>NC_091346.1:19838771-19944434 GCF_038502225.1 Cherax quadricarinatus
AAGATCAAATACAACCTCCCTCACAGCTTCCTATAGAAGCCTCCCAACCAGGTCAACCCCAGTGCAGCCAAACACTCTAAACCAAAACACCCATGTCATATCCAATGCCCCCACCCACTACATTACAAACTCCACCCCCACAGCAACCACCCATAGTTCCTTATCAGGTCTCCCACTTCCCCAACCCCAATACACCTCCCAGACCACAGTCTTAGAAAAGAAGTTGAAGGTATGGTATACAAATGCAGATGGAATAACAAATAAGTATGAGGAGTGGCATGAAAGAATCAAGGAGACATCCCCAGACATAATAGCACTCACAGAAACAAAACTCACCAGAATAATAACAGATTCAATCTTTCCACCCGGATATCAAATCCTCAGGAAAGACAGAGGGAGGAGAGGGGGAGGAGGAGTTGCACTGCTCATTAAAAGCCAGTGGGGTTTTAAGAAAATGGAAGGAATGGATGGCACGGGTGAAAGGGACTACTTAGTAGGAACAATCCAGTCTGAGGGACATAAGGTGATAATTGCAGTAATGTACAACCCACCACAGAACTGCAGGAGACCAAGAGAAGAATACGATGAGAGCAACAGAGCCATGGTCGACACACTAGCCGAGGTGGCCAGGAGAGCACATGTGGGGGGAGCAAAGTTACTAGTTATGGGTGATTTCAATCACAAGGAGATTGACTGGGAAAACCTGGAGCCCCATGGGGGTTCCGAAACATGGAGAGCCAAGATGATGGATGTAGTACTGGAAAACCTCATGCATCAACATGTTAGAGACACTACCAGAGAGAGAGGAGAAGATGAACCAGCAAGACTGGACCTTGTATTCACCTTGAGTAGTTCAGACATCGAGGATATCTTGTATGAAAGGCCCCTGGGAGCTAGTGATCATGTGGTTCTGTGCTTCGACTACATAGTTGAGCTCCAAGTGGAGAGAGTAGCAGGAATAGGGTGGGAAAAACCAAACTACAAAAGGGGGAACTACTCAGGCATGAGGAACTTCCTTCAAAACATTCAGTGGGAGAGGGAACTGACAGGAAAACCAGTACAAGAAATGATGGACTATGTGGCAACAAAATGCAAGGAGGCAGAGGAGAGGTTTGTTCCCAAGGGAAACAGAAATAATGGGAAGAACAGAACGAGTCCTTGGTTCACCCAAAGGTGTAGGGAGGCAAAAACTAGGTGTACTAGAGAATGGAAAAGGTACAGAAGACAGAGAACTCAGGAAAATAAAGAGATTAGCCGAAGAGCCAGAAATGAATATGCACAGATAAGAAGGGAGGCTCAGCGACAATATGAAAATGACATAGCATCGAAAGTCAAGACTGACCCGAAGCTGTTGTACAGCCACATCAGGAGGAAAACAACAGTCAAGGACCAGGTAATCAGACTGAGGAAGGGTGATGGGGAATTCACAAGAAACGACCGAGAGGTATGTCAGGAGCTCAACACGAGATTTAAAGAAGTATTTACAGTGGAAACCAGTAGGACTCCAGGAAATCAGAACAGGGGGGTACACCAGCAAGTGCTGGATGAGGTACATATAACCAAGGAGGAAGTGAAGAAGCTGACACCTCAAAGGCGGTGGGACCAGACAACATCTCTCCGTGGGTCCTTAAAGAGGGAGCAGAGATATTGTGTGTGCCATTAACAAAGATCTTCAACACATCATTTGAAACTGGGCAACTCCCTGAGGTATGGAAGATGGCAAATGTAGTCCCAGTTTTTAAAAAGGGAGACAGACATGAGGCACTAAACTACAGACCTGTATCACTAACGTGTATAGTATGCAAGGTCATGGAGAAGATCATCAGGAGGAGAGTGGTGGAGCACCTGGAAAGAAACAAGTGTATAATTGACAACCAGCATGGTTTCAGGGAAGGAAAACCCTGTGTCACAAACCTACTAGAGTTTTATGACAAGGTGACAGAAGTAAGACAAGAGAGAGAGGGATGGATCGACTGCATTTTTTTGGACTGCAAAAAGGCCTTCGACACAGTTCTTCACAAGAGGTTACTGAAAAAGCTAGAAGATCAGGCACACATAACAGGAAAGGCACTGCAATGGATCAGAGAATACCTGACAGGGAGGCAACAACGAGTCATGGTACGTGACGAGGTGTCAGAGTGGGCGCTTGTGACAAGCGGGGTTCCACAGGGGTCAGTCCTAGGACCTGTGCTGTTCTTGGTATATGTGAACGACATAACGGAAGGGATAGACTCAGAAGTGTCCTTGTTTGCAGATGATGTGAAGTTAATGAGAAGAATCAAATCGGATGAGGATCAGGCAGGACTACAAAGAGACCTGGACAGGCTACAAGCCTGGTCCAGAAACTGGCTCCTTGAGTTTAACCCTGCCAAATGCAAAGTCATGAAGATTGGGGAAGGGCAAAGAAGACCGCAGACACAATATAGTTTAGATGGCCAAAGACTGCAAACCTCACTAAAGGAAAAAGATCTGGGGGTGAGTATAACACCGAGCATATCTCCTGAGGCGCACATAAATCAGATAACTGCTGCAGCATACGGGCGCCTGGCAAACCTACGGATAGCGTTCCGATACCTCAATAAGGAGTCGTTCAAGACACTGTATACCATTTACGTCAGGCCCATACTGGAGTATGCAGCACCAGTTTGGAATCCACACCTAGTCAAGCACGTCAAGAAATTAGAGAAAGTGCAAAGGTTTGCAACAAGACTAGTCCCAGAGCTACGGGGATTGTCGTATGAAGAAAGGTTGAGGGAAATCGGCCTGACGACACTGGAGGCCAGGAGGGTCAGGGGAGACATGATAACGACATATAAAATACTGCACAGAATAGACACGGTGGACAAAGACAGGATGTTCCAGAGATGGGACACATACACAAGAGGTCACAATTGGAAGTTGAAGACTCAGATGAATCAAAGGGATGTTAGGAAGTATTTCTTCAGTCATAGAGTAGTCAAGTCGTGGAATAGTCTAGAAAGTGAAGTAGTGGAGGCGGGAACCATACATAGTTTTAAGGCGAGGTATGATAAAGCTCATGGAGCAGGGAGAGAGAGGACCTAGTAGCAATCAGTGAAGAGGCGGGGCCAGGAGCTATGACTCGACCCCTGCAACCACAAATAGGTGAGTACAAATAGGTGAGTACACACACAAACATACACAAACACACACACACACACACACACACACACACACACACACACACACACACACACACACACACACACGCACACATGTGGTAATGCTTTATTTACAGCTAACAAAGTCAGGGTATTTCTCCAGAATGGTCTGCAATATACCACTGTGGATAAAATACTTTGCCATTTCTTGAACATTTCTGAGTGAGTTGTCTCTAAATTCCTTAATTTTATCACACTCCAGTACATAATGACGCAAGGTGTGACAATAGTCCATCTGGCAAAGTTTACATTTCGTTTGGTCTACATCTGGTGGTGGTGATTTAACCTGCCAAAGATACTTGTAACCCAGCCGGAGCCGGGCAGTAGTGACATCCAAGAGTCTGCTTATTTTGTTGGATGCGCGCTCGGCCACGTGTTCGATTTAGCAGATTTATTACGTTACATGGAATATCTTTTACCCAACATGTCAATGTTGCGGCAGGTTTCAGTTTTATTTTTCCACCTTTCAAGTTACAGGCTATTAGGTGTTAGCCTACGTCAGCTCATTTCAAACAGCAGCCCTACTTAAGGTATACTGAACCAACATAATGGGAGTGACAACTATCTTTAGGTCATAGATATATAAAACCGACAGGTTGATGAATGGGACCTATGTACAACACCTGGGTACATTAACTGAGTAACATTTCTCCCTCCAGAGGCTTTATCAAGGTAATGCTAAGACATGATGGGGCATTTTACAGTGGAGTCACATGTGACCAAGTCTACCACTGCTGCACTGCTTCTCACCTTCAACTGGCCTCTGGTGGGCGAAGCGTCTCAGTAATGATAGCCAGGTGTTGCACGTCTCTTATTCACCAAGAATGACAACATACTACAACTCTTGTAGTCATCGAATGAATAAATCTCTAGGTATAGTAAACTACACGTATGTTGAAGAACAGACTAGAGGATCTAGTTGTATTGCCACCCACCCCATCCATGTGGAAATAAATAACATAGTTTAAATTAATTGGGTTATCCTAGGTTAAGATTACATAATGTACGGTGGAAATAAATGGTATTAAATACCGACACAGTGGAAATATAAACACATATGCAGTATAATGTGATCCTTTATTGACAACGTTTCACCCACACAGTGGGCTTTTTCAAGTCTCACACAGATCTCCCTGGGGTGGAAGGTACGGGAGTATTTATAGTCATGTTCAGAATGTTGAGGTCAGGTGGAGAATGCTGCATCTGATGATCTACCGGGTGGAGTTATAGAGTCTTGGGTAGCTTGGCAGGGGTATTGGACAAGTTGTGAGTAGACCTTAAGGTAATTATGCGAAAAAATGTACCTTAAGTAAGTTAGTAAGCAAGTATGTAAGCTATGTACACAAAGTCTAAATAAAAAGTTACCTACAATAATCGACTAACACAAAGTACCTACTTACTGCTAGATGAACAAGGCAACAGGCGTTAGGTCAGTGTGTTGTCAGGACAAGTGCCTCCTGTCACGGGATACAGCCATAAAAAAAGATATAAATCACTTTGTCCGATCTTTTTTTTTTGAGTTATAATAGGTAATGTGCACATATGCTGCTATGTATGATAATTTATGTAACTGTATTTATGTGTACCTGTACCTGAATACATTTACTAAGGACACAATCCCAACTTCTCCACCGGCCTCAGGATCGAACCCAGATTCTTCGGCTGTGAGCCGAAGGCACTGCCACTATTCTACCTATAATTTCTTAATCAATGGTACTAAATGCACTACACGGGTACATCATATATAGCAGCATATTTGTAGATTACCTAGGATAACCTAAAAAGTCAGACCATATTATATGTCCAACACGTGGAACCAATGTTAATTATTGCAAGCACATCTATCAGAGGGGAGTGCCTCCAAGAGGGTGCCTCCAGGAGAGTGCCTCCAGGAAGGTGCCTCCAGGCAGGAGTGTCACTTGCTCAACATATTCACACTCAAGTTCCTTCTTATTAAGCTATACGGTTAATTTTGAGGCTTCACATGACACTATGCATGGTGTTTGTGGTGCTACAGTTGTCAGTGTGTGATGGTAGTGAGTGCTACCACTGTCAGTATGTGTAGTGTCACTGCTGTCAGTATGTGTAGTGTCACTGCTGTCAGTATGTGTAGTGTCACCGCTGTCAGTATGTGTAGTGCCATCACTCAGTATCTGTAGTGCCAACACTGTCAGTATGTGATAAAGTAATAACAGGAAAAGTTGGTAGATGGATCTATAATTTCTTGATAAATAAAATACAAAGAGTAATAGTAAACAGAGTAAAGTCCGAGGCAGCCACGGTGAAAAACTCTGTTCCACAAGGCACAGTACTCGCTCCCATTCTGTTCCTTTGTAGATGAATGGTTCACAGAACCCACACGTTGATAAATTAGACACATATGCAACTCTTGTGTATCTATATTAAGGAAACGTTTCGCCACACAGTGGCTTCATCAGTCCATACACAGGAGAAGCTTGAAGAATAGGAGGAGAATGAGGTAATCAGTCCCTCAACCTTGAGTCGATGTGGTCAGTCAATCAATCTTGACTAGAATACGGCATATGAGCGGAGAAGGAGCTTATAAACCGTAGGTAGGAGAGGTGCAGCAGTCATAGGTGGTGTCACATTTGCCCAATGTGGAAGTAGGTCGTGCCCAAGGGTTAGGCAAGCGAAGAATTCCCAAGTATTAAGATCCCAAGAAGTTGCAGTGTCTGACAGGATTGTAGATGAATGGTTCAAAGAACCGACACGTTGATAAATTAGACACATGTGCAACACTTGTGTATCTTTATTAAAGAAACATTGGGCAAATGTGACACCACCTATGACTGCTGCACCTCTCCTACCTACGGTTTATAAGCTCCTTCTCCGCTCATATGCCGTATTCTACTCAAGATTGATGGACTGACCACATCGACTCAAGGTTGAGGTACTGATTACCTCATTCTCCTCCTATTCTTCAAGCTTCTCCTGTGTATGGACTGATGAAGCCACTGTGTGGCGAAACGTTTCCTTAATATAGATACACAAGAGTTGCATATGTGTCTAATTTATCATTCTATTCCTCATCCTCATTTCTGACATAGACAGAGATGTAAGCCATAGCTCCGTGTCTTCCTTTGCGGATGACACCCGGATCACCATGGCAGTGACCTCCATGGAAGACACCGCAAGACTCCAAGCGGACATCAACCAAATCTTCGAATGGGCCACTCAAAACAATATGAAGTTCAACGAGGAGAAATTTCCACTACTCAGATATGGAAAACTTGAGGAAATTAAAAATGTATCAGGGTATACCTGGAGTTTACCGGGAGAGAGTTCCGGGGGTCAACGCCCCCGCGGCCCGGTCTGTGACAAGGCCTCCTGGTGGATCAGAGCCTGATCAACCAGGCTGTTGCTGCTGGCTACACGCAAACCAACGTACGAGCCACAGCCCGGCTGGTCAGGAACCGACTTCAGGTGCTTGTCCAGTGCCAGCTTGAAGACTGCCAGGGGTCTGTTGGTAATCCCCCTTATGTATGCTGGGAGGCAGTTGAACAGTCTCGGGCCCCTGACACTTATTGTATGGTCTCTTAACGTGCTAGTGACACCCCTGCTTTTCATTGGGGGGATGTTGCATCGTCTGCCAAATCTTTTGCTTTCGTAGTGAGTGATTTTCGTGTGCAAGTTCGGTACTAGTCCCTCTAGGATTTTCCAGGTGTATATAATCATGTATCTCTCCCGCCTGTGTTCCAGCGAATACAGGTTTAGGAACCTCAAGCGCTCCCAGTAATTGAGGTGTTTTATCTCCGTTATGCATGCCGTGAAGGTTCTCTGTACATTTTCTAGGACAGCAATTTCACCTGCCTTGAAAGGTGCTGTTAGTGTGCAGCAATATTCCAGCCTAGATAGAACAAGTGACCTGAAGAGTGTCATCATAGGCTTGGCCTCCCTAGTTTTGAAAGTTCTCATTTTCCATCCTGTCATTTTTCTAGCAGATGCGATTGATACAATGTTATGGTCCTTGAAGGTGAGATCCTCCGACATGATCACTCCAAGGTCTTTGACGTTGGTGTTTCGCTCTATTTTGTATCCAGAATTTGTTTTGTACTCTGATGAAGATTTAATTTCCTCGTGTTTACCATATCTGAGTAATTGAAATTTCTCATCGTTGAACTTCATATTGTTTTCTGCAGCCCACTGAAAGATTTGGTTGATGTCCGCCTGGAGCCTTGCAGTGTCTGCAATGGAAGACACTGTCATGCAGATTCGGGTGTCATCTGCAAAGGAAGACACGGTGCTGTGGCTGGCATCCTTGTCTATGTCGGATATGAGGATGAGGAACAAGATGGGAGCGAGTACTGTGCCTTATGGAACAGAGCTTTTCACCGTAGCTGCCTCGGACTTTACTCTGTTGACGACTACTCTCTGTGTTCTGTTAGTGAGGAAATTATAGATCCATCGACCGACTTTTCCTGTTATTCCTTTAGCACGCATTTTGTGCGCTATTACGCCATGGTCACACTTGTCGAAGGCTTTTGCAAAGTCTGTATATATTACATCTGCATTCTTTTTGTCTTCTAGTGCATTTAGGACCTTGTCGTAGTGATCCAATAGTTGAGACAGACAGGAGCGACCTGTTCTAAATCCATGTTGCCCTGGGTTGTGTAACTGATGGGTTTCTAGAAAGGTGGTGATCTTGCTTCTTAGGACCCTTTCAAAGATTTTTATGATATGGGATGTTAGTGCTATCGGTCTGTAGTTCTTTGCTGTTGCTTTACTGCCCCCTTTGTGGAGTGGGGCTATGTCTGTTGTTTTTAGTAACTGTGGGACGACCCCCGTGTCCATGCTCCCTCTCCATAGGATGGAAAAGGCTCGTGATAGGGGCTTCTTGCAGTTCTTGATGAACACAGAGTTCCATGAGTCTGGCCCTGGGACAGAGTGCATGGGCATGTCATTTATTGCCTGTTCGAAGTCATTTGGCGTCAGGATAACATCGGATAGGCTTGTGTTAATCAAATTTTGTGGCTCTCTCATAAAAAATTCATTTTGATCTTCGACTCTCAGTCTGGTTAGCGGCTTGCTAAAAACTGAGTTATATTGGGACTTGAGTAGCTCACTCATTTCCTTGCTGTCATCTGTGTAGGACCCATCTTGTTTAAGTAGGGGCCCAATACTGGACGTTGTTCTCGATTTTGATTTGGCATAGGAGAAGAAATACTTTGGGGTTCTTTCGATTTCATTTATGGCTTTTAGTTCTTCCCGCGATTCCTGACTCCTAAAGGATTCTTTTAGCTTAAGTTCGATGCTTGCTATTTCTGTGACCAGTGTCTCCCTACGCATTTCAGATATATTGACCTCTTTTAGCCGCTCTGTTATTCTTTTCCGTCGCCTGTAAAGGGAGCGCCTGTCTCTTTCTATTTTACATCTACTCCTCCTTTTTCTTAGAGGAATAAGCCTTGTGCATACATCGAGTGCCACCGAGTTAATCTGTTCTAGGCATAAGTTGGGGTCTGTGTTGCTTAGTATATCTTCCCAGCTTATATCGGTTAGGACTTGGTTTACTTGGTCCCACTTTATGTTTTTGTTATTGAAGTTGAATTTGGTGAATGCTCCCTCGTGACTAGTCTCATTATGTCGGTCTGGGGCTCCACGAATACATGTCTGAACCTCAATTATGTTGTGATCTGAGTATATTGTTTTTGATATGGTGACATTTCTTATCAGATCATCATTGTTAGTGAAGATGAGGTCTAGTGTATTCTCCAGTCTAGTAGGCTCTATTATTTGCTGGTTTAAATTGAATTTTGTGCAGAGATTTAAAAGCTCGTGTGAGTGTGAGTTTTCATCGTATACCACAAATTCTAACTATACAATAGAGCGGAAAAATAATGTGAAAGATCTGGGAGTGATAATGTCAGAGGATATCGCTTTCAAAGACCACAACAATGTATCTACTTCATTTGCTAGGAAAATGATAGGATAGATAACGAGAACCTTCAAAACTAGGGACGCCAAGCTCATGATGATTCTCTTCAAATCGTTTGTTCTCTCTAGGCTGGAATACTGATGTGCACTAACTGCCCTCTTCAAGGCTGGCGACATTGCACACCTGGAGAGTGTACAAAGAACTTTCGCGGCACACATAAGTACCATAAGGCACCTAAATTACTGGGAACGGTTGAAGGCCCTTGAAGATCCTTTGTTTGCAATCGTGTCATTACGATTTCGTGAGTCGAGTCCTTGATCTGTATTCCCTGGAACGCAGGCGAGAGAGATACATGATAATATACACTTGGAAGGTCCTGGAGAGATTGATACCAATCCTGCACACGAAAATCACTCCCTATGAAATCAAAAGATTCGGCAGGAGATGCAAGATTTCCCCGATGAAAAGCAGGGGCGCCACGAGTACATTGAGAGACAATACAATAAGTGTCCGGGGCCCAAGACTGTTCAACTGCCTCCCAGCATACATAAGGGGGATTACCAATAGACCCCTGACTGTCTTTAAGAAGGCACTGGACAGGCACCTAAAGTCAGTACCTGACCAACCGGGCTGTGGTTCGTACGTCAGCTTGCGTGCAGTCAGCATTAACTGCCTGGTTGATCAGACCCTGATCCACCATGAGGCCTGGTCTCAGACCAAGCCGCGGGGGCGTTGACCCCCGAAACTCTCTCCAGGTATGTGTAGTGCCATCACTGTCAGTATGTGTAGTGCCATCACTGTCAATATGCGTAGTGCCACCACTGGTCAGAGAATTAGCAAGCATCGAACTTAAGCTAAAGGAATCTAATAGTTAGTTTAATATGTTTATTATGCACCCCATACCCATCCTGTGGGCGGTAGTCAAAAGATTACAGAGGTACATAATTGGTCCAGGGACTGGACTCCAAAGTTTTGATAGCTGAGCAAGTTACAGAGGTAATGAACTCACAATTTACAAAGGTAATGAACTCACAATTTACAAAGGTAATGAACTCACAATTTACAAAGGTAATGAACTCACAATTTACAAAGGTAATGAATTCACAATTTACAAAGGTAATGAACTCACAATTTACAAAGGTAATGAACTCCAGGTAAGTCTGGTCACAATCATGACAAGTTACAAAGGTATTTACAGATTACAGAGGTACGTAATGGGTCCAGGGACTGGGCCCCCAAAGTTTTGATAGCTGAACTAGGTACAAAGGTAATGAGCTCACAAGTTACAAAGGTAATGAATTCTGTAGAATGGTTACTTACGTTTATACTTTGGCTACAATCATGAACAAATTATAGAGTAATGAGCAATTCACACTTCCACACCCGGTCACAACTGTAATGAGTTATTGGTGCAAATATTGATTGTTGAGTCACACACACCACACACACACACACACACACACACACACACACACACACACACACACACACACACACACACACACACACACACACACACACACACACACACACACTTTAGTTTAATATCTTTATGCACCCCATACCCATCCTGTGGGCGGTAGTCAAAAGATTACAATAGGAGTCAGGAATCGCGGGAAGAACTAAAAGCTATAAATGAAATCGAAAGAAACCCAAAGTATTTCTTCTCCTATACCAAATCAAAGTCGAGAACAACGTCCAGTATTGGGCCCCTACTTAAACAAGATGGGTTCTACACAGATGACAGCAAGGAAATGAGTGAGCTACTCAAGTCCCAATATGACTCAGTTTTTAGCAAGCCGCTAACCAGACTGAGAGTCGAAGATCAAAATGAATTTTTTATGAGAGAGCCACAAAATTTGATTAACACAAGCCTATCCGATGTTATCCTGACGCCAAATGACTTCGAACAGGCGATAAATGACATGCCCATGCACTCTGCCCCAGGGCCAGACTCATGGAACTCTGTGTTCATCAAGAACTGCAAGAAGCCCCTATCACGAGCCTTTTCCATCCTATGGAGAGGGAGCATGGACACGGGGGTCGTCCCTCAGTTACTAAAAACAACAGACATAGCCCCACTCCACAAAGGGGGCAGTAAAGCAACAGCAAAGAACTACAGACCAATAGCACTAACATCCCATATCATAAAAATCTTTGAAAGGGTCCTAAGAAGCAAGATCACCACCCATCTAGAAACCCATCACTTACACAACCCAGGGCAACATGGGTTTAGAACAGGTCGCTCCTGTCTGTCTCAACTACTGGATCACTACGACAAGGTCCTAAATGCACTAGAAGACAAAAAGAATGCAGATGTAATATATACAGACTTTGCAAAAGCCTTCGACAAGTGTGACCATGGCGTAATAGCGCACAAAATGCGCGCTAAAGGAATAACAGGAAAAGTCGGTAGCTACGGTGAAAAGCTCTGTTCCACAAGGCACAGTACTAGCTCCCATCTTGTTCCTCATCCTCATATCCGACATAGACAAGGATGTCAGCCACAGCACCGTGTCTTCCTTTGCAGATGACACCCGAATCTGCATGACAGTGTCTTCCATTGCAGACACTGCAAGGCTCCAGGCGGACATCAACCAAATCTTTCAGTGGGCTGCAGAAAACAATATGAAGTTCAACGATGAGAAATTTCAATTACTCAGATATGGTAAACATGAGGAAATTAAATCTTCATCAGAGTACAAAACAAATTCTGGCCACAAAATAGAGCGAAACACCAACGTCAAAGACCTGGGAGTGATTATGTCGGAGGATCTCACCTTCAAGGACCATAACATTGTATCAATCGCATCTACTAGAAAAATGACAGGATGGATAATGAGAACCTTCAAAGCTAGGGAGGCCAAGCCCATGATGACACTCTTCAGGTCACTTGTTCTATCTAGGCTGGAATATTGCTGCACTCTAACAGCACCTTTCAAGGCAGGTGAAATTGCCGACCTAGAAAATGTACAGAGAACTTTCACGGCGCGTATAACGGAGATAAAACACCTCAATTACTGGGAGCGCTTGAGGTTTCTAAACCTGTATTCCCTGGAACGCAGGAGGGAGAGATACATGATTATATACACCTGGAAAATCCTAGAGGGACTAGTACCGAACTTGCACACGAAAATCACTCACTACGAAAGCAAAAGACTTGGCAGACGATGCACCATCCCCCCAATGAAAAGCAGGGTTGTCACTAGCACGTTAAGAGACCATACAATAAGTGTCAGGGGCCCGAGACTGTTCAACTGCCTCCCAGCACACATAAGGGGAATTACCAACAGACCCCTGGCAGTCTTCAAGCTGGCACTGGACAAGCACCTAAAGTCAGTTCCTGATCAGCCGGGCTGTGGCTCGTACGTTGGTTTGCGTGCAGCCAGCAGCAACAGCCTGGTTGATCAGGCGCTGATCCACCAGGAGGCCTGGTCACAGACCGGGCCGCGGGGGCGTTGACCCCCGAAACTCTCTCCAGGTAAACTCCAGGTAAACCACTGTCAGTATGTGTAGTGCCATCACTGTCAGTATGTGTAGTGCCATCACTGTCAGTATGTGTAGTGTCACCACTGTCAGTATGTGTAGTGCCATCACTGTCAGTATGTGTAGTGTCACCACTGTCAGTATGTGTAGTGCCATCACTGTCAGTATGTGTAGTGTCACCACTGTCAGTATGTGTAGTGTCACCACTGTCAGTATGTGTAGTGCAGTCACTGTCAGTATGTGTAGTGCCATCACTGTCAGTATGTGTAGTGCCATCACTGACAGTATGTGTTTTGCCATCAATGTCGGTATGTGTAGTGCCATCACTGTCAGTATGTGTAGTGTCACCACTGTCAGCATGTATGATGCCACCATTGTCAGCATGTATGGTGTCACCCCTGTCAGTATGGATGGTGCCACTACTGTCAGCATATATGGTGCCACCATTGTTAGCATGTATTGTGTCACCACTGTCGGCATGTATTGTGCTACCACTGTCAGCATGTATTGTGCTACCACTGTCAGCATGTATTGTGCCACCACTGTCAGCATGTATTTTGCTACCACTGTCAGCATATGTTGTGCCACCACTGTCAGCATGTATTGTGCCATCACTGACAGCATGTATTGTGCCACCAGTCAGCATGTATTGTGCTACCTCTGTCAGCATGTATTGTGCCACCACTGTTAGCATGTATTGTGCTACCACTGTCAGCATGTACTGTGCCACCATTGTCATCATGTATTGTGCCACCACTGTCAACATGTATTGTGCCACCATTGTCATCATGTATTGTGCCACCACTGTCAGCATGTATTGTGCCACCACTCTCAGCATGTATTGTGCTACCACTGTCAGCATATATTGTGCCACCACTGTCAGTATGTATTGTGCCTCCACTGTCAGTATGTATTATGCCACCACTGTCAGCATGTATTGTGCCACCAATGTCAGCATGTATTGTGCCACCACTGTCAGCATGTATTGTACCACCACTGTCAGCACATATTGTGCTACCACTGTCAGGATGTATTGTGCTACCACTGTCAGCATGTATTGTGCTACCACTGTCAGCATGTATTATGCCACCACTGTCAGCATGTATTGTGCCACCACTGTCAGCATTTATTGTGCCACCACTGTCAGCATGTATTGTGCCACCAATGTCAGCATGTATTGTGCCACCACTGTCAGCATGTATTGTGCTACCACTGTCAGCATGTATTGTGCTACCACTGTCAGCATGTATTGTGCTACCACTGTCAGCATGTATTGTGCTACCACTGTCAGCATATGTTGTGCCACCACTGTCAGCATGTATTGTGCCACCACTGTCAGCATGTATTGTGCCACCACTGTCAGCATGTATTGTGCTACCACTGTCAGCATGTATTGTGGTACCACTGTCAGCATGTATTGTGCCACCACTGTCAGCATGTATTGTGTCACCACTGTCAGCATGTATTGTGCCACCACTGTCAGCATGTATTGTGCCACCACTGTCAGCATGTATTGTGCTCCCACTGTCAGCATGTATTGTGCTACCACTGTCAGCATGTATTGTGCCACCACTGTCAGCATGTATTGTGCTCCCACTGTCAGCATGTATTGTGCTACCATTGTCAGCATGTATTGTGCCATCACTGTCAGCATGTATTGTGCCACCAGTCAGCATGTATTGTGCTACCACTGTCAGCATGTATTGTGCCACCACTGTCAGCATGTATTGTGCCATCACTGTTAGCATGTATTGTGCTACCACTGTCAGCATGTATTGTGCCACCACTGTCAGCATGTATTGTGCCACCACTGTCAGCATGTATTGTGCCACCACTGTCAGCATGTATTGTGCTACCACTGTCAGCATGTATTGTGCTACCACTGTCAGCATGTATTGTGCTACCACTGTCAGCATGTATTGTGCCATCACTGTCAGCATGTATTGTGCTCCCACTGTCAGCATGTATTGTGCTACCATTGTCAGCATGTATTGTGCCATCACTGTCAGCATGTATTGTGCCACCAGTCAGCATGTATTGTGCTACCACTGTCAGCATGTATTGTGCCACCACTGTCAGCATGTATTGTGCCATCACTGTTAGCATGTATTGTGCTACCACTGTCAGCATGTATTGTGCCACCACTGTCAGCATGTATTGTGCCACCACTGTCAGCATGTATTGTGCCACCACTGTCAGCATGTATTGTGCTACCACTGTCAGCATGTATTGTGCTACCACTGTCAGCATGTATTGTGCTACCACTGTCAGCATGTATTGTGCTACCACTGTCAGCATGTTGTGCCACCACTGTCAGCATGTATTGTGCCACCACTGTCAGCATGTATTGTGCCACCACTGTCAGCATGTATTGTGCTACCACTGTCAGCATGTATTGTGCTACCACTGTCAGCATGTATTGTGCCACCACTGTCAGCATGTATTGTGCCACCACTGTCAGCATGTATTGTGCCACCACTGTCAGCATGTATTGTGCTCCCACTGTCAGCATGTATTGTGCTACCATTGTCAGCATGTATTGTGCCATCACTGTCAGCATGTATTGTGCCATCAGTCAGCATGTATTGTGCTACCACTGTCAGCATGTATTGTGCCATCACTGTCAGCATGTATTGTGGTACCACTGTCATCATGTATTGTGCTACCACTGTCAGCATGTATTGTGCCACCACTGTCAGCATGTATTGTGCCACCACTGTCAGCATGTATTGTGCCACCACTGTCAGCATGTATTGTGCTACCACTGTCAGCATGTATTGTGCTATCACTGTCAGCATGTATTGTGCCACCGCTGTCAGCATGTATTGTGCTACCACTGTCAGCATGTATTGTGCCACCACTGTCAGCATGTATTGTGCCACCACTGTCAGCATGTATTGTGCTACCACTGTCAGCATGTATTGTGCCACCACTGTCAGCATGTATTGTGCCACCACTGTCAGCATGTATTGTGCCACCACTGTCAGCATGTATTGTGCTACCACTGTCAGCATGTATTGTGCTACCACTGTCAGCATGTATTGTGCCACCACTGTCAGCATGTATTGTGCCACCACTGTCAGCATGTATTGTGCCACCACTGTCAACCTCATTATCCACCAGAGATGCTGACATCCTTTCTCTATATTTTTTGTGTACTATGGAGGACTAGTGCATTTATATGACATATCTTCGGTACCTAACGAAATACTTCTTTGCGTGACATGATGCTGTTACAATTGCAGTGAATAATTAGGTATTTGGGAGACAATGTGTAAAAACACAGTAGTTCGTACCCTGGAAGGGAGGGTACGAGAAGTTCATTGTGTTACATGACTAGTCGTTGCTGCCAACACTCCTGCCAGACGTACAACTTACCCCGCTGGGAATTCGTTACGTTATGCAGTGTATCTGGTCAAATTATTTGCTTCCACGTGGTGGAGATAATCAGTATTCTTCTTCTGGCATAGTTTAAGAAGGTTTCACCTTATAATATTCCCGTAATTATTACATAACTACTCAAGGGCTGTTATGTAAAAGAGTAAATGCTGCCACCGTCTGGAGATTCTTATTTTAAGCTATATATTGTACAATGGATGTGTAGTAACAAATATAATCATATTTATTAATATATATGATGTCATTCATTGTGCGCATATATAAACTGCAACTATAAAATGTAGCAGGATGGCTTAAATAATATATACAAATACGCAAACTGCAAACATTAGTATAGATGATGAAAGATGCTACAGCTAAAGCAAATGACAGTCGCATCTAATGCTATTGAACCATCAAATATGGTGTATTTGGCTCTTTACTCGCGCTTTCAGTCAATAAAAACCCTTCATCCTGCACAGTTCTCTCACTGATAGTATTGCCAGAGTGCAAACAACACTAGTGTAATTCTGAATGTTTCTCAGCAGGTGTTGCGCTCGTGCCTTCGCTTAAATATATTGGGATGAGTGGCAACGACAAGTTAATTGAAAATCCTATATATGCGGGAATGAGTCTAAAGGATCTATTGGAAACTGCTAATTTCCTCGAATTTGCTCTGAGGGACCTGAAGGGAGCAGAAGGTAAGAAATAAATGTATAAAATTCAATATTTTTCCCCATCAGTGATTGTTCGAAGAAAGAAAAAATAGAACTATTTTTTTTTTCCAAGAGACGGTGTGGGAAAGTATTGACAAAGTTTAGATGGAAGAAAGGCCCTGAGCTTCGCTAAATGATCTACAATATTTGAACCAGGTAAAGATTTGTTGGTTATTGATGAACACTTATTAAATGGGTTAATATGGAGTGTTACTCCTCGGCGGAATTCAGGCATTATTTAATGTTTTCCCTTTTGTACCACCTATTTAAACCTCGTAATAAACAGTTATTTCCTGTGCAAATTGTTATTTTGGGATATGTTTGCCAAAATAATGTCTATTTTGGAAAGAATGCAACACTCACAATAATAATTTTATATTATTAGTATTCATAAAGCATTGATTAATTTGAGTTATTTGTCAATTTTACAAGGTAAGCTATGATTAATTTGAGTTATTTATCAATTTTACGAGGTGGCAGATAATGAAAAATTAAGTGGAAGAATATATACTTTTAATTCTCATGAAAAAAATGTATCAATAAGTTAGTAGCCATACACTGATAGTTATCCATTAGAAATGATATTTCCAAACATTTACTACTACATGTATATACACATCGACCTATATTCGTACTTATATGTATTGTTAACTGTACATACATGGATTTATATGTTGTCTCTACATACGAATGCATGCATAAATGTATTTGTTGGTTCATCGTAGTGCAGTGAGGAAGAATGGGTGTTTTGAGGTCATCTATCTACTCAAGAGGGCCTCGGCTGGAGGTCGAAACATGCAGACAACCATTCTTCCTTGTTTTAGTCTCATGTGAGTTTTCCTCTCTGACAAATGTGTTTATACATGCAGGCATAAATGAATGCAGGTGTTTCCTGTATACACACACACAACTAGGCATGAATGTGTATTAAGAGTCATGCATCCATTCATATTCAGAATTCGTATGTATACTTGTACCTAAATGTTTACGTATGTAAACGAATAACTCTTTAATGCATAAATACATACTAATTAAATAATTTAGACACCCAGTGTGTATACAGTTCGCTCTATACAATATATCCGTGAATACAAACGTTTAAATGTGAATTTACACATGTAATTGTTACATATACATGTATACAGAAACGTGCATGCATACACACACACATATAACAACACAGACCTACACAAACACAAATGCGGAGCCAGGAGCTATGAATCGACAACCGAAACAACAATTACACACATACACATGAACAAGGACATAGAGACAGTGGATTTCATACACAATAAATGACAAGTGTTATTTCACGTCAGTCGGTGGACAGTTAAAGGGCGGGACCAGGAGCTGAACCGTTTCACGTCAGTCGGTGGACAGTTAAAGGGCGGGACCAGGAGCTGAACCGAACTGATTACACACACACACACAGAACCAGTCACTCGTATCTCTATTTTTACCTACACACATCCATAACTTTGCCCCCACAGCCCAACCACACCCATTCTCTACATATTCCCCAAGCACTCCGCCCCTGCCCCCCACTAAGTGGTTAACGCTCTCGCTTCACACGGCGAGGGCCTAGGTTCGATTCCCAGCCAGAGTAGAAACATTGGACGTGTTTCTTTCCACCTGTTGTCTATGTTCCCCATCAGTAAAATGGGTACCTGGGTGTTAGTCGACTGGTGTGGGTCGCATCCTGGGACACTGACCTAATTTGCCCGAAATGCCTCCGGAGCATAACAAGGGACTTTCTATATAGTAGTATGTCATTGTAATCAGCTAGGACTGTATACCCTGTACATGTACTTGTAGTAAAATAAAGATATTATTATTATTATTATTATTATTATTATTATTATTATTATTATTATTATTATTATTATTATTTAGACACATGTGCAACTCTTGGGTATCTTTATTGAGGAAACGTTTCGCCACACAGTGGCTTCATCGACCTTGAGGTCGAAAGTTTCCGCCACCCACTTCACCCCCCAGGGATACCCATTTTTCCCCCACCTACATCTCCGTGCCCCTGCCACAGCCAACTTTATTTTGCATGCAGCTGGCTGCTTCCTCAACCTCCACCCTCCACTCCATGACATCACACAGTACTAACAGAAATGTTTTTTTTTTTAATTAAATATTAAAAAACAAATTGAAAATGTCAAGACACATCAAAGTACATTGATTATCACACAAGAGCATCAAAAGGAGAATAGAAGACCCGCGCCTACTAGTAACTACAGAGACCAAATTAACAGTGATAATGAATTCCTTCTTTTCAAAAAAATGCCATTAGTGAAGAAAGTTAGGAGACAATAGAAATGAAGAAATATCTATCAGATTTCTAGACTATGCGGGTAATATATTTGTAGCAGCAATCTTCTGCCTACGTACGGTACCGTTGAACAGCAGGAAACCCAGAATGGAGTTCAGTGTAACTAATGCAGTCGGGAGGGCACCCCAAGTAACAAACGATTTCTTAAGTCAAG
Organism: Cherax quadricarinatus; assembly: GCF_038502225.1. Classification (NCBI taxonomy): domain Eukaryota; kingdom Metazoa; phylum Arthropoda; class Malacostraca; order Decapoda; family Parastacidae; genus Cherax; species Cherax quadricarinatus. The sequence continues at coordinate 19,857,919 of NC_091346.1, forward strand.
TCAGTGGAGCAGTATTACTGACTCCAGAGAAATGGGTGCAAAGTTTTTGGACTCAGCTTTGTAACAAGGGCTAGATCAACATATCAGAGAACTACTAAGATGAAGAAGTGTCAGCAAAAGAGGAAGATCGGATCGAGTCTTCTTATCGAAACATAATAGTAAGGGTAAACTATGGATTATTCTGGAGGTGGTGGAAACGATTACTGACACCCGTATTGGTAAGAGATCGCGCTGCAGTTAACGGACAAGGACTCGATCCTCCACTACTTCTTGGTAATACAACAGTAGGTGTACTGGCAGTATGCAAATAAAACATACAGTGCGGGTTATGGCAATATTATGAAGACGTTTCGTCCACCAGGAACTTTATGAATTGATAAACTCATTAATGGACGAAACTAATAAATAAAATGTCGCATCCCGCGTTGTTTTATGTATACACTCTACTACTTACGCTGAATGACTCGTATGTGTTTAGCGCTTCGCTATATTAACATTGAGGGTAGTAAAAATTACGATGCAAACTCAGTCCAACACAAAAAAGAAGCAAACAAGGGAAAGAATCTCCAGTACAACCGTAAGTGACAGGAAGTAAAACTTAAAGACGAGAGCATGAACAAATATTATGATGTCATTATATATACACTGAGAAGTGTATATCTGAACAAATATTGTGATGTCATGATATATACACTGAGAAGTCTGTATCCCTCAGCGTATATATATGCAGAGAGTTTACTTTAATCCCTAAAATAGGGATTTAATTATTCTTGGCTGATGATGTAAAGGTTACGTGTAGCTTGATGACCCTAGTGTGGTTGATAGGCTTCAAGAGGCACGTAACATGAACATGTTATTAGAAGACGGGGGAACTTACGTGCCCCTTAAACCCCATTAACCAACCAATTAACTTTGGCAAGCTAGCTGTTAAATTAGTGATGGTGGGAGAGGGTCACCAAGTTACTGCTACCCACGTACTGTTTGATAAATAACAGGTGTGTAGGAAGACCATGGAGGTGGCCTGGTGGCTAAAGCTCCCGCTTCACACACGGAGGGCCCGGGTTCGATTCCCGGCGGGTGGAAACATTTCGACACGTTTCCTTAAAAGCAGCAAATAGGTACCTGGGTGTTAACTGGTGTGGGTCGCATTCTGTTAAGGACCCCAATGGAAATAAGTTATATGACGCACTGACTTTCTTGCCTGGGTGGCTAATCCGAACGAAATCTTATCTTAAACTTGAGTGTGTTATACAACGCCAATACGGTGTGTGAGAAACAAGGAGTTGGTACACCCAGTGGCCCCTGGCCCGTCTCAGGGCCTCCCGGGGGGCGGGGCATGCTGAGTAGCTGATATTTAGCCTACCACAAGCTGTTCCCTGTTGCACCTCAGGGATACATCCTCCTTCATCTTTCCTACTACTACTCTTCATCCACCACTACCTCCTCCTCCTCCTCCTCCTCCACCTCTTCCTCCACCTCTTCCTCCTCATCCACCCCTTCCTCCCCCTTGTATTCAAAATATTCCTTGGGCTTAACTCCTGTTTTATTATTCAGAACTTACTATATGTGTATTTATTACCGTTAATAAGTATGGTAGGTTTTATAAGGGTAAGAATGGGTAGTGGTAAATACGACCAAGTTGTGTGGTGGCAGGGTTTAACAGTGTTGCCACGCTATTGATTTGTGACGCACACATATACACTTTGCAGAAAAAACTTATCGGGACAGCGTTTCCATATGTTCAGATGTTTATCTTGTTTTGTAGAGTATATTTACTATTGTTTGCAAACATCAGTTAGATCCACTTAATCAGCAAGTTCTATACATTGAATGGTGCAAATCTCTCTCTCTGTAGATACCTGACCCCTCAAGGAAGGTTCCTTGATGTTGGTGAGAGGCTCTTGATTTAGGGAATTGGGTCTGTGCTCCAGTACCCCGAATTAAGCCTGAATGCCTTCCACATCATCCCCCCCCCCAGGCGCTGCATAATCCTCCGGGTTTAGCTCTTCCCCCTTGATTATAATAATAATGTATATACCTGAAGGATGCTTTCCTGAGTTAGCGCCCCCACTGCCCGGTCCCAGACCAGGCCACATGGTAGATCAAGCCCTGATCACCCAGCTCTTATTGTTTGCCGAACGTGGTCCGAAGTACGACCCACATGCTGGCTGGTCAGGAACCCATTGGAGTAACTTGTCGCGTACTCTCTTGAAAAACAGCCCAAGATTCATTGGTAATTCCCTTCATGCAAGGAGGGAGGACCTTGAAGAGTCGGGGGAAGTCAGATTATTATTTTAATTTTCATGATACGGATTAAAATATTTTGATGTTTGTGTAAAGGTGTATTGCTGCCATAATTAGATCCATTTCCAGTTGATAGACACTCAGTCTAAAATAATAAAATATTATCTTCATTTCTGCAAGTATATATACAAGGTATACAATCCTAGCTGACATCAGTGACATACTACTACTCTTCAAGGGGGGCTCCTTGGCGTGGTGAAGAGGCTCTTGGTCTGAGAAATTAGACCTGTCGGTCTCCTTCCTCAGACCGAACCTAATTACCCCCCAATCCCCCGTTCCCTATCCCATCCTCCCCTTTTTCCTTTCCTCCTCCTCCTCCCCACCCCTCCCTTTTGCCCTTCCTTTTTGGCCTTTTTTTTTTTTTTTTTCCCCACAGGCACGCTAGTTCCTAGGTAGGGGAAAGGGTTACCTGGAGGTTACCTGGAGGTTATTCCGGGGATCAACGCCCCCGCGGCCCGGTCCATGACCAGGCCTCCCGATGGATCAGGGTCTGATCAACTAGGCTGTTACTGCTGGCCGCACGCAGTCCGACGTACGAGCCACAGCCCGGCTGATCCGGCACTGACTTTAGGTATCTGTCCAGCTCTCTCTTGAAGGCAGCCAGGGGTTTATTGGCAATTCCCCTAATGCTTGATGGGAGGCTGTTGAACAGTTTTAGGCCCCGGACACTTATGGTGTTTTCTCTTAGTGTACCAATGGCGCCCCTACTTTTTATTGGCGGCATTTTGCATCGCCTGCCCAGTCTTTTACTTTCGTAGGGAGTGATTTCTGTGTGCAGATTTGGGACCATTCCTTCCAAGATTTTCCAAGTGTAGATTATGATATATCTCTCCCTCCTGCGTTCCAACGAGTACAAGTCAAGTGCTTCCAAGCGTTCCCAGTAGTTAAGGTGCTTGACAGAACTTATACGTGCAGTAAAGGATCTCTGTACACTCTCTAGATCTGCGATTTCACCTGCTTTGTATGGAGATGTTAATGTACAGCAGTATTCCAGCCTAGAGAGAACAAGTGATTTGAAAAGGATCATCATGGGCTTGGCATCTCTCGTTTTGAAAGTTCTCATTATCCATCCTATCATTTTCTTTGCACGTGCGATCGTGGCACTGTTGTGATCCTTAAAAGTGAGATCCTCAGACATTACTACTCCCAGGTCCCTTACATTATCTTTCCGCTCTATTGTATGGCCGGAGTCAGTAGTATACTCTGTTCTAGTTATTATCTCCTCCAGTTTTCCATAACGGAGTAGTTGGAATTTGTCCTCATTGAACATCAAATTGTTTACCGTTGCCCACTGGAAAACTTTGTTTATATCTTCTTGGAGGTTAACCGCGTCCTCAGCAGATGACAGCTTCGTGCAGATCCTAGTATCATCCGCAAAGGATGATACGGTGCTGTGGTGTATATCTCTGTTTATGTCTGATATGAGGATAAGGAATAAGATGGGGGCGAGTACTGTGCCTTGTGGAACAGAGCTCTTCACTATGGCAGCCTCCGATTTAACTCTGTTGACCACTACTCTTTGTGTTCGATTTGTTAGGAAGTTGGAGATCCATCTCCCCACTTTCCCAGTTATTCCTTTAGCACGTATTTTATGGGCTATTACGCCATGATCGCATTTGTCAAATGCTTTTGCAAAGTCTGTGTATATTACATCTGCATTCTGATTTTCTTCCAGTGCATCCAAGGCCATGTCATAGTGATCCAGTAGTTGTGAGAGGCAGGAGCGCCCTGCCCTGAACCCATGTTGCCCTGGATTGTGCAGATTTTGGGAATCCAGGTGATTTGCAATCCTGCTTCTTAGCATTCTTTCAAAGATTTTTATGATGTGGGATGTCAGAGCTATTGGTCTATAGTTCTTAGCTAATGCTTTGCTGCCACCTTTATGGAGTGGGGCTATATCCGTTGTTTTAAGTGACTGTGGAATTTCACCCATGTCCAAGCTCCTCCTCCATAGTGTACTTAGGGCACGCGAGAGGGGTTTCTTGCAGTTCTTAATGAAAACAGAGTTCCACGAGTCTGGGCCCGGGGCTGAGTGCATAGGCATGTTGTCAATGGCTTTTTCGGGGTCCATCCCATTCCGTTGAGGTTCTTGGCGGTGGCGTAGTTTGCCGTGGAATCTGGATTGCTTGGGGATGTCCCGATCCCTCTCGGGTATCCCAGAGGGTGGCTTTGGGTGTCTCTCGGGCGACGGGTGTATCTCTGGAAGCCACCTTTCGGATTCCGGGGGTGGTGGCCGAAGGAGGTATGCTTTGTGGCGGATTTCCGGCCGCCCTCTCTTTTGTCCACCGAGGTAGCTCGGCAGATGTGAGGTTGCTATCCCGGATTGCCAGTTTATTGGCATGATGGGTAGGGTATGGCACGGGTTCCATGCTGCATCTGCGCTACTTGCGTGCGGAGGGAGATTTCTGGCCCTTTCATTCCTCCTAGGAACTATCCCTCCCCGGTCCCCCCTTTTTTTATTCTTTTTTTTATTTTTATTTTCTTTTCTTTTTTTTTCTTAAAAACAAAAAGAAAGAAGTAACTTAACCATGGCAGCCCTAGTCCATGAACCTGCTACCCCCGGGCTCCTTCTTGATACCACACCCCGTTCTGACCCCGCCTCGTCTTTGGACCACTCTTCGGACACTCCTCATGCCTCTGTACCTCTTGCAGGTGCTGTTTCCTCGCCCGCTTCAGGTACTGAGGCCTCGACTGACTCCTTGCCTAAATGCCAACGACAATTACCTGCTGATGATACTTCTCCACCTTCTCGTTCTTCTCAGAAAAGATCGACACGTCCTTCACTACCTTTCCACACTCAGTTTCAGACTGCACAATGGACTAAATTCTTCACTTTACGACCGACTTCCTCTACTGCCTATCTTTCTGACCACAGTATTGGCAAGACACTCCTACGCCATGTTAGTAAAGATATTTCTTTTCATGCTCTTAAGAGCGGTACACGCATCATCACCATACAGAATGCTACCCAGGCTCATGAGCTTTCTCGTCTTTCCCATATCGATACTGTTCCTGTCACTATTGAAAAACATCATTCCCTCAATTCTTGTAGTGGTACCGTCATTCTGCCCCATACCATAGTTCAACAAAATTTCCAGACATGAGGCACTGACATTCTTGAACAGCTGGAACTCCAAGATCTCCCAATCCTCAAGGTAGACACTTACGTTCTTCCTGCCCGTGGGTGGAGACGATACCCTAGCAATGTGGCTTGTTTAACTTTTGACAGCCGTGAACTCCCATCCTCAGTTTATGTAGCAGGACATCGGTTACAAGTTCGAAAGGTGATCCCTACACCGCAACAGTGTAGAAATTGCTGGCGATTTGGCCATCCAGCGAAATATTGCAGATCTATCGCCGAATGCCCAGTCTGTGGTGCCGATGACCATTCTAATACGTCTTGCAATCGACCTCCCTCTTGCCTTAATTGTCATGAGGCTCACCCTTCATACTCTCGCCATTGTCAAGTCTACTTAAACGAGCGGGAAATCCGTTGCCTCAAAGAGGCAGAAGGTCTCCCTTATGCCATGGCAGTTTCTCATCTCCGCCTTCAAGGGAGACTACCTCGTGTTTCTTATTCCCATGTTTCAAAACGTCCCCCCACTTCTGGTATCCCATCTTCTGCACCCACCTCTGTGGTTACCTCTCCCATAGTCACTCCTGTATCTAATTCTTTTGCTGTTCTCGGCTCAGACGTCCCTACTTCAACGCCTCAGTCTGATCTCGCTTCTTCGTGTTCTCTCTCACAAGCCTCAGTAGAGACGAGATCTCGTATGACACCTCCTCCCAATCGTCCCTCTACTTCTCAAAAGTCAAAAAAAAGGTTCGTTAACATCTCCTACCCATCTTCCACCTCCTCATTTTACCTTCCCTGTCTCTGTATCTGGTTCTCCCCCTCTCACTGGCTCTGTTACAAGTGTAGAGGTTCACCCTCCTCCTCGTACTGTACCTTCCTCCCCTGTTCCCTCCCAAGTTTCTTCCTCTTCTGCCACCTCCCAGGTTTCTGCCTCTTCTGTCCCCTTCCACACTTCTCCAGTTCCCTCCACCCTTTCGCCCCCCCCCTACCTTGGTAGAGTCCAATACAGTTCCAATCTTTACTCATCCTCCCCCTACCATTTCCAATATTGTCTCCCATACGACGTCTCTGAATTCCGAAACACTTGAAGCAATCTCTGAATATATTGCAGAGACCAAACCATCAATAGACACTGATCCACCCTCCGCTCCTTCTCTCTCCTCTGCTCCATCTGCGCAACTCCTTTGTTCACAGCGCACCGTTCTTTCACTGCTTGAACGTTTTCCACTGCCTCCGCATGTGGACTTTTCTAACCCCTCTAGTCCGTAGGAACCCTTACCTGCAGATTTCAGGTATCTTTATCATTGCCAATCATGGCCTATTTACAGTGGATTATACGCGGCCTCAGGGGTAATCGGGGTGAGCTTCAGATGTTACTCTCCCAGTTTTTCCCTGTTGGTGTTTGCTTACAGGAACCAAAATTACACTCTGCTGTTATCTCTCCCATCTCAGGCTATAATTTATTGTATTCTTCAGATCCTTTTTCTGATGGGACCTTCAATGAAAGTGCCCTTCTTCTACGCACTGATATTCTGTACCATCAGCTATTTGTTCGTACTTCGCTGCATTACACAGCAGCCCGTATCCACTTGCATAGGTGGTATACGCTCTGTTCTTTATATCTCTCTCCTTCTCGGGCATTATCTATTCCGGATATTGCCTTTCTTGTTTCGTCATTACCGCCACCGATTCTGTTACTTGGTGATTTTAATGTCCACCATTTCCTCTGGGGGGGTCTCACTGTGATTCCCGTGGCATTCAGTTAGAGGCTTTTCTTGCCACCCACCCCCTCCATGTTTTAAATACAGGTACTCACACCCATTTTGATCCTCGGACTCACACTCTCTCTTGCATCGATCTCTCAGTCTGCTCTTCCTCCGCCGCATTAGACTTCACTTGGTCTGTTCTCCCGGACTTACATGACAGCGATCATTTCTCAATCATTCTTACTTCCCCTTCATATTCACCACCTCTTCGCATCCCACGCTGGCAATTTGATCAGGCAAATTGGAACCTTTACTCACACCTAACTGTTTTTAGAGAGGTTCCTTCTTCGTCCTCCATCGATGAGCTTTTACACCTCTTCTCGTCCTCCGTTTTAACCGCAGCTTCTCATTCTATACCCCAAACTTCGGGCAGGCATTCTCAGAAATGCTTGCCTTGGTGGTCTCTTGCTTGTGCTCGTGCAGTACATTTGAAACGCTCTGCATGGGGCAGGTACCGGTACAATAGAACCACAGAGAGACTTTTTGATTTTAAACAGAAGCATGCGATCGCCCGCCGTGTCATCCGTGATGCTAACCGCACTTGCTGGCGAGATTATGTCTCCACCATCACCTCTGCTTCCTCTATGAGTGCAGTCTGGAAAAAAGTACAAAAACTGAGTGGTAAATATTCTCCTGACCCGGCTCCTGTTCTGCGGGTTGCCGGTGTTGAAATAGCAAACCCACTAGATGTTGCCAATGAAATTGGCAATCATCTGGTCCGTATTTCTCAGGGACTCCATCTATGCCCCTCATTTCTTTCCTCAAAGTCTGCCAGAGAGTTAGCACCCTTGGACTTTTCTTCTCTCAGAGAAGAACAGTATAATGTGCCTTTTACACTTCAAGAACTGGAGGCAACACTCTCAGCTTGCCGATCATCGGCAGCTGGGCCCGACGACATTCATATTCGTATGCTACAACATTTACATTAGTCAGCCCTTGCAGTCCTATTATGCCTTTACAATCTTATTTGGTCACAAGGAGTTCTTCCACAGCTGTGGAAATCCGCCATTGTTCTCCCTTTCCGCAAACCAGACACTACAGGACATGAAACCCCACTATCGTCCCATTGCTCTTACCAGTGCAGTTTGCAAAGTGATGGAACGCCTAGTAAATAGACGTTTAGTGTGGTATTTAGAGACACACAACAGTCTCTCCACTCGTCAATGTGGCTTTCGTAAGGGACGTTCTACCATAGACCCCTTACTACGCTTGGATACGTATGTTCGTAATGCCTTTGTGAATAACCACTCAGTTATTGCCATATTTTTTGACCTTGAGAAGGCATGTGACACAACTTGGAGGTATAATATTTTAGCCCAGGCCCACTCCTTAGGCCTTCGAGGCAATCTACCATCCTTCCTTAAGAACTTTTTAACTGACAGGCATTTCCGTGTTCGGGTTAATAATGTGCTCTCCCCGGACTTTATCCAAGCTGAAGGTGTCCCCCAGGGATGTGTTCTGAGCACAACACTTTTTCTCCTTGCTATTAATGATTTGGCCTCTAGTCTTCCATCAAATATTTGGTCATCACTCTGTGTTGATGACTTCGCTATTGCCTGTGCTGGCACTGACTGTCACCTCATTACAGTTTCTCTCCAGCATGCAGTCGACCGTGTTTTCAATTGGGCCACCACACGTGGGTTTAAATTTTCCAGCACTAAAACCCACCAAATTACTTTCACTAGACGCTCTGTCATCTCCGATCGTCCTTTGTACCTCTATGGCTCCCGTATCCCTGAATGTGATACAGTCAAGTTTCTGGGCCTTCTCTTTGATCGTAGGTTATCCTGGAAACCTCACATTACATCTCTGAAGGCAACTTGTCACAGCCGGCTGAATCTTCTTAAAACCCTTGCTCATCTTTCCTGGGGAGCTGATTGTTGAACCCTCCTTCGCCTACATTCCACCCTTATTTTATCGAAATTTGATTATGGTGACCAGATCTATTCAGCGGCATCTGCTACTCTCTCTAGCCTTAACCCAATTCATCACCAAGGATTACGTTTATGCCTTGGTGCTTTTCGCTCTTCCCCTGTCGAGAGCCTCTATGCAGAAGCGAACGTTCCATCCTTATCCGATCACCGTGATGCCCATTGCCTTCGCTACTATGTACGCTCTCATGATCTCCACAATCCTTCCATTTATAGAATGGTCACTGATATTAGTAGACATTCTTTATTTGTTCGCCGCCCCTGTTTACTACGTCCCTTCTCTCTTCGCCTTCATTCGCTCTTGTCTTCTCTTCAATTACCACCTTTCTTTGTTCATGTAGCATCTCACTTTTCCCTACCCCCCTGTGAAGTTCCAGCTGTTTGAGTCTGTTCTTTCTCTCTCCCTTGCTCGAAAGCCCAACTGTCTACAGTCGCTTCCCGCTCTCTTTTTCTTGACCACTTTCACTCTCTCATGCCATTGCTGTGTACACAGATGGCTCTAAGTCTTCTGACGGCGTAGGATTCGCAGCAGTGTTTCCGGACAGCGTCGTATGAGGGCATTTACTATCTTCGGCTAGTATTTTTACTGCTGAATTGTATGCCATCCTTGCAGCACTTATCCGTATTGCATCTATGCCTGTGTCATCATTTGTGGTTGTCTCAGACTCCCTTAGTGCTTTACAGGCTATACAGAAATTTGATACACCTCACCCCTTAGTCCTCCGTATCCAACTTTGGCTACACCGCATCTTTACCAAGCATAAAGATATTGTTTTTTGTTGGGTCCCTGGTCATGTTGATGTACAGGGCAATGAACAGGCAGACACTGCTGTGCGGTCAGCAGTACATGACCTACCAGTTTCATATAGAGGTATTCCATTTACGGACTATTTTGCTGCAATATCTTCCCACCTTCACACCCGTTGGCAACACCGTTGGTCTACTATGCTCGGCAACAAACTTCAATCTATTAAACGAAGTATAGGTTACTGGCCGTCTTCTTATCACCAGTGTCGAGGTTTTGAGACTACTCTCTCCCGTCTTCGCATTGGCCATACTCGTCTTACTCATGGATATCTCATGGAGAGGCACCCTGCTCCTCTCTGTGAGAATTGCCAAGCTCCATTATCAGTCAGCCACATTCTGTTGGACTGCCCACTTTATCAACGAGCACGCAGAATTTACCTCCGTCGTCGTCTTCGCTCCGCTGCTCTCTCTTTACCTTCCCTTCTCGCTGATGGACCCACCTTTCATCCGGACTCTCTCATTGACTTTTTGACAACAACTGACTTCACAAATTCTGATACCTTCAGCCCTTTCTACTTCAATCTCTTGCTACCCTCTACCCCTGTACTATCCCCTGCCCCACTGTTTTCTGTAACCTACTAATCATCCCTCCTCCCTTCTGCTATCCAATACCCTCGCTTCCTTCCCTACCCTGCAGCGCTGTATAGCCCTTGTGGCTTAGCGCTTCTTTTTGATTATAATAATAGTGACATACTACTGTATAGAAAGCCGCTTGTTATGTAGAGCATTTCGGGCAAATTAGGTCAGTTTTGTCCCAGGATGCGACCCACACCAGTCAACTAACACCCAGGTAATCATTTTACTGATGGGGAACATAGATAACCAGTGTAAACAATGTTTCTGCCCTCGGTGGGAGTCGCACCCAGACCCTCGCCGTGTGAAGCGAGAACTATAGCCACCAGGCTACGCGTCATGGCGCTACATAACGTTTACCCAGTTCTTTCTAATATCCTCGTTCCTCTAGTGGATGGTTTAGCAGACGGATGATCGAGCATCAAAGACTTTACGTTGTATAACCTACGAAGGTCTAGCGCTATATATATATATATATATATATATATATATATATATATATATATATATATATATATATATATATATATATATATATATATATAATTCACTTGGTGTCAAGCTCACTTTTTGGGGCCAAAACAACGTCATATGAGCTTGGAAGAGAAAATATTTAGAGACAGATTTAGGCTAATTATACAAAGAATTCTACAGTATTTTTATTTTTTATTAGCACACTGGCTGATTCCCACCAAGGCAGGGTGGCCCGAAAAAGAAAAACTTTCACCATCATTCACCCCATCACTGTCTTGCCAGAAGGGTGCTTTACACTACAGTTTTTAAACTGCAACATTAACACCCCTCCTTCAGAGTGCAGGCACTGTACTTCCCATCTCCAGGACTCAAGTCCGGCCTGCCGGTTTCCATGAATCCTTTCGTAAATGTTACTTTGCTCACACTCCAACAGCATGTCAAGTATTAAAAACCATTTGTCTCCATTCACTCCTATCAAACACGCTCATGCATGCCCACTGGAAGTCCAGGCCCCTCGCACACAAAACCTCCTTTACCCCCTCCCTCCAACCTTTCATAGGCCGACCCCTACCCTGCCTTCCTTCCACTACAGACTGATACACTCTCGAGGTCATCCCGTTTCTCTCCATTCTCTCTACATGTCCGAACCACCTCAACAACCCTTCCTCAGCCCTCTGGACAACAGTTTTGGCAATCCCGCACCTCCTCCTAACTTCCAAACTACGAATTCTCTGCACTATATTCACACCACACATTGCCCTCAGAAATGACATCTCCACTGACTCCAGTCTTCTCCTCGCTGCAACATTCATCACCCATGCTTCACACCCATATAAGAGCGTTGGTAAAACTATACTCTCATACATTCCCCTCTTTGCCTCCAAGTACAAAGTTCTTTGTCTCCACAGACTCCTAAGTGCACCGCTCATCCTTTTCCCCTCATCAATTCTATGATTAACCTCATCTTTCATAGACCCATCCGCTGACATGTCCACTCCCAAATATCTGAATACATTCACCTCCTCCATACTCTCTCCCTCCAATCTGATATCCAATCTTTCATCACCTAATCTTTTTGTTATCCTCATAACCTTACTCTTTCCTGTATTCACTTTTAATTTTCTTCTTTTACATACCCTACCAAATTCATCCACCAACCTCTGCAACTTCTCTTTAGAATCTCCCAAGAGCACAGTGTCATCAGCAAAGAGCAACTGTGACAACTCCCACTTTATGTGTGATTCTTTATCTTTTAACTCCATGCCTCTTGCCAAGACCCTCGCATTTACTTCTCTTACAACCCCATCTATAAATATATTAAACAACCACGGTGACATCACACATCCTTGTCTAAGGCCTACTTTTACTGGGAAATAATCTCCCTCTTTCCTACATACTCTAACTAGAGCCTCACTATCCTCGTAAAAACTCTTCACTGCTTTTAGTAACCTACCTCCTACACCATACACCTGCAACATCTGCCACATTGCCCCCCTATCCACCCTGTCATACGCCTTTTCCAAATCCATGAATGCCACAAAAAACCTCTTTAGCCTTATCTAAATACTGTTCACTTATATGTTTCACTGTAAACACCTGGTCCACACACCCCCTACCTTTCCTAAAGCCTCCTTGTTCATCTGCTATCCTATTCTCCGTCTTACTCTTAATTCTTTCAATAATAACTCTACCATACACTTTACCAGGTATACTCAACAGACTTATCCCCCTATAATTTTTACACTCTCTTTTGCCCCCTTTGCCTTTATACAAAGGAACTATGCATGCTCTCTGCCAATCCCTAGGTACCTTACCCTCTTCCATACATTTATTAAATAATAGCACCAACCACTCCAAAACTATATCCCCACCTGTTTTTAACATTTATATCTTTATCCCATCAATCCCAGCTGCGTCACCCCCTTTCATTTTACCTACTGCCTCACGAACTTCCCCCACACTCACAACTGGCTCTTCCTCACTCCTACAAGATGTTATTCCTCCTTGCCCTATACATGAAATCACAGCTTCCCTATCTTCATCAACATTTAACAATTCCTCAAAATATTCCCTCCATCTTCCCAATACCTCTTAACTCTCCATTTAATAACTCTCCTCTCCTATTTTTAACTGACAAATCCATTTGTTCTCTAGGCTTCCTTAACCGTATATATATATATATATATATATATATATATATATATATATATATATATATATATATATATATATATATATATATATATATATATATATATATATATATATATATATATATATATATATATATATATATATATATATATATATATATATATATATATATTGTGTGTATGAAAATCTGATTAAGCTGTTCATTTAAAAAACAGGAGGAAGACGAACCAATAAAGATTTTATTAAGTTCTGGAAAGCAATGAAAAAGAAAGAACTTGGAATCAGTGTAGAAAGTGTATCAACCCAGGGATTCAGACAAGTCAAAAACAAATATGCAAATTCAAGTATAGAGAAAGAATCTTTGAGGAATAGCAGACATAAGTAACACGTGATATACCTGTAACCGGTTTCGAGTTTTCCTACATTCGCAGCCCGGCCTGGGGCCAGGGTGTTCTGTTGGTTGCCGTTCTGCCAAGCTCTTGCTCTTGGCTGACCACTGGCCCACCTATCCAGCACAGTCTTAGTTCATCTGGTAGTTGACGGAGGTAGTAATCGAGTTTCGATTTTTCTTTTGTTCGCCATCAATAGTTATATAAAATTTACGAAGGAAAAAACAAGTCCTGAGACATTTTACGAAATGTGAGTTACTAGAAAAACTGATAACACTAAAAATCCCATCGTCAAACCTGATTCTTATACCACCTTCACAAGGGACGTATAACCCTTGCGGTTTTTGTGCTTCCACATGAATATGTAGACTTAACAACACTGCAGGCTGTGGTGATTTGGCACTGTATAGTGACCTGGATCTTGGCTGGATAGTGACCTGGATCTTCGTCTCTTATTTTATGACAATTCTAGTATTTAAAGTTCAAATATGTTTAAAGGTTACGCGACTCTGACCTCTGGTAGCAAAAACCGTGAACACAGGTGAAAGTTTGGTTACGTTTTCTCTTACTAATCAAGAGGTGCTACGTAAGCTTCAAAGTTTTTTCAGATTCACAAACCAACAACTTTTGCAACATTCCTGTGGTGTATATAAATATACCTAGTTGGAAAAATCTTCTAAGGCTGGCATGTTGGTAGTGGTAAGCACACTAGCTTGCCAGCTTGTTCCAGTCTTTAAGAGTCATGCCACGAATTTGGTTCCAGTTCTGATCAGTATTTTGGCATTTAACCTTTTGTCTAGTTCAGAAACCAAACCGGTAACAAAAACAACAGAAACTGTGTCCGCAAAGTAAGTTAACACACAACTTTGATGCATTGATCACGAATTTGAGTTTGTTCAGTCTCTATCACGTAAGGAAGCAGAAGAAAGAATCCTTTTATAGTAAAGGTTAGCAGACGAGGCCATATTCACTGGTAGGCAGGATTCCCCAGTGGAAGTAGGTCCTTCCCAAAGAGATGGGTTAGTTGTAGTAGTAGTTGTAGTAGTAGTTGTCGTAGTCATGAAGGTTATGTACATGTCCTCAGAATTAAGATTCCATGATGTTGCAGTGTCTGACAAGTTGTGTACGAATGGTATATAATACCGACAAGATGAGAGTAAGACACATGTGCAACATCTGGGTATCTTTATTGTAGACGTTTCGCCATCCAGTGGCTTTATCAATACAAATTCTAGGACATAACGTCTACAATAAAGATACCCAGATGTTGCACATGTGTCTTACTCTCATCTTGTCGGTATTATATACCATTCGTACACACAACTGACGAGTAAGGCTCTCCTGCACCAGTCCCATCAATGGAGGTTCCTTGACGCTGGTGAGGGGCTCTTGATCTAGGGAATTGGATCTGTGCTCTGGTTACCTGAATTGAGCCTGAATACCTACCATTCCCCTCGATATGCTCTACAATCGTACGGGTTTAGCGCTTCCCCATGATTATAATAATCCAACACCAGTGACCAACCAGCAGTAGTCGGCCATCAAACTGATCCTTAGGTTTACGCGAAATCTCTTCACCATGATGGCTGTGTCTGGGTGAAATTGTTCACCATGGAGTTGTGTGTCACAGAAACTCTACGTGTTGAAGCAAAATTAAGCTCAAATTTGAATTCAGCGTCCCCCCCCCCCAAAAAAAAAAAAAGAAAAAAAAAACTTTTTCAACGTGGACTGAAACTGTTGTTGGCCTGGGCTATTAACTCTCCGGGTTAATTAATAAAATAGTTTTACACGTCGGCTGGGCTCCCCAAAATTAATTTGTTACTGTCATGACTATACTGTACATAAACCTATTTTTTAATGGGTTAAACTAGGTTGTTTGGTTGGGTTATGAGATTTAAAGCCTATCGACTACACAAGGGTCATTAATAGGGATGTGCCAGAGTATCGATATCGGCCATTTTTATGGTATCGGTGAAAAAATGGTCGATACCTGCCGATATTAACAAGAAAGCGACATCCTCCACCCATATGTTTGCACGGTGAAAATATCAGGTACGTTAAATCTTATAGAACGTCATCACGCCTAGTGCACTTGTGTATTTTATAATATTGGTTTCTCTGGTCCCTCGGAAAGATTTGAATTAGGGTTGATTTATGTATGCCCCAGTTTACTGTTTTTATTGATGAAATTTGGATATTAGTTTTCATATGATGATTCGCGAATGCCTCTTCTGATTCCCTTAAAATCTTCAAATACTAACATTTAGCCGCATTATCAACTTGTGTCGCACTCTGCACTATCCAGTCTCGTGCACTGAGACAGAGCGGACTGGAGTTGCAAGATATTGGGATGCCTTCCTCGGCCCGCACAGCCACCGAAATACTAGGTGTTATTATTACATAGTCGTGACACTTACCAGTAGACGAATTATCTTATATTATCTTACCCAGCTGGTACACAAATACTATAACAATCTCCCCATGTTAGTCATCCTTCTCTTTTTCTCTTCTTCTTCTTCTTCTTCTTCTTCTTCTTCTTCTTCTTCTTCTTCTTCTTCTTCTTCTTCTTCTTCTTCTTATTATTATTATTATTATTATTATTATTATTATTATTGCTCGACGCCATTCTCCTTTCCTCCTCCTCCTCCTCCTCTTCCTCTTCCTCCACTTCCTCCTCTTTCTTCCTCCCTCCCTCCCCATCAGTTACAGGGGGGGATACCTGGAATATACTTGGAGGGGTTTTCGGGGGTCAACGCCCCCGCGGCCCGGTCCATGACCAGGCCTCGTGATGGATCAAGGCCTGATCATCGAGGCTGTTACTGCTGGCCGCACGTAGACCGACGTACAAGCCACAGCCCTGCAAGTCAAGTACAGATTTTAGGTGCCAGTCCAGCGTCTTCTTGAAGACAGCCAAGGGTCACTTGGTAATCCCTCTTATGTATGTTGGTGAAATATTGTGTAAGCACTCCCTCTCTGCAACCACTTCAGGAGGGTAAAAGGTGCCTTGATGTTGGTAAAGAATTCTTGATTCAGTAAACTGGAGCTACCCTCTCCAGCGTATCAAATATAATAATTAATAATAATAATAATCATCCTCAGCTTGTCTTATTTTAATCTTTAATGTTGATTTTCCTTATCATCCCTCTTCTCTATAAAGATGATCACCTTTTGCCTTGGCTTCGTGTTCATATTCCCCTGGTACTGTGTTTATCCTGACCTCGTGTCTCCAGGAAGACCATGTTCCAATACCTCGCACAGTAATTTACTTTTTTTCCAGCTAACAACTTTATCATGGACAGAGGTCTAATATTGCCCTTGTTTCACGTGGAGGATCAATAAGAGTAAGAATAGAGTAGCAGCAGTAGTAGTAATACTAGTAGTAGCAGTAATAATAGTAGTATTAGTAGGAGTAACAGTAGTAGCAGTATTAGCAGCAGCAGGAATAGTAGTAGTAGTAACAATAGCAGAAGCAATAATAGTAGCAGTAGCGGCAGCAGCAGCAACAACAACAGTAGCCGTAGTGGTGGTAGCAGTAGCTGTAGTACCAGTGTAAGTAGTAGTAGTAGTAATATCAGCAGCAGTAGTAATAGTATTAGTGGTTGCAGAAATATCAGGAGTAGGAGTAGTAGTATCAGTAGCAGTAATAGTAGTAGTAGTAAGAGTAGTAATATCAGTAGTGGAAGTAATAGTATCAGTAGCAGTAATAGTAGTAGTATCAGTAGTGGTAGTAATGCTATCAGTAGTAGTTTACCTGGAGTTTACCTGGAGAGAGTTCCGGGGGTCAACGCCCCGCGGCCCGGTCTGTGACCAGGCCTCCTGGTGGATCAGAGCCTGATCAACCAGGCTGTTACTGCTGGCTGCACGCAAACCAACGTACGAGCCACAGCCCAGCTGGTCAGGAACCGACTTTAGGTCCTTGTCCAGTGCCAGCTTGAAGACTGCCAGGGGTCTGTTGGTAATCCCCCTTATGTATGCTGGGAGGCAGTTGAACAGTCTCGGGCCCCTGACACTTATTGTATGGTATCTTAACGTGCTAGTGACACCCCTGCTTTACATTGGGGGGATGTTGCATCGTCTGCCAAGTCTTTTGCTTTCGTAGTGAGTGATTTTCGTGTGCAAGTTCGGTACTAGTCCCTCTAGGATTTTCCAGGTGTATATAATCATGTATCTCTCCCGCCTGCGTTCCAGGGAATACAGGTTTAGAAACCTCAAGCGCTCCCAGTAAATGAGGTGTTTTATCTCCGTTATGCGCGCCGTGAAGGTTCTCTGTACATTTTCTAGGTCAGCAATTTCACCTGCCTTGAAAGGTGCTGTTAGTGTGCAACAATATTCCAGCCTAGATAGAACAAGTGACCTGAAGAGTGTTATCATGGGCTTGGCCTCCCTAGTTTTGAAGGTTCTCATTATCCATCCTGTCATTTTTCTAGCAGATGCGATTGATACAATGTTATGGCCCTTGAAGGTGAGATCCTCCGACATGATCACTCCCAGGTCTTTGACGTTGGTGTTTCGCTCTATTTTGTGGCCAGAATTTGTTTTGTACTCTGATGTAGATTTAATTTCCTCGTGTTTACCATATCTGAGTAATTGAAATTTCTCATCGTTGAATTTCACATTGTTTTCTGCAGCCCACTCAAAGATTTGGTTGATGTCCGCCTGGAGCCTTGCATTGTCTGCAATGGAAGACACTGTCATGCAGATTCGGGTGCCATCTGCAAAGGAAGACACGGTGCTGTGGCTGACATCCTTGTCTATGTCGGATATGAGGATGAGGAACAAGATGGGAGCGAGTACTGTGCCTTGTGGAACAGAGCTTTTCACCGTAGCTGCCTCGGACTTTACTCTGTTGACGACTACTCTCTGTGTTCTGTTAAAGAGGAAATTGGTATAAACCTTGGTAATAAATACCGACAAGTTGGTTTAGAAAGACACGTAAGCAAACACTATAACATATTTATTAGAAAACGTTTCGGTCCTGGGACCTTGATCACTTCTAACATACAGAGGTAGAATGACATTATATATATAGGCGGAGAGTGACATGTGACGCACATGACCTGAGGAATGTCATAAGAACATAAGAATGGAGGAACACTGTAGAAGGCCTACTAGCCCATGCGAGGCAGGTCCTTATCAAAACAACCTCTGCCTATGAGGACGGGTAGACGATGAAATCATGTGACTCCTGTGTTGTTGGGTTGGTGCTGCTTAAGTATCATGTATGCCAATGTTTTTGAAATTTTGTAGTTTCCAGTGTTGCGTTCTATAGTGTCGGTGACGGCGATTAGTGAGGCTTCTAGGCACCGTCGGCATCTGAGGTCTGGTTCGGTGAGAACGAGTTGTGCCTCGTTCCAGTTCATCAAATGCCCCGTGGAGTCTCTGTGGAGGACACATGCGTACCTTACATCGTCTCTGTTAGAGGCATTTCGATGCTCATTCAGGCGGACTGCAAGATCTCTGCCTGTCTCGCCTACATATTTCTTGGGACAGAACCCACAGGGTATAGTGTAGACGCCTGCTGTAGAAGTTAGAGGTGTGGGGCTGCGTTTCGTAGTGGTCTTTGACAGAGGATGTGTTTATGGTGGAAACGTTGATGTTACTCATAGCCACGAATACTCGCCGGGCACTTGCTATGAGTAACATCAACGTTTCCACCATAAACACATCCTCTGTCAAAGACCTCACTACAAAACGCAACCCCACACCTCTAACTTCTACAGCAGGCGTCTACACTATACCCTGTGGGTTCTGTCCCAAGAAATATGTAGGCGAGACAGGCAGAGATCTTGCAGTCCGCCTGAATGAGCATCGAAATGCCTCTAACAGAGACGATGTAAGGTACGCATGTGTCCTCCACAGAGACTCCACGGGGCATTTGATGAACTGGAACGAGGCACAACTCGTTCTCACCGAACCAGACCTCAGATGCCGACGGTGCTTAGAAGCCTCACTAATCGCCGTCACCGACACTATAGAACGCAACACTGGAAACTACAAAATTTCAAAAACATTGGCATACATGATACTTAAGCAGCACCAACCCAACAATGGCTTGATAAAGCTCCTGGAGAGCGAAACGTTGCCACAATAAATGTCAGGTAATGGCTTGATAAAGCTCCTGGAGAGCGAAACGTTGCCACAATAAATGTCACATTAGTTGCACTTGTGTCCTTTTACTTTTCCTGTTATTCCTTTAGCACGCATTTTGTGCGCTATTACGCCATGGTCACACTTGTCGAAGGCTTTTGCAAAATCTGTATATATCAGTAGTGGTAATAATAGTAGTATGAGTAGTAATAGTAATAGTATCAGTAGTAGTAATAGGAAGAGGAGCATACCTGGAGTTTACCTGGAGAGAGTTTCGGGGGTCAACGCCCCCGCGGCCCGGTCTGTGACCAGGCCTCCTGGTGGATCAGAGCCTGATCAACCAGGCTGTTGCTGCTGGCTGCACGCAAACCAACGTACGAGCCACAGCCCGGCTGATCAGGAACTGACTTTAGGTGCTTGTCCAGTGCCAGCTTGAAGACTGCCAGGGGTCTGTTGGTAATCCCCCTTATGTGTGCTGGGAGGCAGTTGAACAGTCTCGGGCCCCTGACACTTATTGTATGGTCTCTTAACGTGCTAGTGACACCCCTGCTTTTCATTGGGGGGATGTTGCATCGTCTGCCAAGTCTTTTGCTTTCGTAGTGAGTGATTTTCGTGTGCAAGTTCGGTACTAGTCCCTCTAGGATTTTCCAGGTGTATATAATCATGTATCTCTCCCTCCTGCGTTCCAGGGAATACAGGTTTAGGAACCTCAAGCGCTCCCAATAATTGAGGTGTTTTATCTCCGTTATGCGCGCCGTGAAAGTTCTCTGTACATTTTCTAGGTCGGCAATTTCACCTGCCTTGAAAGGTGCTGTTAGTGTGCAGCAATATTCCAGCCTAGATAGAACAAGTGACCTGAAGAGTGTCATCATAGGCTTGGCCTCCCTAGTTTTGAAGGTTCTCATTATCCATCCTGTCATTTTTCTAGCAGATGCGATTGATACAATGTTATGGTCCTTGAAGGTGAGATCCTCCGACATAATCACTCCCAGGTCTTTGACGTTGGTGTTTCGCTCTATTTTGTGGCCAGAATTTGTTTTGTACTCTGATGAAGATTTAATTTCCTCATGTTTACCATATCTGAGTAATTGAAATTTCTCATCGTTGAACTTCATATTGTTTTCTGCAGCCCACTGAAAGATTTGGTTGATGTCCGCCTGGAGCCTTGCAGTGTCTGCAATGGAAGACACTGTCATGCAGATTCGGGTGTCATCTGCAAAGGAAGACACGGTGCTGTGGCTGACATCCTTGTCTATGTCGGATATAAGGATGAGGAACAAGATGGGAGCGAGTACTGTGCCTTGTGGAACAGCTTTTCACCGTAGCTGCCTCGGACTTTACTCTGTTGACGACTACTCTCTGTGTTCTGTTAGTGAGGAAATTATAGATCCATCGACCGACTTTTCCTGTTATTCCTTTAGCGCGCATTTTGTGCGCTATTACGCCATGGTCACACTTGTCGAAGGCTTTTGCAAAGTCTGTATATATTACATCTGCATTCTTTTTGTCTTCTAGTGCATTTAGGACCTTGTCGTAGTGATCCAGTAGTTGAGACAGACAGGAGCGACCTGTTCTAAACCCATGTTGCCCTGTGTTGTGTAACTGATGGGTTTCTAGATGGGTGGTGATCTTGCTTCTTAGGACCCTTTCAAAGATTTTTATGATATGGGATGTTAGTGCTATTGGTCTGTAGTTCTTTGCTGTTGCTTTACTGCCCCCTTTGTGGAGTGGGGCTATGTCTGTTGTTTTTAGTAACTGAGGGACGACCCCCGTGTCCATGCTCCCTCTCCATAGGATGGAAAAGGCTCGTGATAGGGGCTTCTTGCAGTTCTTGATGAACACAGAGTTCCATGAGTCTGGCCCTGGGGCAGAGTGCATGGGCATGTCATTTATCGCCTGTTCGAAGTCATTTGGCGTCAGGATAACATCGGATAGGCTTGTGTTAATCAAATTTTGTGGCTCTCTCATAAAAAATTCATTTTGATCTTCGACTCTCAGTCTGGTTAGCGGCTTGCTAAAAACTGAGTCATATTGGGACTTAGTAACGTATTTTTGAAAAGATGTCTACCGTTTTAGAAATTGTCTTAGATATGTACTGGATGTCAGTGTTCAGTCTGCATAATGTACTACCTTGTATATCTATATACGTGCTCTAAAAATAATTGTATACATATTTGTAACACCATTTGTAAACTATTACAAAAAAAAATTACCTGCGTACTTCTGAGGGCATGTAAATGTTGCATTCAATAAGCCACATTGAGTGGCCTTATTGGGTGATCCTGGGTTACTAACCCTTAGGAATTAATTTAAAAATAGTCTGAATAAAATTCTCTAAACATTCATAAATAATACATTATATAGGTATGTCAAAGAATAACGCAACAAAGTGTGTTGTTGTTACAGAATCAGTTCATACCGTTTCTCTACCAAATTAAAATACTATATAAGCAGGGCTCAGTTATGTATTAGTGTGTGTATGAGTGTGTTTTAGCTGATTTTGACCACTTAATTTACTGAGTTAATGTCCTTTGATAATTAATATCAACCGCATATAAACCGGTTTATAGTGTGCGGTTTTAAGAAAGCATATTAAATGTCATTAATTCATTTCTGCGGTAGCGACGGTAGCAAGTGTTATGGACGTATTATTGTCTAAGTTATCGTTATGCATATTCAAGGACATACATTTTCTCTTGTGACTTGTGTCCGAGAGAGAGTGAGAGAGCACCACCATCACAATATTAGGGGATACTTCGATAAAAGTTTGCTGTACCGTAAGCAGCACAATAATAATAATATCTTTTATTTCTACAAGTACATATACAACGTATACAGGCCTAGCTGACATCAATGACATACTACTATATAGAAAGCCGCTTGTTATGCTGAACATTTCGGGCAAATTAGGTCAAATTTGTCCCAGGATGCGACCCACACCAGTCCACTAACACCCAGACACCCATTATACTGATGGGGAACATGGACAACCGGTGTAAGGAAACACGCCCATTGTTTCTACCCTTACCTGCAATAAGTAAGTTTATTTAGGTACAGTTACATATAAATACATATTCACAAATTATCATACATAGTAACGTGTAAAATACCAGGGAAAACACAAAAAAAAGTCAGACATATTGACTTATTTCCATTGAAGTTCTTTTATCTTGAGAACAAAACCACTTTTCTTCAAATTAGTAACCCAGGGAAACAAATTAGCGTAGCTTACAGCTTAATAGGTCCTCTCCCAGAATGGGTCACGTCAGACGATGACGATATTGACGACTCAAGTACACCAACATGGGAAAACCTTACATTCCACACAGCTCCATCAAACACTGACACCATGACCTGCACTGAACTCTACAGAGGCCTGATGCATTAACTCATGTTTTCCTGCGAACAACCTCATCAATACCAACAATACCACCAGTCCGATAACATTCTTCTTTGCAAATATACAGGGTCTAAAGCCAGCAACAAACAACAAAATACCTTTCATCCGTGGACTGCTTGCAGAGGCAAAGGCAATGTTCGCGGCTTTCACTGAGACCCACATAAAGGATCACTTGGACAACGAAATATGGATCCCAGGTTACAACCTATACAGATGTGACAGAGTGAACAGGCAAAAGGGGAGGGGGGGGGGGTTGGCCTGTACATTGCAGTCACTTGTTTGCACAGAACTGCTAAATGCCTCAAATGATGTAGTGGAAGTTTTAGCAGTAAAGGTCGAGAACCAAAACCTAGTCATTGTGATAGTCTACAAGCCTCCGGATGCAACATCCCAGCAATTCCAGGAACAGCTGTTAAAAATTGACCACTGTCTGGAAAACCTTCCAGCTCCTGCACCCAACCTCTTGCTCCTGGGGGATTTCAACTTAAGGCACCTAAAATGGAGGAATATAGCAAATAATATTGTTGCAGTAATAACACCAGGAGGCAGCTCTGATGAAAACTCACACTCACGCGAGCTTTTAAATCTCTGCACAAAATTCAATTTAAACCAGCAAATAATAGAGCCTACTAGACTGGAGAATACACTAGACCTCATCTTCACTAACAATGATGATCTGATAAGAAATATCACCATATCAAAAACAATATACTCAGATCACAACATAATTGAGGTTCAGTCATGTATGCGCGGAGCCCCAGACCGACATAATGAGATTAGTCACGAGGGAGCATTCACCAAATTCAACTTCAATAACAAAAACATAAAGTGGGACCAAGTAAACCAAGTCCTAACCGATATAAGCTGGGAAGATATACTAAGCAACACAGACCCCAACTTATGCCTAGAACAGATTAACTCGGTGGCACTCGATGTATGCACAAGGCTTATTCCTCTAAGAAAAAGGAGGAGTAGATGTAAAACAGAAAGAGACAGGCGCTCCCTTTACAGGCGATGGAAAAGAATAACAGAGCGGCTAAAAGAGGTCAATATATCTGAAATGCGTAGGGAGACACTGGTCAGAGAAATAGCAAGCATCGAACTTAAGCTAAAAGAATCCTTTAGGAGTCAGGAATCGCGGGAAGAACTAAAAGCCATAAATGAAATCGAAAGAAACCCAAAGTATTTCTTCTCCTATGCCAAATCAAAATCGAGAACAACGTCCAGTATTGGGCCCCTACTTAAACAAGATGGGTCCTACACAGATGACAGCAAGGAAATGAGTGAGCTACTCAAGTCCCAATATGACTCAGTTTTTAGCAAGCCGCTAACCAGACTGAGAGTCGAAGATCAAAATGAATTTTTTATGAGAGAGCCACAAAATTTGATTAACACAAGCCTATCCGATGTTATCCTGACGCCAAATGACTTCGAACAGGCGATAAATGACATGCCCATGCACTCTGCCCCAGGGCCAGAGTCATGGAACTCTGTGTTCATCAAGAACTGCAAGAAGCCCCTATCACGAGCCTTTTCCATCCTATGGAGAGGGAGCATGGACACGGGGGTCGTCCCACAGTTACTAAAAACAACAGACATAGCCCCACTCCACAAAGGGGGCAGTAAAGCAACAGCAAAGAACTACAGACCAATAGCACTAACATCCCATATCATAAAAATCTTTGAAAGGGTCCTAAGAAGCAAGATCACCACGCATCTAGAAACCCATCAGTTACACAACCCAGGGCAACATGGGTTTAGAACAGGTCGCTCCTGTCTGTCTCAACTATTGGACCACTACGACAAGGTCCTAAATGCACTAGAAGACAAAAAGAATGCAGATGTAATATATACAGACTTTGCAAAAGCCTTCGACAAGTGTGACCATGGCGTAATAGCGCACAAAATGCGTGCTAAAGGAATAACAGGAAAAGTCGGTCGATGGATCTATAATTTCCTCACTAACAGAACACAGAGAGTAGTCGTCAACAGAGTAAAGTCCGAGGCAGCTACGGTGAAAAGCTCTGTTCCACAAGGCACAGTACTCGCTCCCATCTTGTTCCTCATCCTTATATCCGACATAGACAAGGATGTCAGCCACAGCACCGTGTCTTCCTTTGCAGATGACACCCGAATCTGCATGACAGTGTCTTCCATTGCAGACACTGCAAAGCTCCAGGCAGACATCAACCAAATCTTTCAGTGGGCTGCAGAAAACAATATGAAGTTCAACGATGAGAAATTTCAGTTACTCAGATATGGTAAACATGAGGAAATTAAATCTTCATCAGAGTACAAAACAAATTCTGGCCACAAAATAGAGCGAAACACCAACGTCAAAGACCTGGGAGTGATCATGTCGGAGGATCTCACCTTCAAGGACCATAACATTGTATCAATCGCATCTGCTAGAAAAATGACAGGATGGATAATGAGAACCTTCAAAACTAGGGAGGCCAAGCCCATGATGACACTCTTCAGGTCACTTGTTCTATCTAGGCTGGAATATTGCTGCACACTAACAGCACCTTTCAAGGCAGGTGAAATTGCCGACCTAGAAAATGTACAGAGAACTTTCACGGCGCGCATAACGGAGATAAAACACCTCAATTATTGGGAGCGCTTGAGGTTCCTAAACCTGTATTCCCTGGAACGCAGGAGGGAGAGATACATGATTATATACACCTGGAAAATCCTAGAGGGACTAGTACCGAACTTGCACACGAAAATCACTCATTACGAAAGCAAAAGACTTGGCAGACGATGCACCATCCCCCCAATGAAAAGCAGGGGTGTCACTAGCACGTTAAGAGACCATACAATAAGTGTCAGGGGCCCGAGACTGTTCAACTGCCTCCCAGCACACATAAGGGGGATTACCAACAGACCCCTGGCAGTCTTCAAGCTGGCACTGGACAAGCACCTAAAGTCAGTTCCGGATCAGCCGGGCTGTGGCTCGTATGTTGGTTTGCGTGCAGCCAGCAGCAACAGCCTGGTTGATCAGGCTCTGATCCACCAGGAGGCCTGGTCTCAGACCGGGCCGCGGGGGCGTTGACCCCCGGAACTCTCTCCAGGTAAACTTCAGGTAAACTTCACACTCACCCAAGTTTTGGAATTCCTCAAAGCCTCTTCGATTCACCTTGGAAAAAAGACAAAACTTTACTACCTCTCCAGAAGCAGCTTCAAGAAATTTGAGAATGGCTCTTCTACAAACCTACCACCCTAATCGCGTCATACAACACCACCAGTATGCTACCCTTTGATGTTCTTCCCGGCCTGCCCTGTCCTGCGACATAACCTGCTGCCAGCTTGCCAAGTCTGTAGACATCCAACTTCCACAAGACCATCGCAACTGAGCCTGCTATTCCTGATTCTTAAGTCTGTCCCACGATCGCCTAAGGACACTCCTCTAACGCTATTTTTTGCCTGTCCCGTCTTCCCCGCTCGCCCCATTGGGGTTTAACCTATACTCTCTTGATCTTGAACTTGCAGTTGCTAGGAGGCTTGCCCAAACATCTTACCTCGTGAGGTGTTCGGCCTCAGGACGAAGCGCTGTTGAGGACACGTAGATGTTATGGTTATGCATATTATGTAGATTTAAAATAGCATTAACTAACAAAAACAGTGTGATTTGGTTGAGATTGGTAGTTTAATACGGTTTAAAGCCTGTCGACCACTCAAAGGGTCTGTTAGAGATCACGGTCCTCTGCCAAGACTGTCTACTTCAGGTATGCTTCATATACTGTTCACAGACGCCCTCTTGTTGAAGCATCCCTTATACACAACATTCCTAATATGAATCTTAGACTCCCACCCCACGGCAGCAATCAACAGGCCCATGCCGCAGGAACAGACTACTGCCAACGCGTCATCCCTAACACCGTAACTGTCACCAGTGAAGAGCACTGTAGCCAAAGATAACAGAGCAAACCATTCCATAATACCCCTGAGCCATCAAATGATGTCGACAGTTACGTCCTTCGCTGAGGTCATATGCGACCATCATGATAGACTCGGCAGAAAACAAATAGATATATACCTTTGAAGAGTTTCGAGAGTTTCTCTACTGAGCCCGGCCATGGGCCAGGCTCGTAATATTCAGAACTGTTTTGAAGAGCTTGAATATATGCATTATGGACAAAACAGAGTTCATGTACTTATTAGCAAATATACCCGACCACCTTACACAGGAGATAATCATGGAGGGACTGATGTCCTCATCTCAACGTAGTGCATTTTTTTTTTTACAGCGAAACACAGGGACTACAACAAGACTGATCACGGCCATAGACCAGCTATCAACCTCAGATTGTACAAGACATCTTCGAGATCCTCAGATGGGCCATCTTAAGATTAAGACTCGTGTCGGGACGCATTTCCTGATGAATCAGTCATTCAACCCTTCACACTTCTCTGTGGGACAGCATCGTGGAGTTCGACCTCGAGGCAGCTGCCAGGTGTGCCACAGGCAGTGTGTACTCAGTTCCTCAAGCTTCAACATCCGTGCACACGAGGGCCTGGGATCTTCAATCAACTTGGCGTCCACCAGGACGCTGACATGTCCCTAGGACAGCTCTCCATCGGGCTGCTAACGGAGTCACTGGCTTCTTGGACCTCTTGGGGAGGGTCGATGGTGCTCGTGCAAGCAGCAGATCCCTGGGCAACTTGCTGCTGTTTGCAATGGATGTCTGCCGAGGAGAGACAGGCACCTAGCAACATTTGTTGGGGCAATGGATGAATTCCCTACTATGTTTGTTAACTGCTCATTACTCTGTAATTTGTCTATGATTGTGATCATGTCATAACGTGTTTATCATTCATTACCTTTGAAACTTGTCATGATTGTGACCAGCTCTACCTGGAGCTCATTACCTTTGTAAATTCTCATGATTAATGTGTTTATGATTCATTACCTTTGCAATTATTCATGAGTGTGACCAGCTCAACCTGGAGCTCATTACATTTGTAACTTGGTCATGATTATGACCAGATCTAGTTCATTACCTTTGTAACTTGCTCAGCTATCAAAACTTTGGAGTCCAGTCCCTGGACCAATTATGTACCTCTGTAATCTTTTGACTACCGCCCACAGGATGGGTATGGGGTGCATAATAAACATATTAAACTAACTCTGTGTGACTAGTTAATGGTCCAGGTGGGACCAAAACGTCGTCAAGAGTTTGCTCCTAAGTGCGGGTTATTTGTGTATCGGTCCAGTCACGGTATAATTTTTTTTTATTCTTTATCTGTTCAATGCTAGGCGTACGGGGTCTTCAGGTGTCTCGCATCGTTAAGGAATTAAACACTACCTGTTTGCAGTGGAGAGAGAGGGAAAGGTAGTGAGTGAGTTGTCTCGTGATGTAGTTGTGTTGGAGAGCGAGGCGATGTTGGAGTGGTGGAGGGTGTGAAGGCTGGGCTGAGGGAGGGATCGCTGAACATGCCCTCCAGAGAGAGATTATACTCAAAGGTTGTAGCAGCCAGCCAATGCTCTGTATGACACATCCTACACTGTACTTGTTCAAGTCATGATCTCTGTATGACATCCTACACTGCTTGTTCAAGTCATGATCTCTGTATGACAGTTCAAGTCATGCTCTCTGTATGACATCCTACACTGTTTGTTCAAGTCATACTCCAGCCAGTGCTCTGTATGACATCCTACACTGTGCTTGTTCAAGTCAAACTCCAGTCAGTGCTCTGTATGACACATCCTACACTGTGCTTGTTCAAGTCAAACTCCAGTCAGTGTTCTGTATGACACATCCTACACTGTGCTTGTTCAAGTCAAACTCCAGTCAGTGTTCTGTATGACACATCCTACACTGTGCTTGTTCAAGTCAAACTCCAGTCAGTGTTCTGTATGACATCCTACACTGTGCTTGTTCAAGTCAAACTCCAGCCAGTGCTCTGTATGACATCCTACACTGTGCTTGTTCAAGTCAAACTCCAGTCAGTGTTCTGTATGACACATCCTACACTGTGCTTGTTCAAGTCAAACTCCAGTCAGTGTTCTGTATGACATCCTACACTGTGCTTGTTCAAGTCAAACTCCAGTCAGTGTTCTGTATGACACATCCTACACTGTGCTTGTTCAAGTCAAACTCCAGTCAGTGTTCTGTATGACATCCTACACTGTGCTTGTTCAAGTCAAACTCCAGTCAGTGTTCTGTATGACACATCCTACACTGTGCTTGTTCAAGTCAAACTCCAGCCATTGCTCTGTATGACACATCCTACACTGTGCTTGTTCAAGTCAAACTCCAGCCAGTGCTCTGTATGACATCCTACACTGTGCTTGTTCAAGTCAAACTCCAGCCAGTGCTCTGTATGACATCCTACACTGTGCTTGTTCAAGTCAAACTCCAGCCAGTGCTCTGTATGACACATCCTACACTGTGCTTGTTCAAGTCATACTCCAGTCAGTGTTCTGTATGACACATCCTACACTGTTATTGTTCAAGTCATGCTCCAGTCAGTGTTCTGTATGACACATCCTACACTGTGCATGTTGAAGTCATACTCCAGTCAGTGCTCGAGTCCTCACCTTCTTCCTCGTGCATTACTAGGGTTGCTCTCCAGCAGAGTAAATAATCTCATGGGGAATGCTTTGATATTTATCAGCTCTTCATATGATGTACTGGAGCTACCCTTACCTGGATCAATCTTGATTACTTCCCGCTCCCCAGGAGCTATATCAAATAATAATAATAATAATAATAATAATAAAGTTGTTTCGTGTGCTCCTTAATGTGTCAATGTGTCCTCCAGCCGTCACTGACAGTTGGACCGCGTCATTGAAAAAACTGACTGATTTTTGTCATAAGATGATCCATTCACTGATGTCGGCACCACGGTGTAGGCGCTGCAAGGTGTGTCGAAGGTCACATGAGGGGTGGGGTAGCTGATGGCACCACGGTGTAGCGCTGCAAGGTGTGTCGAAGGTCACATGAAGGATGGGGTAGTTGATGGCACCACGGTGTAGGCGCTGCAAGGTGTGAACATTAAAATGGTATAAAATACCGACAGGTTGTTAGGTAAGACATATGCAACGGTTAGGTATCTTTATTTTGAAACGTTTCGCCTACACAGTAGGCTTCTTCAGTCGAGTACAGAAAAGTTGATAGAAGCAGAAGAGACTTGAAGACGATGTAATCAGTCCATCACCCTTAAAGTTTTGAGGTGGTCAGTCCCTCAGTCTGGAGAAGAGCATTGTTCCAAAGTCTGAAACAATATGAAGTTGAATGGACAGGATGGAGCCTTATATAGCGCCAGGAGGTGAGACGTAGGTCACTTTGGGAGGTCAGGTCCCTCTCAAATCCAGCAGTTCTCACTAGTAGAAGTTGTCGAAGTAGATTTCAGGTCTGTACCAAGATACCCTTGTGTTGCAGTGTCTGACAGATTGAACATTAAAATGGTATAAAATACCGACAGGTTGTTAGGTAAGACACATATGCAACAGTTAGGTATCTTTATTGTGAAACGTTTCGCCTACACAGTAGGCTTCTTCAGTCAAGTACAGAAAAGTTGATAGAAGCAGAAGATACTTGAAGACGATGTAATCAGTCCATCACCCTTAAAGTTTTGAGGTGGTCAGTCCCTCAGTCTGGAGAAGAGCATTGTTCCATAGTATGAAACAATATGGAGAAGAAGTGACAGGATGGAGCTTTTATAGCGCCAAGAGGTGAGACGTAGGCCACTAGGAGAGGTAAGAACTCAGATGTTGAGAAGGCAGGTCCCTCTCAAATCCAGCCTCTCTCACTAGTGGAAGTTGTCGAAGTTGATTGCAGGTCTGTACCAAGATACCCTTGTATCTTCTGCTTCTATCAACTTTTCTGTACTTGACTGAAGAAGCCTACTGTGTAGGCGAAACGTTTCACAATAAAGATACCTAACTGTTGCATATGTGTCTTACCTAACAACCTGTCGGTATTTTATACCATTTTAATGTTCAATCTGTCAGACACTGCAACACAAGGGTATCTTGGTACAGACCTGCAATCAACTTCGACAACTTCCACTAGTGAGAGAGGCTGGATTTGAGAGGGACCTGCCTTCTCAACATCTGAGTTCTTACCTCTCCTAGTGGCCTACGTCTCACCTCTTGGCGCTATAAAAGCTCCATCCTGTCACTTCTTCTCCATATTGTTTCATACTATGGAACAATGCTCTTCTCCAGACTGAGGGACTGACCACCTCAAAACTTTAAGGGTGATGGACTGATTACATCGTCTTCAACTATCTTCTGCTTCTATCAACTTTTCTGTACTTGACTGAAGAAGCCTACTGTGTAGGCGAAACGTTTCACAATAAAGATACCTAACTGTTGCATATGTGTCTTACCTAACAACCTGTCGGTATTTTATACCATTTTAATGTTCAATCTGTCAGACACTGCAACACAAGGGTATCTTGGTACAGACCTGCAATCAACTTCGACAACTTCCACTAGTGAGAGAGGCTGGATTTGAGAGGGACCTGCCTTCTCAACATCTGAGTTCTTACCTCTCCTAGTGGCCTACGTCTCACCTCTTGGCGCTATAAAAGCTCCATCCTGTCACTTCTTCTCCATATTGTTTCATACTATGGAACAATGCTCTTCTCCAGACTGAGGGACTGACCACCTCAAAACTTTAAGGGTGATGGACTGATTACATCGTCTTCAAGTATCTTCTGCTTCTATCAACTTTTCTGTACTTGACTGAAGAAGCCTACTGTGTAGGCGAAACGTTTCACAATAAAGATACCTAACTGTTGCATATGTGTCTTACCTAACAACCTGTCGGTATTTTATACCATTTTAATGTTCAATCTGTCAGACACTGCAACACAAGGGTATCTTGGTACAGACCTGCAATCAACTTCGACAACTTCCACTAGTGAGAGAGGCTGGATTTGAGAGGGACCTGCCTTCTCAACATCTGAGTTCTTACCTCTCCTAGTGGCCTACGTCTCACCTCTTGGCGCTATAAAAGCTCCATCCTGTCACTTCTTCTCCATATTGTTTCATACTATGGAACAATGCTCTTCTCCAGACTGAGGGACTGACCACCTCAAAACTTTAAGGGTGATGGACTGATTACATCGTCTTCAAGTATCTTCTGCTTCTATCAACTTTTCTGTACTTGACTGAAGAAGCCTACTGTGTAGGCGAAACGTTTCACAATAAAGATACCTAACTGTTGCATATGTGTCTTACCTAACTAACCGTTGCATATGTGTCTTACCCGCTGCAAGGTGTGTCGAAGGTCACATGAAGGATGGGGTAGCTGATGGTGCCATCAGCTACCCCATCCTTCATGTGGACTCAGTGATGTGAGTGCTCAACGTTGTTCTTCTCCCAGCACCTGCAACTTGATCTTTCCTACAGAGTCCTTTTTCTGGGCCGTTGGCACAATGAACACAAACTCCGTTTTAGAGCAGCCTTTGGTGGTGTTTATGTATCCATGAGAACCGTTTGTCTTCCATAGTAATACAGGATTATAACTAGAAGTAAGCCATAGATGACTGAGATACATATGTTTTGTGTACTTTTCCTCTACCTGTCGGCGCCCTGCCTCTCCCACCTAGAATTGTTGTTAGAACCAGTAAGCTGGAGAACTGAAGCTGTCGGAACCAATGAAGAAGAATTAAGGTTGTCTGAACCTGTAAGGGGAAGAATTAAAGCTGTCAGAACCAGTAAGTTTATTCAGGTACAGGTACACATAAATACGGTTACATAAATTATCATACATAGCAGTATATGTGTAGATTACCTAGGGTAACCCAAAAAGCCAGGCAAAGGGACTTATTTCTATTGAGGTTGTCAGAACTAGCAAACTGTAGAACTGAAACTGAAGTTGTCAGAACTTTATAATAAGCTGAAGAAATGAGGTTGCCAGAACCAGTAAACTGAAGAACGGAAGCTGTCAGAACCAGTTAGCTGAAGAACTGAAGTTGTCAGAACCAGTAAGCTGAAGAACTGAAGTTGCCAGAACCAGTAAGCTGAAGATCTGAAGTTGCCAGAACCAATAAGCTGAAGAACTGAAGTTGTCAGAACCAATAAGCTGAAGAACTGAAGTTGTCAGAACCAATAAGCTGGAGAACTGAAGTTGTCAGAACCAATAAGCTGAAGAATGAAGCTGTCATAACCAATAAGAACTGAAGTTGTCAGAACCAATAAGCTGAAGAACTGAAGTTGTCAGAACCAGTAAGCTGAAGAACTGAAGTTGCCAGAACCAGTAAGCTGAAGATCTGAAGTTGCCAGAACCAATAAGCTGAAGAACTGAAGTTGTCAGAACCAATAAGCTGAAGAATGAAGCTGTCATAACCAATAAGAATTGAAGTTGTCTGAAGAACTGAAGTTGCCAGAACCAGTAAGCTGAAGAACTGAAGTTGCCAGAACCAGTAAGCTGAAGAACTGAAGTTGCCAGAACCAATAAGCTGAAGAACTGAAATTGTCAGAACCAATAAGCTGAAAAACCGAAGTTGTCAGAACCAATAAGCTGAAAAACTGAAGTTGTCAGAACCAATAAGCTGAAGAACTGAAGTTGTCAGAACCAATAAGCTGAAAAATTGTTATTATCAGGACTAATAAGCTAGTGAATTGTTATCAGAGTCAATAAGCTGATGAATTGTAGTTGTCAGAACTAGTAAGCTGACATATATGAAACTTTGTGCTGATTTTTCAAAAACACTTGACAGCATAAAAAAAAAAGTTAAAGTTTTCGGCCATATATAAATTGTTCTTGTAAAAGGACACCGACCATTTCGGTATCTGGAGCGTAAACTGATTGTGAGTTAGCAGTTATAATTAGTGGATCTGTGCGTGTGAGAAGTGGTCCAAGGACAAGGACAGCCAGCATGTTGGTCACACTGGCTCATGGTCTACTATCACCCCAGACAAGGCTGAAGAAATAACGTACTTGACCAAAATGATGTGCATAACTATGGGTTTTCCGTTTGCACAGCCAAATGTCACTCATCTCTGTACAAACATTGTATCACGTTGTAATAAATCTTTGTCTTACTATGCAGAACAAAATTTTATTAGGGCAGCGTTTGTGCGTTGAGCTTATAATTATATAGTCATCGAATGGTACACTTGTGTAGCACTTTGGTGTCTGTTGTGGAAATGTTTAGCCAGCCAGTGGCTTCATCAGTCCAATAGAGAAAATAATGGATGACGTAAAGAGGGATTTTGAGGTAATCAGTTCCTCAGCCTTCAGGGACTGTCTCATTCATCTTTTGGTTAGTATTGTAAACTGTTTCTATAATAAATTTATAATTTCATGTTAAAGCTATACGCAGTTTCTCGCTGCAATAGAGAATTGTTTTAAAGCGTGTGTCTCATTGTTGTGGGCAGTACACCAGTTGTATCCAGCAAGCCAGGTCTCTTACCCCTAATATAGCGTTTACATTCCTTTTTACAGATTAAAGTCCTCTAGTCTGTGTTAGCCATCTCTTTCTTTCCTTTTTATCTTCCCTGGTTCTTTATTGATTTTTATTATCTTCCATTGATTCCTGCCTCATTGTTATCCTTTGTTAGTTGACCCCCTCCCCCCTCTCCTTAAGTCTAGTGAATGAAATTACGGAGCTGTAATATAGAACACGGTAATGAAAGTACATTGCTGATGTACTTAATTTTGATTAATAAAAAAAACTTTGTGCTTGTCCTTTATTGCCATCTTCCGCCTTGTGGGGTTACATTCGTTTTCGACTTGTGTCATTTTTGAATTACGATATTCGAGGTATTGTATATGTCAGGAATCAATGCTGAGACTGTATTATAATAAATTACTAATATGAATTACGATATTCGAGGTATTGTATATGTCAGGAATCAATGCTGAGACTGTATTATAATAAATTACTAATATCTAAAAATTTATAACTATATTCATTGGGGGGGGGCGACTTGTGTGACCTCTGTAATGCTGTATCTCTCCCCTGTCTCTCACAGGATGAGCGCTAAACCTACAAGGGTCATGCAGACTCGGGTGTACAATAATCTAGCCTCTTAGGCGACACACACAAAAATAATTTGTAGTTATCACTATTTGGTGATGTTTGATTTCATTATATTTCTGTCAGTGAAGGAAATTAACTTTGCTAGTGCCTCTCCCATGGCTGGGTCAAGTCCTTCAGATGGTTGATAAGTGCACTTGCAGAGATGCCTCTTGCCACACTGTTTATCTTACTTGGATCTTTTTACCTGATTTTATTTTTTGCCTGTGGTATGTGTCTTAGAGGGATTAGTACCAAACTTACACACGGAAATCACTCCATATGAAAGCAAAAGACTCGGCAGGAGATGTAACATTCCCCCGATGAAAAGAGGGGCGCCACGAGTACACTGAGAGGCAACACAATAAGTGTCCGGGGCTCAAGACTGTTCAACTGCCTCCCAGCATGCATAAGGGGGATTACCAATAGACCCCTGGCTGTCTTCAAGAAGGCATTGGACAGGCACCTAGCCAATACCTGACCAGCCGGGCTGTGGTTCGTATGTTAGTTTCCGTGCGGAGTGCAGTAACAGCCTGGTTGATCAGACCCTGATCCACCACCAGGTTTGGTCTCAGACCGAGCCGCGGGGGCGTTGACCCCCGAAACCCTCTCCAGGTATAAGGATTAACATAAGTCTTATGTTGGACAAACAGGCACGACATTAAGTGCAAGAATTAAACAACTACAATGTTGCGTCTTGATTAGTCAAATTTTGTTCTTGTTGTCCTCCTTGATCTGCATATTTTAAGAATTTTAGTAGCCACTTCTGATATCACCTCTGTAGTCTACCTTGGTCACATTGTTAACCACTTATATGCAACTCGCCAACATATGTATGTATATATATATATATATATATCTATATATATATATATATATATATATATATATATATATATATATATATATATATATATATATATATATATGTGTGTGTGCGCGTGCGCGCAATACAATCCAGTCACAAACAGGCGATCTTAACCATGCAGAACAAGTCAGTCATACACACACCCATAATGTGTGTGTGTGTATATGACTGAAGGTACACAAATAACCTGCACATAGGAGAAAGGGACTGGTGACGTTTCTGTTCAACTTAGTTTGTAGGAGTGTCATCTCTGGGAGGGTCGCCACTTTTCAAGGGTGCTTTCCTTACCCAGTGTCTCTTCTTTTGCATAAATGGTGGAGATATTTTCTCTTTTGTCTGAATTTGCTGGATTACGGAAAGGGAAAAAGTTACTTTAAGTAATTTTACTTTGTGATGGCGAGTTCTGTAATATAAAACTTAATTTGTCACGACAGTAATAACTTCGTAACGATACTTTAAATTTAAGAAATGCTGGAATCCGTATTTGTTTAAAGCGGTAACTAAACCATCTATATGTTTAGTAAATAAAATGATAATTTCTAACTGGGACTTTTTGTGTTCCTCCACTCGTTACTCGTCCAGTCATATAGTGGTCCACCACTCGTTACTCGTCCAGTCATATAGTGGTCCTCCACTCGTTACTCGTCCAGTCATATAGTGGTCCCTCCACTCGTTACTCGTCCAGTCATATAGTGGTCCACCACTCGTTACTCGTCCAGTCATATAGTGGTCCTCCACTCGTTACTCGTCCAGTCATATACTGGTCCACCACTCGTTACTCGTCCAGTCATATAGTGGTCCACCACTTGTTACTCGTCCAGTCATATAGTGGTCCTCCACTCGTTACTCGTCCAGTCATATAGTGTTCCTCCACTCGTTACTCGTCCAGTCATATAGTGTTCCTCCACTCATTACTCGTCCAGTCATATAGTGGTCCACCACTCGTTACTCGTCCAGTCATATAGTGGTCCACCACTCATTACTCGTCCAGTCATATAGTGGTCCACCACTCGTTACTCGTCCAGTCATATAGTGGTCCATTACTCGTTACTCGTCCAGTCATATAGTGGTCCTCCACTCGTTACTCGTCCAGTCATATAGTGGTCCACCACTCGTTACTCGTCCAGTCATATAGTGGTCCCCCACTCGTTACTCGTCCAGTCATATAGTGGTCCACCACTCGTTACTCGTCCAGTCATATAGTGGTCCCCCACTCGTTACTCGTCCAGTCACATAGTGGTCCCCCACTCGTTACTCGTCCAGTCATATAGTGGTCACCCCACTCGTTACTCGTCCAGTCATATAGTCAACCACTCGTTACTCGTCCAGTCACATAGTGGTCCCCCACTCGTTACTCATCCAGTCATATAGTGGTCCCCCACTCGTTACTCGTCCAGTCATATAGGGGTCACCCCACTCGTTACTCGTCCAGTCATATAGTGGTCACCCTATCATGTGGGAGTTCGATACGTGGATTAGGTAAGAAATACTCACGTAGGCTGTTATTACGTATAATTGCTGTTATGTGGAGAGAGCCCTTGCCAGCCGTACCTATCTCCTTGGTTACACTCGTAATACTGACTAGCCGGCTGCCCAGTACCCAGTGAGTGGGTCTTTTGAAATAGTGTCAGTTCAGCGCAATATGAAAGACCGTGACTCAGGCAGAGACGGTTGGTCGTTGAGTCAACGGACACTGGTTACTACTGAGACTGGTAACTGTTTACTACTACTGAGAGCTCGGCGATGCTAACGTATGTCGTCCCGACATACAACTAATACAAACTAGAGATGGCAGGTATACGGCTTGGGCTGATTCTATACAATGTCAAAGTACACAACATTAACCATTATAACCTACATAAGTAGAACATTGGAATGAAAGCTTACGTAACTGAAACTGTAATGCAATACAAGGTATACTATAGTACAACTTAAAACTCAACAAATGAACAACGAACTCAACATTGAGATTACAAGTGATAAAAACAAAAATTTTGATCGATCGATCTGTATTCGTGTGATCTACGGATTCTGAGGAAGGAATATATACAAAGAAAGAGTGTTTAACAGATAGGCAGATTCGGTGCACGCAAATCTAGACTGTTAACTCTCAGAATGCGGAGAGAACATGAACACAAAAAAAAAATTCTTGAATACTGATAAGTTGATACTGTAATTATTCATCTATACAGGTTATTTACATTTAACCCCAACTCTGCTAGGGTGTGATTGACATATGCAGAATGGGTGTCATCTCTGGGAGGATCAAACTCTGTAGCATTGGCTAACTCATGCTGTATTTGAGGCAAATCTGAATTGGAAGTTACAAATGATACTTGAGGATTTCTCAATACCTGTCGTGTACGTAGGGAATAACGACATTCAGGTTGATCATCTGACTGAGTATCAGAGGAAGAGAGTACAGGATCAGGAGGATTGTCAGAGTCTGTCACATTAGTCTGGGTTGGAACATCATTATCATCACATACTAACTTCATATGATCCAAATGCGATTCTTTATACTGACCAGTACTAATCTCTCTAACCTTATACTTATTACCAGTGATATGTTCAACTACTCGATAAGGACCAACAAACTTTTGATCAAGCTTTGGCATTGCTGACGTTTTGTTAAAGTTAATCAGCATAACTCTCGAACCTACTTTGATTTTGGATGGCTTTGATCGAGTGTTTGCGACTCTTGTAAATTCAGCTGTTGATTTATGAAGTGTTTCACGGATTCTTCTAAAAACACTTTGAGCTAAGCTGGTACGAGTTGCTACGAAATCATCAGGGTTGTAATTTGGTTTCGGATTAGAATATAACAACTCATAAGGCAAACGTTTATCTACACCATACAATGCATAATGTGGAGTGTCACCTATAGAAACATTGTAAGCAGAATTTATAGCACACTGCACATCAGGTATAACTTCATCCCAAGTTTCACTGTTGGGATTGATAGTGGCTCTCAAGACATCAAGTACTTTCTTATTGGTTCATTCCGCTAACCCATTTGCTGGCAGGATGATGAGGAACAATGGTGGATTTAGAGATCTTGTACAAGGTACACAAATTTTCAAGAATTTCATTACAGAATTCACCTCCGTTATCTGTTACTAGGGACTTAGGGGTGGTATGCCTGCAGATAATGCGTTCTTTAAACGCTTTAGCTACTGTCTCGGCAGTCTTATCTGCAATAGGAACTAACTCACAATATCTGGTGAAATGGTCTACCATAACACACAGATGTTTGTTGCCTTGGAGGGAACATTGGAAATTAGTTAACAAATCTAGCGCAACTCTTTCCCAAGGTTCGCTAGTAGTTGGATACACTTGGATTGGATTAGGACCATTAGCATTGCCTTTATGTTGCATGCAGACACTACATTTCTTAACATACTCAGAAATATCAGTTGCCATTCGAGGCCAAAAGTATTTCAATCTGGCTTGTTTTACTGAACGATCCATACCAGGGTGTGCAACACCTGGTACATCGTGAACTAGCTGTAAGGCTACATTCACTAGTGACTGTGGAATTACTAACTGGTATACTCTCCTGCTAGGAGTACCCAACTCGGCTGTTCGATACAGTAATTCTTGGTTCATGACAAAGTCACTGATGGGTGCTGGTGGCTTCACATTCAGAATAAGATCTTCCTGGAGCAGGAATCGAATCACACCAGACCACATGGGATCTGTTCGTTGAGCATTCTTTACATCTTCAGCACTAAATGGAGGGTCTGCAGTTACTATACTAACATGTCGCGATAAGGCATCTGCGACTACATTTGACTTGCCAGGTAAATGCTCAAAGGTGGGATTGAACTCTTGGATAGTCAAGGTCCATCTAGCTAACCTTCCAGTAGGTTGTTTGTTCTGGAATAAGGGTATCAGTGGAGCATGATCTGTCAAGACATGAACAGAGTACTGATAAATAATGTCTCGGAAGTGCTTTAAAGACCATACTATTGCTAAAGCTTCTTGCTCAGTTACTGTATAATTACGTTCAGCCTTCGTAAGGACTCGGCTAGCAAATGCAACTGCGTTGTACTTGCCATCGGTCTTCTGAGCTAGTACGGCACCTATGCCAATTGAACTAGCATCAGTTGTCAGATAGAAAGGCTTAGAAAAATCTGGAAATTTCAAAATTGGAGCAGATGTTAGCTTTTCTTTTAGAGTTTGGAATGCTCTTTCTTGACGGAAGGTCCAAACAAAAGGAGCATCTTTCTTAAGCAACTCAGTTAGAGGAGCAGCTATGGAAGAAAAATTGGCAATGAAAGATCTATAAAAACCTGCTAAGCCCACAAAGGATCTTACGGCATCAGCAGTTTTGGGAGTTGGAAAATTTAGTACTGCAGTTACTTTACTTTGGTCAGTCGTAACCCCTCTAGGAGTGACTACGTGACCAAGAAACTTAATTTCTGATCTGAAAAATTGACATTTTGACAGTTTGATCTTTAAATTGGCTTCTTCAAGCTTACCAAGTACTACATCAAGTCCTTTCAAGTGTGTATCCACGTCTTTAGACATGACGATTACGTCATCTAAGTACACCATAAGTGCATTACCTATGAGACCTCTAAAGATATTAGTCATGAGCCTTGAGAACGTGATAGGGGAAGATCGTAATCCAAATGCCATACGGAGGAAGTGATAATGACCTGTAGGAGTGGAGAATGCAGTTAGCTCTTGGCTGTCCTCGTGAAGAGGGACTTGCCAAAACCCTTGTAACAAATCTAGGGTTGAAAAGACTTTGTTATCTCCGATATTACGTAAAAGATCACCCAGTACAGGGAGTGGAAAGCGATCTGGAATGGTTTTTGCGTTTAACTTCCTAAAGTCAATTACTGGACGCCAAGTACCATCCTTCTTAGGTACTAGTATCAAGGGTGCATTCCAAGGGGAATTGCTAGGTGCAATAACTCCATCATCAAGCATTTGATTGATCAATTCTTCTGCGACAGCAACTTGTGAATGAGGCATTCTGTACGCAGGTATGTAGATAGGTCTAGTACCAGGTTCAAGTGGAATACGATGGGACAATAAGTTCGTTATACCCATCTCACCTGGTAAAGCAATGGCTTTATGACGTTTGTTCAACAGAGTCAACAAACGCTTGACTTCATCTGGGAAGTCAGTGGGAGCTAAGTCTTTCTCCTCTACTGGTGGAACAGATTGATCCAGTGAAGTGGATGAGGTCTCCCCGGCAGAAATAGCACCGACCCACTGGTCAGGTGACAACTCATCCTCTACCTGAACAGGGTAAGGATAGTGAACAAGGTCAACAAGATTGGTATTTGCTCTAAGGCGAACACTGTGACCAGAAGTGTTGGCCAGGTAGAAATGGATCTTACTATCTCTTACAACATGTAAGGATGGTTCAACAAATAGACCCTTTACTTTGCAGGAATCACTGTCAACTAGGACGTTATCACCATCTGGAACACTAGGAACAACTACAGACACTCTAGTGAGAGCACTAGCCGCAACAGA
Organism: Cherax quadricarinatus; assembly: GCF_038502225.1. NCBI lineage: Eukaryota > Metazoa > Arthropoda > Malacostraca > Decapoda > Parastacidae > Cherax > Cherax quadricarinatus. Next base: position 19,899,226 of record NC_091346.1, read on the forward strand.
AACGTCTTTCTGCAGACGGCATGTGACATCAACAAGAGATGGCATTACTAGTTGCAAGTAATTGTTTTCCGACAAGGCGTCCCCTGTGGAGAAACTACTACTCGAACTAGCAGGCATTGCAGGGATAGGTTGAGCACTCAAGGCAATCTGAGCGTCCTCGGACACTTGAGGCATCGGACTATCCTGCAAATCTGAAGGTATAGGTGGAACACTGATGGGAGTGACAGAATTACCAGTGCCTGACCGCTTGGGTACGCTACTGGAGAATGCATTAGCTTGTAAGGACTTAATCCGTACTTCGTACTCTGCAGCAGTATAACAGATTTCTGATCCAAGCTGGTAACCCCAGAATGGAACGATCAAGTCGTCAATTTGTGCATGCCATCGATAAGGGTCGAGCACAATGCGTAAGTCTCGCATGGAAGCAAATCCCAGTAGAAGGTCACCAGGGAAAGTAATCTGGTCGACAACAAGGAAGGAAGCAGTGAAGTCTCTACCTTGGATAGAAAAGGTTAGGGAAGTCCGACCTCGGACACGCAGGTGAGAACCAGATACTCCACTAAGGGAGGACACAGGAGTCGGTTCTACGAGAAGGACATGTCGTAACTTCTTATCCTTAAACAAACTAGACCTAATAATATTGATTTGCGCACCAGAGTCCATGAACAATTGAACGGGCGCATTATAAACAGATGCTTGCACTATAGGGCCTATGGTTGCATTGGAAGTTATGTGCAAACAAAAAGGTGGATTTTCATCAGAAAAGACTTGTTCTACTCCATCCCCAAAATCATCTATGTCAGAGAGATGTGAAGCAACAACCTCAGCAGGGTTGTCATTCTCGAGACTGCTTAAGGCTTCAAAGGAATTGTGAACGGGGATGGTGTACTCATTATCACCTACTGTCACCATGGGACGGTTTGACTGGAGCGCTCGAATTCCCCCGACTGGGAAGAACGAGCCTGGTTCTGGTTATTTTGAGAATTGAAATAATGAGCCTGGTTCTGGTTATTTTGAAAACCACGAGATCTGTTTCCTCGACGGGTTCTGCGGTTGGAACGACCACGGAAAGATCTAGAGTACTGAAGGATATAGAGAGCATTACACTCAGATGTGTCATGTCCATGTATTCTATGATAAGTACAGTAGGGAAGATCTGAGTACTCATCATCAGTACGACGTCTCTTAGGGTAACTATCAGGACAATTAATTGCAATATGGCCACGGAAACCACAGTTATAACAATTCCGCCGACTATGGTTACTGAATGTACTATGAATACTACGAGGTGTATAACGACTCTGTACACTGGTTCTTGGTGATCTCTGAGATGGTTGACGACTACGATTTGTCTCTGTGGCGCAAACAAGAGGTGGTGCAGACTGAGGCATATGTGTGACATTACTTTTAATACAAGGGAAAGTACCCTGGGGGCACAAGGAACGTACATGATTTAAGGCTGTAAGTGGTTCCATCGTTACAGTTGGAGGATGAGCCTCATAAGCACACACAGAAGCAGGTGGCATTAGTTCTTTAATTGCTCCAAAAGCTGCTATTTTAGCAATTGATTCTGTAAATGGTTTAGCCTCTTCAGGGAGAAAAGATGATGATTGGACAGCATTGATAAATGATGATAAAAGTTTGTCTAATCTAACAGCAAATGCACTCAACGATTCAGTACTCATGGGTGTAGCATTCACTAGTTCCCTAAGAACGACATATGGATCAGCTGTTTTTACTGGGACAAGGAAAGAACGAATCAGTTCCTCATATTGTGACCACTTAGTAAGATTCCTGAAGTCTCGCATATCAAGGAGATCAACAACGTGAACAGCAGCAGGAGATCGATAAAGAGCTTCTTTAGCAATTCTGATAAGGCTTTCCTCTGAAGGAGGACCTTCAACTAGAGCATTAGCACGAGAACGAATGGCTGCAAACCATGCTTCAAGACTATGTACATGGCCATTGAATAAAGGTAACGCATCAAGGGAATCACGAGTATAACTATAATATCTCGGTGTCTGGGTCGGTCTGTCAGTCGGGAAGGAACTGTGAGGACTGATGACAGGACCAGCAGTAGTAGCCTGAGAGGTCTGAGTGTCGACATTCACTAAAGTATCACTTGACGGTATGTGAGACATAATGGCAAAGTAGCACGAGAACAAATAAGGCAAAAATAATGAACAATAAAAATGATATAAAATTCTAGAATTGAAATGAAAAGATATACAACTAATTCTGCAGAAGTAATAAAAAATAATGTCTAAGATACACTGCAAGAGGAAGGAAAACTCAATTCAAAGGACTATTGACCAAGAAAAAAAATTTACATTGAAATATACAAGTAAAAATAGTACTGGAGACTGAATTAAATGCAAAATGAGCTGTCTTTACTCTTGCTAATAAAGAAATTAATTAATTAAATTTTTTAAATCAATATGAAAGTATAAAATAAAATTAGTAAATTGTTAACTGGGAAAATTTAAGTAGTTTCTAAGAATGCATAGACAAAATTTAAAATATAATTCATAAAAATATCAATAAAAGAGAAGAATTCACTGCAGAACAAGTTCAACAAAATAATTCACTTCAGAACAAGTGCAACAAAATAAAGTATAGAAATAATCACTGCAGTAATAAAGTGTCACTGGGAAAACTCAGGTAAAATAATGAATTAAAATATGAAGATCAAAAAAAAAAAAAATTAACTGATTGAACACTTTAACTCTTAATTGTAAATTAGACAAAACAATTTACTCAAACAGAGTAAGGAAAACACTTTACGTTAAAAGTAATTGAAATTGCATCAAGAGTGAATTTGTTCAAGAATTATAAAAATATGAATAAAATAAAACACAGGAACAAAACAGGTAATATAACACTTACAGTGACGGAGCACACTTCATTATAATATATTCTTACAACAAATTCCTGCTGTGACTGATACAACAAAATCTTGCTGTGATTGATACGACAAAAATTTGCTGGCAAAAATAATGGTACACAGTCTGCGAAAAAAATTAGAGGAATGAGACACTGCTGGCATACGAAAAAAGACACACATAGAAATAAATGGATAATTTAGTATACTGGGGTGAATATCACTGCATGAAATACAATGGCAATTACTGAAGAATACAACGCTGAAAGAATACAATAAAAAAAAATGAATCACTTCACACAGGGTGACTGACTGGTACACTACACAATAATACTTACTAGAGACAGGAGTAGCATAAAGAAAAACACAGAATAAAAATATAAGATAAGTGAAAACACTGAAAAATATTGTAAAAATAATGAGTCAAAGAATACTGCGTTTACACTGAAAACACAAGGTTTAGAGTACACAAGCAATTTACTATAAATGTCTCACACACGCAAATGTCTTTAAATGCAAGAAAATGTCTCAAGAAAATTATCACTGGAGTCTGGAGTAGTAGACGGGCGATTACTGGTGATGGGGCGGGTGGTAGGGTGTCCCGCGCAGTGATACTGACGCCTCCTACATTCACTGTTGTCGGAAGAAATGTGCTTTCTAGGAGAACTCACATAACTGGCATTATCGTTGGCACCAGCTACAATCTCTTGACCAATTATGTGAGCCAAAACAGTACTAGGACCCGGTACAAGGGTGCAAACAACCACAGGTAGATGGGTGGATGGCTGGTGGTGGTGGTGGTGGAAGAGAGTGGTGGTGGGAGAGAGTGGTGGGTGTGACTCTCGCTGGGGTACTGCCGCGCACCCCCCTCTACCCACGAAGGTGGCTTGATAACCCACTCTATGCCACAGGAATGGTGAAAACCACTCTTAGCATCCAACAGGGAGCACAAAGCGATATAGACAATACTTCAGAGGAACTTGGCTTATTTCTTACTGCGTGGCTTACTTCTCTCTCTCAGCTGGGTTAGAAGCTGGGTTGGCTGACTGGCTTACCCCACGAGAATGGCTGACTGGAAGACGTGTAACGATGCACAAAGCACGGAGGAGCAGTTGGATGACAGGAGACAGGCTGGATGATAGGCTGACTGGCGTTCACTTCCACAGTCTGGCTTACTGACTGGCTTAATTGCAAAATCCGGGTCAACCCCTCGGAGATTGAAGCAATTAGCACACGAACTAAGCCAGGAAGCTTGAAACGGCTGCAACAGGCTTGCAGGATGAAGTTATGAGGGGAGTAAGGCTGCTGGCTCGAGGTGGTGTGTGAGGGTAGTGGCTGGTGGCTGGAGGTTCACCTTTGACCCTGGCACTACTCACACAAACAGCCTTCTAACGCCTTGAATTACCCTTAAAAACGTAAATCCACGCTCCACACCGCTGTACACCATTTATCATGTGGGAGTTCGATACGTGGATTAGGTAAGAAATACTCACGTAGGCTGTTATTACGTATAATTGCTGTTATGTGGAGAGAGCCCTTGCCAGCCGTACCTATCTCCTTGGTTACACTCGTAATACTGACTAGCCGGCTGCAGAGTACCCAGTGAGTGGGTCTTTTGAAATAGTGTCAGTTCAGCGCAATATGAAAGACCGTGACTCAGGCAGAGACGGTTGGTCGTTGAGTCAACGGACACTGGTTACTACTGAGACTGGTAACTGTTTACTACTACTGAGAACCCCACTCGTTACTCGTCCAGTCAAATAGTGGTCACCCCACTCGTTACTCGTCCAGTCATATAGTGGTCACCCCACTCGTTACTCGTCCAGTCATATAGTGGTCCATCACTCGTTACTCGTCCAGTCATATAGTGGTCCACAACTCGTTATTCGTCCAGTCATATAGTGGTCCACCACTCGTTACTCGTCCAGTCATATAGTGGTCCACCACTCGTTACTCGTCCAGTCATATAGTGGTCACCCCACTCGTTACTCGTCCAGTCATATAGTGGTCCACCACTCGTTACTCGTCCAGTCATATAGTGGTCACCCCACTCGTTACTCATCCAGTCATATAGTCAACCACTCGTTACTCGTCCAGTCATATAGTGTTCACCCCACTCGTTACTCGTCCAGTCATATAGTCAACCACTCTTTACTTGTCCAGTCATATAGTGGTCCCCCACTCGTTACTCGTCCAGTCATATAGTGGGACACCACTCGTTACTCGTCCAGTCATATAGTGGTCCACCACTCGTTACTCGTCCAGTCATATAGTGGTCCATCACTCGTTACTCGTCCAGTCATATAGTGGTCCACAACTCGTTATTCGTCCAGTCACATAGTGGTCCCCACTCGTTACTCGTCCAGTCATATAGTGGTCCCCCACTCGTTACTCGTCCTGTCATATAGTGGTCACCCAACTCGTTACTCGTCCAGTCATATAGTCAACCACTCGTTACTCGTCCAGTCAAATAGTGGTCCACCACTCGTTACTCGTCCAGTCATATAGTGGTCCATCACTCGTTACTCGCCCAGTCACATAGTGGTCCACCATTTTTTACTCGTCCAGCCATATAGTGGTCCACCACTCGTTACTCGTCCAGTCATATAGTGGTCCACCACTCGTTACTCGTCCAGTCATATAGTGGTCCACCACTCGTTACTCGTCCAGTCATATAGTGGTCCACCACTCGTTACTCGTCCAGTCATATAGTGGTCCACCACTCGTTACTCGTCCAGTCATATAGTGGTCCCCCACTCGTTACTCGTCCAGTCATATAGTGGTCCACCACTCGTTACTCGTCCAGTCATATAGTGGTCCACCACTCGTTACTCGTCCAGTCATATAGTGGTCCACCACTCGTTACTCGTCCAGTCATATAGTGGTCCACCACTCGTTACTCGTCCAGTCATATAGTGGTCCACCACTCGTTACTCGTCCACTCATATAGTGGTCCTCCACTCGTTACTCGTCCAGTCATATAATGGTCCACCACTCGTTACTCGTCCGGTCATATAGTGGTCCCCCACTCGTTACTCGTCCAGTCATATAGTGGTCCACCACTCGTTACTCGTCCAGTCATATAGTGGTCCCCCACTCGTTACTCGTCCAGTCACATAGTGGTCCCCCACTCGTTACTCGTCCAGTCATATAGTGGTCCCCCACTCGTTACTCGTCCAGTCATATAGTGGTCACCCCACTCGTTACTCGTCCAGTCACATAGTGGTCCCCCACTCGTTACTCGTCCAGTCATATAGTGGTCCCCCACTCGTTACTCGTCCAGTCATATAGGGGTCACCCCACTCGTTACTCGTCCAGTCATATAGTGGTCACCCCACTCGTTACTCGTCCAATCAAATAGTGGTCACCCCACTCGTTACTCGTCCAGTCATATAGTGGTCACCCCACTCGTTACTCGTCCAGTCATATAGTGGTCCACCACTCGTTACTCGTCCAGTCATATAGTGGTCCACCACTCGTTACTCGTCCAGTCATATAGTGGTCCACCACTCGTTACTCGTCCAGTCATATAGTGGTCCACCACTCGTTACTCGTCCAGTCATATAGTGGTCCACCACTCGTTATTCGTCCAGTCACATAGTGGTCCCCACTCGTTACTCGTCCAGTCATATAGTGGTCCCCACTCGTTACTCGTCCAGTCATATAGTGGTCACCCCACTCGTTACTCGTCCAGTCATATAGTCAACCACTCGTTACTCGTCCAGTCATATAGTGGTCACCCCACTCGTTACTCGTCCAGTCATATAGTCAACCACTCGTTACTTGTCAAGTCATATAGTGGTCCCCCACTCGTTACTCGTCCAGTCATATAGTGGTCCACCACTCGTTACTCGTCCAGTCATATAGTGGTCCACCACTCGTTCCTCGTCCAGTCATATAGTGGTCCACCACTCGTTACTCGTCCAGTCATATAGTGGTCCACCACTCGTTATTCGTCCAGTCACATAGTGGTCCCCACTCGTTACTCGTCCAGTCATATAGTGGTCCCCCACTCGTTACTCGTCCAGTCATATAGTGGTCACCCAACTCGTTACTCGTCCAGTCATATAGTCAACCACTCTTTACTCGTCCAGTCAAATAGTGGTCCACCACTCGTTACTCGTCCAGTCATATAGTGGTCCATCACTCGTTACTCGCCCAGTCACATAGTGGTCCACCATTTTTTACTCGTCCAGCCATTTAGTGGTCCACCACTCGTTACTCGTCCAGTCATATAGTGGTCCACCACTCGTTACTCGTCCAGTCATATAGTGGTCCCCCGCTCGTTACTCGTCCAGTCATATAGTGGTCCCCCACTCGTTACTCGTCCAGTCATATAGTTGTCCACCACTCGTTACTCATCCAGTCATATAGTGGTCCCCACACTCGTTACTCGTCCAGCCATATAGTGGTCCCCCACTCGTTACTCATCCAGTCATATAGTGGTCCACCACTCGTTACTCGGCCAGTCATATAGTGGTCAACCACTCGTTACTCATCCAGTCATATAGTGGTCCCCCACTCGTTACTCGCCCAGTCATATATTTTGTGGTCCCCCCACTCGTTACTCCATTATAATCATGGGGGAGCGCTGAACCCGTAGGATGATATAGCGCATGTGGGGGGGGGGGGTGGAAGGTATTCAGGCTTAATTCAGGGAACCTGAGCACAGATCCAATTCCCTAGATCAAGAGCTCCTCACCAGCGTCCCTCGAGGGGTTACTCGTCCAGTCACTCGTCTAGACCAGCACTAGTTTCCTTTTTAGGTAATCAGCTATTTACTTAGCAGTTGTAGAGAACGTGCGCGCTGTTGTGTGTGTGTGTGTGTGTGTACTCACCTATTTGTACTCACCTATTTGTGGTTGCATGGGTCGAGTCATAGCTCCAGGCCCCGCCTCTTCGCTGATTGCTACTAGGTCCTCTCTCTCCCTACCTCATGAGCTTTATCATACCTCGCCTTAAAACTATGTATGGTTCCCGCTTCCACTACGTCACTTTCTAGGCTATTCCACGGCCTGACTACTCTATGACTGAAGAAATACTTCCTAACATCCCTTTGATTCATCTGAGTCTTCAACTTCCAATTGTGACCTCTTGTGTCTGTGTCCGTTCTCTGGAACATCCCGTCTTTATCCACCTTGTCTATTCCGTGCAGTATTTTATATGTCGTTATCATGTGTCCCCTGACCCTCCTGTCCTCCAGTGTCGTCAGGCCGATTTCCCTCAACCTTTCTTCGTAGGACAATCCCCGTAGCTCTGGGACTAGTCTTGTTGCAAACCTTTGCACTTTCTCTAGTTTCTTGACGTGCTTGACTAGGTGTGGATTCCAAACTGGTGCTGCATACTCCAGTATGGGCCTGACGTAAATGGTATACAGAGTCTTGAACGAATCCTTACTGAGGTATCGGAACGCTATCCTTAGGTTTGCCAGGTGCCCGTATGCTGCAGCAGTTATCTGATTGATGTGCGCCTCAGGAGATATGCTCGGTGTTATACTCACCCCCAGATCTTTTTCCTTGAGTGAGGTTTGCAGTCTTTGGCCATCTAAACTATATTGTGTCTGCGGTCTTCTTTGCCCTTCCCCAATCTTCATGACTTTGCTTTGGCGGGGTTAAACTCAAGGAGCTAGTTGCTGGACCAGGCTTTTAGCCTGTCCAGGTCTCTTTGTAGTCCTGCCTGATCCTCATCCGATTTGATTCTTCTCATTAACTTCACATCATCTGCAAACAAGGACACTTCTGAGTCTATCCCTTCCGTTATGTCGTTCACATATACCAAGAACAGCACAGGTCCTAGGACTGACCCCTGTGGAACCCCGCTTGTCCCAGGCGCCCACTCTGATACCTCGTCACGTACCATGACTCGTTGGTGCCTCCCTGTCAGGTATTCCCTGATCCATTGTAGTGCCTTTCCTGTTATGTGTGCCTGATCCTCTAGCTTTTGCAGTAACCTCTTGTGAGGAACTGTGTCGAAGGCCTTCTTGCAGTCCAAAAGAATGCAGTCGATCCACCCCTCTATCTCGTGTCTTACTTCTGTCACCTTGTCATAAAACTCTAGTAGGTTTGTGACAGGTTTTTCTGCCCTGAAACCGTGCTGGTTGTCAATTATACACTTGTTTCTTTCCAGGTGCTCCACCACTCTCCTCCTGATGATCTTCTCCATGACCTTGCATACTATACACGTTAGTGATACAGGTCTGTAGTTTAGTGGCTCATGTCTGTCTCCCTTTTTAAAAATTGGGACTACATTTGCCATCTTCCATACCTCAGGGAGTTGCCCAGTTTCAAATGATGTGTTGAAGATCTTTGTTAATGGCACACACAATATCTCTGCTCCCTCTTTAAGGACCCACGGAGAGATGTCTGGTCCCACCGCCTTTGAGGTGCCAAGTTCGCATAGCAGCTTCACCTCCTCCTTGGTTATATGTACCTCATCCAGCACTTGCTGGTGTACCCCCCCCCCTGTTCTGATTTCCTGGAGTCCTACTGGTTTCCACTGTAAATACTTCTTTAAATCTTGTGTTGAGCTCCTGACATACCTCTCGGTCGTTTCTTGTGAATTCCCCATCACCCTTCCTCAGTCTGATTACCTGGTCCTTGACTGTTGTTTTCCTCCTGATGTGGCTGTACAACAGCTTCAGGTCAGTCTTGACTGTCGATGCTATGTCATTTTCATATTGTCGCTGAGCCTCCCTTATCTGTGCATATTCGTTTCTGGCTCTTCGGCTAATCTCTTTATTTTCCTGAGTTCTCTGTCTTCTGTACCTTTTCCATTCTCTAGTACACCTAGTTTTTGCCTCCCTACACCTTTGGGTGAACCAAGGACTCGTTCTGTTCTTCCCATTATTTCTGTTTCCCTTGGGAACAAACCTCTCCTCCGCCTCCTTGCATTTTGTTGCCACATAGTCCATCATTTCTTGTACTGGTTTTCCTGTCAGTTCCCTCTCCCACTGAATGTCTTGAAGGAAGTTCCTCATGCCTGAGTAGTTCCCCCTTTTGTAGTTTGGTTTTTCCCACCCTATTCCTGCTACTCTCTCCACTTGAAGCTCAACTATGTAGTCGAAGCACAGAACCACATGATCACTAGCTCCTAGAGGCCTTTCATACATGATGTCCTCGATGTCCGAACTACTCAAGGTGAATACAAGGTCCAGTCTTGCTGGTTCATCCTCTCCTCTCTCTCTGGTAGTGTCTCTAACATGTTGATGTATGAGGTTTTCCAGCACCACATCCATCATCTTGGCTCTCCATGTTTCAGGACCCCCATGGGGCTTCAGGTTTTCCCAGTCAATCTCCTTGTGATGGTAACTTAGGACTCTTCAGGTTTTCCCAGTCAATCTCCTTGTGATTGAAATCACCCAGAACTAGTAACTTTGCTCCCCCCATGTGTGCTCTCTTGGCCACCTCGGCTAGTGTGTCGACCATTGATCTGTTGCTCTCATCGTATTCTTGTCTTGGCCTCCTGCAGTTCTGTGGTGGGTTGTACATTACTGCAATTATCACCTTATGTCCCTCGGACTGGATTGTTCCAACTAAGTAGTCCCTTTCGCCCGTGCCATCCATTCCATTCATTTCCTCAAAACTCCACTGGTTTTTAATGAGCAGTGCAACTCCTCCTCCCCCTCTCCTCCCTGTCTTTCCTGAGGATTTGATATCCAGATGGAAAAATTGAATCTGTTATTACTCTGGTGAGTTTTGTTCTTTGAGTGCTATTATGTCTGGGGATGTCTCCTTGATTCTTTCGTGCCACTCCTCATACTTATTTGTTATTCCATCTGCATTTGTATACCACACCTTCAACTTCTTTTCTAAGACTGTGGTCTGGGAGGTGTATTGGGGTTGGGGAAGTGGGAGACCTGATAAGGAACTATGGGTGGTTGCTGTGGGGGTGGAGTTTGTAATGCAGTGGGTGGGGGCATTGGATGTGGCATGGGTGTTTTGGTTTAGAGTGTTTGGTTGCACTGGGGTTGACCTGGTTGGGAGGCTTCTATAGGAAGTTGTGAGGGAGGCTGTATTTGATCTTCCTGTGTCTGGGATCTCCTGTCTGTCTTCTCCATCCCCTCTCTTTCCTCCTTTCGCCTTTGTACCATCTCTCTCAGTTTCTGCCTTCCTTCTTGTGTTCTGTCGCGGTCGAGATACACCTTCCTGTATGCCGGCATGTCCCTTAATCGTGCTTTCTCCTGCAGGATCCTGTTCCGAGTCAATTCTACCTTGAAGGTCACTTTCACTGGCCGGGTTCTTTGTTTTACAAACCCCCCTATTCTCAAAAAATTTTCCAGCTGGGTCATGTCGTCTTCTCCTATTGCTTTCATGATGCTTTCAATTGTTTTTTTCCCCTTGTTTTCTTGCTTCATATGCTTCCCCTTCAACTTCCTGGAGCCCATACACAAAGACTGACCTCACCCTTTCATTCTCCCACTGCATATCCCTGTGTATCCCCTCATTCAATTTGATTTCCTCCATTGCAGCTTTCCTTTCTTCAGTTGCACTAGCTAATGTACTTGGGCTCGGTGGCCTGTCATTTTCCCTTCTCGGCTTTCCCTGGGCTCTGCTGTGGTCTGTTAGGGCCTCCACATATAGCTTAGCTCTTTCATTTACTACAGTCTCCACTGATAGAGCTTCTACATGCAGTTTTGCTCCTTCTTTCCCTACAGTCCCCTTATTTGTGACTGAGGTAGCAGTCTCTGTTGTCAATCCCAAAATGTTCTTTAGTTCTTTAGGCTGTTTCAGATTTTTCAGTTCCTCTTCTAAACTCTGTATCCTAGCCTCTGCTGCTTTGACTTGCACCTCCCACTTCCTGCTTTCCATATCTATCCTCTCTTCCATTCTCATGCTAAGTTCTTCTAGTTTCTTTTCCCATTCATGTTCCCTTTTTATGAGCTCTGCTGCCCAATTTTCCTTTGCAGCTTCCTCCTCCTGTCCCTTGGTTTTTCTTGTTGCTCTCTGGCAACCCATTTTTGTTTTATCCTGATTGCCTCAGAGTGGGAAACCTATGTAATTCTGTGTTAGGTTAGTAGTGTGTATGTCAGAGTGTGGGGGAGGGGAGGTAGAGGAGGAACTGTGGCTACATGGGATAGGAGTGGGGAGGGGCATTTAGGGGGGAATATGGGGAGTGGGAAGGAGGGAGAAGCAAGTGGGTGAGTGGGAGAGGGAGAGGGGGAAGGAGGGAGAGGTGGGGAGGGGGAGGGTGAAAGAGGGAGGGTAGGGATCAAGGGAAGGAGTGAGATGTCGGTGGGGAGGGGGGGAGTGTATGTGTGAGTCTGGATATGTGTGTGTGTGTGTGTATGTGTGTGTGTATGTGTGTGTGTGTGTGTGTGTGTGTGTGTGTGTGTGTGTGTGTGTGTGTGTGTGTGTGTGTGTGTGTGTGTGTGTGTGTTTTTTTGTGTGTGTGTGTGTGTGTGTGTGTGTGTGTGTGTGTGTGTGTGTGTGGTGACTTGTGCCGTGTGAGGTGTGGAGGTGGGGAGGGGGAGGGTGAAAGAGGGAGGGGAGGGATCAGGGGAAGGAGTGAGTTGTCGGTGGGGAGGGGGGCGTGTATGTGTGAGTCTGGATATGTGTGTGTGTGTGTGTGTGTGTGTGTGTGTGTGTGTGTGTGTGTGTGTGTGTGTGTGTGTGTGTGTGTGTGTGTAATTATGTGTGGAATTATGTGTGGGTTTATTATGTGTCTGAAAAGTAGGTGACTTGTGCTTGGAGTGTAATGTGGATTCTCAGTGGTCACTTGTGACCAGAACCTCTTGTGACCTGACCCCCACCCTCCTGGGACTTGGCCCACACCTTCTTACAATGTTGCCTATGCTTGACCTGCCACCTAGCTTATAGTAAGTTACTCGCCTTGTTCAATGGATTTCCAATTGCTATTCCTTATTGAATACTTGAGTGCCTATTCTTTATCGTGCTATGAGAGACCATTCGCAATCAGCTTGGCAGTTAATTGGAACCTGGAACCCAACACCCAAACAACCACTCATAGGTGGACACAGTACTTGCAGTGCAGCTGTAGCAGCCTGTAGATTGTCCAGCTCGATGTGACGTCCTGGCGTAGATCCACCTCAATTTCTTCTCGTTAATAATGTACCCTATTCACTGTATTTCTCTCACTGGTCACACGATTGTTTCACTTTATTATCTTTCTTGGGTGACACTTGACAACGTCGCCTTACCACCCACACTAGCCTGCCCACTCTGCGCCACCACGTTTTTACTTTCTGGATCACTTACAAATTTGTGGCTCTCCCCACACTTTTGTGGCTCAGGCAGATTAAAAATCACTTCTAGGATTGATCACTACCCTGACACGCTTTGCAACCCTTGCAGAACACTTGGGTAGCCCTCAAAAACACTTATATTCGCAGAGCACGGAACACGTGGCTCGGTGTCCCCTGTGTGTGTGTGTCAGGGCCGGATTATCGCGTAGGCAAACTAGGCATTTGCCTAGGGCCCCGCGCATTTGGGGGCCCCGCGGTCCAAGGGGTTCAAATCATTATCAACAACAAGGTGGTCAGCGCAGCATGATGCAACACATGCTTTGAAAGACAGCTTTGGTGAAATACGTTCTGCTTTGATCCAAATAGCAGAGGATGAAGACCAGACAGCAACTACAAGTAGCGAAGCAGCCAGCTTAGCATCAAAATTGGAAGATTTTGAATTGGCCTTACTCTGTGTGCTTTGGGACTGTATACTGGAACGGTTAAATGCCACGAACAAGACACTTCAGAAAATTGAAATTGAAATGGCTACTTGTGCTAACCTCTATGCAGGCTTAGTGGAATTTGTAAGCTCACTTCGCAATGATGAAGCTTTTGAAATGTTTGAAGAGAAAGCTAAACTGCTGGTGAAAGACTACAGTTACCGGGCTGATCATCAGCGGTCAAGGAAGAGGAAACGCAATTTTGAAGAGCCAGACAATGAAATTGTGTTGCTACCAAGGCAGAAATGTAGGACAGCTACATACTTCGTCATTCTGGATTCACTGATTACAGAATTGGTGAAAAGAAAAGAAATCTACCAGAATCTCAATGACAAGTTTGGATTTCTGTTCAAAATTACTACTATACCAGATGCAGAATTGAGAGAAGCTGCATTAAAGTTGCAACAACACCTTTCAGCAGATGTTCAGGACACATTTGTTGAAGAAATAGTTCATTTTTCTGGGTATATGAATCAGATTAAAGCTCCACCTGAAAAATGTGCGCCCTCAGCTGCTTTGAAACATTTAAGAAATGCAGGTATCTCAGAAACCTTCCCTAATGTTGACATAGTGTATCGCCTTTACCTAACACTTCCAGCTACTAACTGTGAAGGAGAACGTTCATTTTCTGTTTTGAAAAGAGTGAAAAACCATCTCCGTTCAACGATGAGCCAAGACAAATTGTGTAACCTAGCCTTGTTGACCATTGAGTCTGATCTAACAAGAAATATTGATTTTCAGAATATAATTGATGATTTTGCCAATATGAAATCCAGAAAAAAGTTTATTTAAGAAGTGCCTGTGAATATAAATAATTCTTTACTTTCTTGAGTTTATATGATTTGATAGTCTTATGCATGATGCAATGATAACAATAATGGTCAGTGATTTATAAAGGGAATATTAGTGCTGTAGTGGTTATGCTGAATATAATAGGTACATGATGTCACTACTTTAATAGCCTAATCTAGTAATACTATGCTGTCTTGAGTTTATTCTCTTTAAAATGCATGATTTAACAAGATAGTTATAATGGCTGTTGGTAAATGGTTTTGGTTGTCTTGATGTACTTTCCCTATTAAATTTAATCTAAATAGCCAGAATGTATTTAATTAGACCTTAAACAGGCTCACACCGACCCCCCACCCCCACCCCAAAGCTGGAAGGGGTCGCTTCGCTTACCCGTAACTCAAAGGGGCCCCGCCAATCTGAATAGCCTAGGGCCCGGAGACTTCTTAATCTGGCCCTGGTGTGTGTGTGTGTGTACTCACCTAATTGTACTCACCTAATTGTGGTTGCAGGGGTCGATACTCAGCTCCTGGCCCCGCCTCTTCACTGATCGCTACTGGGTCCTCTCTCTCTCTGCTTCCTGAACTTTGTCATACCTCTTCTTAAAACTATGTATGGCTCCTGCCTCCACTACTTCACTTGTGTGTGTGTGTGCGTGTGTGTGTGTGCGCGTGTGTGTGTGTGTGTGTGTGTGTGTGAGTGTGTGTGTGTGTGTACTCATCTAGTTGTACTCACCTAGTTGAGGTTGCAGGGGTCGAGTCCAAGCTCCTGGCCCCGCATCTTCTCTGGTCGCTACTAGGTCACTCTCCCTGACCCATGAGCTTTATCGTACCTCTGCTTAAAGCTATGTATGGATCCTGCCTCCACTACATGTGTGTGTGTGTGTGTGTACGTACGTACTCACCTAATTGTACTCACCTAATTGTGGTTGCAGGGGTCGAGACTCAGCTCCTGGCCCCGCCTCTTCACTGATTGCTACTAGGTCCTCTCTCTCTCTGCTTCCTGAGCTTTATCATACCTCTTCTTAAAACTATGTATGGTTCCTGCCTCCACTACTTCACTTGCTAGGCTATTCCACTTCCTGACAACTCTATGACTGAAGAAATACTTCCTAACGTCCCTGTGACTCGTCTGAGTCTTCAGCTTCCAGTTGTGACCCCTTGTTCCTGTGTCCCCTCTCTGGAACATCCTATCTCTGTCCACCTTATCTATTCCCTGCAGTATCTTGTATGTCGTTATCATGTCTCCCCTGACCCTTCTGTCCTCCAGTGTCGTCAGTCCGATTTCCCTCAACCTTTCCTCGTACGACATTCCCCTGAGCTCTGGGACTAGCCTTGTTGCAAACCTTTGTACTTTCTCTAACTTCTTGACGTGCTTGACCAGGTGTGGGTTCCAGACTGGTGCTACATACTCCAGTATGGGCCTAACATACACAGTGTACAGTGTCTTGAACGATTCCTTATTTAGGTATCGGAACACTATTCTCAGGTTTGCCAGGCGCCCGTATGCTGCAGCAGTTATTTGGTTAATGTGTGCCTCTGGTGACGTGCTCGGTGTTATGGTCACCCCGAGGTCTTTTTCCCTGAGTGAGGTCTGTAGTCTTTGTCCACCTAGCCTATACTCTGTCTGCGGTCTTCTTTGCCCCTCCCCAATCTTCATGACTTTGCATTTGGCAGGATTGAATTCGAGAAGCCAGTTTCTGGACCACATGTCCAGCCTGTCCTGCAGTCCTGCCTCATCCTCATCCGATTTAATTCTTCTCATCAACTTCACATCATCTGCTAATAGGGACACTTCAGAGTCTATTCCTTCCATCATGTCGTTCGCATATATCAAAAATAGCACTGGCCCTAAAACTGACCCCTGTGGGACCCCGCTCGTCACAGGCGCCCACTGTGATACCTCTTCACGTACCATGACTCGTAGCTGCCTCCCTGTCAGGTATTCCCTGATCCACTGCAGTGCCCTCCCTGTTACATGCGCCTGATCCTCCAGCTTCTGCACTAATCTCTTGTGGGGAACTGTGTCAAAGGCCTTCCTGCAGTCTAGGAAAACGCAGTCAACCCAACCCTCTCTCTCGTGTCTTACTTCTGTTACCTTGTCATAAAACTCCAGGAGGTTTGTGATACAAGATTTGGCTTCCATGAACCCATGCTGGTTTTCATTTATTATCTTGTTCTGTTCCAGGTGTTCGACCACTCTCCTCCTGATAATCTTCTCCATGACTTTGCACACATTACATGTCAGAGACACAGGTCTGTAGTTTAGAGCCTCGTTTCTGTTTCCTTTCTTAAATATGGGGACTACATTTGCTGTCTTCCATTTCTCAGGTAGTTGCCCAGTTTCAAGGGATGTGTTGATTGTGGTTAGAGGCACGCACAGCATCTCTGCTCCTTCTCTAAGGACCCATGGGGAGATGTCCGGTCCCATTGCCTTTGAAGTATCAAGGTCACTTAGCAGCTTCTTCACCTCCTCCTCGGTTGTTCGTATGTCATCCAACACTTGGTGGTATATTCCCTCTTGATGTTCCCTTCTGTACTGACTTCCCACAGCCCTTCCTGTCTCTACTGTAAAAACTTCCTTAAATCTCCTGTTTAGCTCCTCACATACCTCCTTGTCATTTCTTGTGAGTTCTCCACCTTCTGTCCTTAATCTGATCACCTGGTCTTTGACTGTTGTCTTCCTCCTGATGTGGCTATACAACAGTTTCGGGTCAGTCTTGATTTTCGATGCTATGTCATTTTCATACTGTCGTTGGGCCTCCCTCCTTACCTGTGCGTACTCGTTCCTGGCTCTGCGACTGATCTCCATATTTTCGTGTGTTCTCTACCTTCTGTACTTTTTCCATTCTCTATTGCACTTTATTTTTGCCTCCTTACTCCGTTGGGTAAACCAGGGGCTCGTTCTGGTCTTCCCATTGTTTCTGTTGCCCTTGGGAATAAACCTTTCCACTGCCTCCTTGCATTTTGTTGTTGTTGTTGTTGTGTGTGTGTGTGTGTGTGTGTGTGTGTGTGTGTGTGTGTGTGTGTGTGTGTGTGTGTGTGTGTGTGTGAGTGTGTGAGAGATGTGGCGTATGTTGAGTGGGGTTGAAATAACAGGTTTGGGCTAGTGTGGTTAGTGTCATGTTTCCTGACCTCCAACTTTATGCACTTACATCTGCGGCATCACAGCAATTGTTAAGTATTGTTAAAACTGTGCAGGTAAAAACAGACACGTGGTGTGAAGGTGAAGGATTAGTGTGATGAAGGTCGTGGGTACTGAACCAGTGGTGGCAGCCAGAGTTAGTAGGTTGGCAGACGGCAGTCATCCAGGAAGACAATATCCTGCTGGCATATGACTGGTCCACCTCAATGGGCCTGGGAGAGAGTGTGAGGTGGTTGGAGATGTGGGGAATGAGGCTTCTAGCAGTGACGTGCAGTCTGTCTCTCACTGTGAGGAGGCTGTAGGTGGGGTGGTAGCAACGGCTACCAGCAGTGAGGTGCAGCCCAGCACCTGCTACAAGTGGCGAGTTGTTCACAGTAATGGGAGGCGCATCAGAGTAAGGAAAGTTAAGAGTGCAGATCTGAAGGTAGGAAATCGCTTCTCTGTTCTCCAGGATGAATGTACTTCAGTGGCCAGTGAAGGTAAGGGTACTACTGCCCCTGCTAATGAAGGTAAGCGCATTCTTGTGGTTGGTGACTCTCAGGTAAGATATGTTGATCGTGCTTTTTGTAATAGGAATAAGAAGATGAGAGATAGAGTGTGCTTCCCTGGAGCTGGTGTTGGGGACATTGTCAACAGACTGGATAATATCATGTCAGGTAATGGGAACAAGCCCATTATCTGTCTCAGTGCTGGTGGAAATGATATTGGGAAGGGTAGGAGAGAAGAGCTGCTAGATAAGTACAGGTCAGCTATAGATTTCATTAAGTCTAAGGGAGGGATCCCAATCATATGTAGCATCTTGCCTAGAAGGGGAGTAGGAAATGAATGGTTGTCTAGGGCAATTGGTGTAAATTGCTGGCTAGACAGATACTGCAAGGAACTTGCAATCCCATTCATTGACAACTGGAACAACTTTTATGGCAAACATGATATGTATGCAAGGGATGGGGTTCATCTCTCTGGGGCAGGGGTGGTAGCACTTGCAGACTCGATTGAGAAGGCCATTGGTGAAATGCCTATGATTTTAAACTGATGGAAGATAGAGGTATGGGTGTGTGTGGGAAACAAGCAGGTTGCAACACTAGGGTTGGAAACAGTAAATGTATAAAAGGCATTCAGCATGAAGTTATAAATAAAGACAATAGAACAGGTCAGCAAACAAAGGGGGACAGCAGAGGGCAGCAAGGGACTAGCTCCCTTAAGGTTTACTATACTAATAGCAGGAGTGTTAGAAATAAGATAGATGAGCTAAGATTAATTGCAAGTGCAGGAAACATAGATATTATTGCTATAACAGAGACCTGGCTCAATCTGAAAGATAGAGAGATGCCCTCTGAATGTCACATACAAGGCTATAAATTATTCCACACTGACAGGGTCAACAGGAAAGGTGGTGGAGTAGCGATGTATGTCAGAGACAATTTAAATTGTTGTGTTAGACAAGATATTAAATTAGAAGCGTCAGCCACTGAATCTGTTTGGTTACAGCTTCTCGAGGGCCGAGAAAAACTAATTTTGGGTGTGATTTACAGGGCCCCAAATCTTGATAGGGAGTGCAGTAAACTTCTATGGGACGAAATTCGTAAGGCATCTACATACGAAAATGTTGTGCTAATGGGAGATTTCAACTATAGACAGATTGACTGGAGCAATTTGACAGGAAATTTAGAGTCGGGTGACTTTCTTGATACGATCCAGGATTGTTTTTTAAAACAGTTTGTGACAGAGCCAACTAGGGGAAATAACCTCCTTGACTTGGTTCTTGCCAGTAGGGAAACACTAATTAATAATCTTGAGGTTAATGATGAGCTTGGGGAGAGTGATCACAAATCACTCAGTTTTAACATATCATGGAATTCCCCTAATAATGGCAATCAAGTCTCCGTCCCTGACTTTCGCTTGGCTGATTTCATAGGACTGAAAAATTACTTAGGTGGGCTGAACTGGAATGACCTGACTAGGGGTCAGGTAGGTGGTGATGGTTGCCGATATGATGCTTTCCAGGGCATAGTTCTAGCTGCTCAGTCAAA
Source organism: Cherax quadricarinatus (assembly GCF_038502225.1). Lineage (NCBI taxonomy): Eukaryota > Metazoa > Arthropoda > Malacostraca > Decapoda > Parastacidae > Cherax > Cherax quadricarinatus. The sequence continues at coordinate 19,918,753 of NC_091346.1, forward strand.
TTATGTTCCAAATAGGGAAATCAGATCAAACAAAAATGATCCTAAATGGATGAACAATAGATTAAAATATCTGATTGGTCAAAAGAGAGGCATATATAGGCAAATCAAAAGAGGAGAGGGGCAATTAAGAAATCGATATATTCAGTTAAAGAGAGAAATAAAAAAGGGAATTAGAAAAGCAAATAGAGATTATGAGGTTAAAGTTGCAAGAGAATCGAAGACTAACCCAAAAGGATTCTTTCAGGTATACAGAAGTAAGATCAGGGACAAGATAGGCCCACTCAAAAGTTCCTCGGGTCAGCTCACTGACAGTGATAAGGAAATGTGTAGAATTTTTAACACATACTTCCTCTCAGTTTTTACACAGGAGGATACCAGCGATATTCCAGTAATGATAAATTATGTAGAACAGGACGATAATAAACTGTGCACTATTAGGGTCACAAGTGACATGGTCCTTAGGCAAATAGATAAATTAAAACCTAACAAATCCCCAGGCCCTGATGAACTGTATGCAAGGGTTCTAAAGGAATGTAAAGAGGAGCTTAGCACACCTTTGGCTAATCTTTTCAACATATCACTACAAACTGGCATGGTGCCAGATAAGTGGAAAATGGCAAATGTGATACCTATTTTCAAAACAGGTGACAGGTCCTTAGCTTCGAACTATAGACCAATAAGCCTAACCTCCATAGTGGGAAAATTTATGGAATCAATAATTGCCGAGGCAGTTCGTAGCCACCTTGAAAAGCATAAATTAATCAACGAATCTCAGCATGGTTTTACAAAGGGGCGTTCCTGCCTTACGAATTTATTAACTTTTTTCACTAAGGTATTTGAGGAGGTAGATCATGGTAATGAATATGATATTGTGTATATGGACTTCAGTAAGGCTTTTGACAGGGTCCCACATCAGAGACTATTGAGGAAAATTAAAGCACATGGAATAGGAGGAGAAATTTTTTCCTGGATAGAGGCATGGTTGACAAATAGGCAGCAGAGAGTTTGCATAAATGGGGAGAAATCAGAGTGGGGAAGCGTCACGAGCGGTGTTCCACAGGGGTCAGTGTTGGGCCCCCTGCTGTTCACAATCTACATAAACGACATAGATGAGGGCATAAAGAGCGACATCGGCAAGTTTGCCGATGACACCAAAATAGGCCGTCGAATTCATTCTGACGAGGACATTCGAGCACTCCAGGAAGATTTGAATAGACTGATGCAGTGGTCGGAGAAGTGGCAGATGCAGTTTAATATAGACAAATGCAAAGTTCTAAATGTTGGACAGGACAATAACCATGCCACATATAAACTAAATAATGTAGATCTTAATATTACGGATTGCGAAAAAGATTTAGGAGTTCTGGTTAGCAGTAATCTGAAACCAAGACAACAGTGCATAAGTGTTCGCAATAAAGCTAATAGAATCCTTGGCTTCATATCAAGAAGCATAAATAATAGGAGTCCTCAGGTTGTTCTTCAACTCTATACATCCTTGGTTAGGCCTCATTTAGATTATGCTGCACAGTTTTGGTCACCGTATTACAGAATGGATATAAATTCTCTGGAAAATGTACAAAGAAGGATGACAAAGATGATCCCATGTATCAGAAACCTTCCCTATGAGGATAGACTAAGGGCCCTGAAACTGCACTCTCTAGAAAGACGTAGAATTAGGGGGGATATGATTGAGGTTTATAAGTGGAAGACAGGAATAAATAAAGGGGATGTAAATAGTGTGCTGAAAATATCTAGCCTAGACAGGACTCGCAGCAATGGTTTTAAGTTGGAAAAATTCAGATTCAGGAGGGATATAGGAAAGTACTGGTTTGGTAATAGAGTTGTGGATGAGTGGAACAAACTCCCAAGTACCGTTATAGAGGCCAGAACGTTGTGTAGCTTTAAAAATAGGTTGGATAAATACATGAGTAGATGTGGGTGGGTGTGAGTTGGACCTGATAGCTTGTGCTAACAGGTCGGTTGCCGTGTTCCTCCCTTAAGTCAATGTGACCTGACCTGACTAGGTTGGGTGCATTGGCTTAAGCCGGTAGGGACTTGGACCTGCCTCGCATGGGCCAGTAGGCCTTCTGCAGTGTTCCTTCGTTCTTATGTTCTTATGTTCCTCTGTGTTTTTAATGGTTCTTATTCCTGTAATGTTTTCTTTCTTGTTTAGGTGATGGGGAGACCGTGCCGCGGGGGCGATGATCCCAGGAACTAATAAGAGGCGACGTGCTTGTGGCAGATGAGAGAGCATGAGCCTCGAGTTGTCAGGGTGAGGGTAAGGTGAGTGAGTTTGCGCCTCACGTCACACATACGTAAGCAGTAAGAGAGATGAGTGGCAGCTCTGAGGTGGCGCTTGAGTGTATCCTCGTCTGTCCAGCCGGGCACAGTAGCACAATCAACAGCGACAGTTCACCTGCTTCACCTGTATCGCGTCGCATCGGTCGTCCGCTGCTGCCGTGTCGTTGACTAGTGTTGGGCATTGTTGCGTCGTGTACACGAGCGTCGTCCCGTGTTCGTGACATTTCCTGTGTTACGTGTGACGTATTCCGTGTTTTTTTTTTTGTGACGTTACGAGAAGGTTGATCAGCGGCTCGTGCACAGCAGGTGTCCAGCAGTGTGTCGTGGGTGAGCAGTATGCAGGCTCCACCTGTGTATCCTGGGTGTACGCTACCCTCCTCGCTGGGAGGGTACTCTCACCTGCCGGAGTACAGGTACTCTCAGTACCACTGGCAGTGTGTTTCCAGTGGGTTCAACCCTCAGCTGGTATCACCGCCGCCACCACCACCTCCCACCACACATTATAACCAAGGTAGCAGTCATCACTGTCATACCTGTAACACATGTATCTTCATGTTGATGAAAGGTTCTTCATCCAAGGAATTAGATCTACCTTCCCCTTCCATGGATCAAACCTGATTACCTCCCATTATCTAGACCTGTATTATCTCTACGGGTTTAGCTCTTTCCCAGGATAATAATAATGTAATATCTAAGGGGTAAATTATTCACCATGTGGAGAGGACCTCCCGCAGCAACAGCCTGGTCGACCAGGCTAGCACCAGACGAGCCTGGCCTATGGCCGGGCTCCGGAAGTAGTAAGACTCTCGAAACCCATCAAAGGTATATGAAAGGTATGTACTCGTGTAGTTGTGCTTGCAGGGGGTCAAGCCACAGAGTGTGACTCCTGCTCCTTAACTCCTATTCACTGGCTTTACTGTTTTCTGATCTCCAGGACCCGTTCATACCTAGTACTGAAACTGTGTATGGTATCTGCTGCCTTCTCCACCTCACCTTACCAACCTTAGACTATTAAAAGTACTCTCTACTGTATTTGTGCTTATCTGGGTCTGTGTTTCTTGGCTGCCTCTCTTCTGATCTCAGGCTCTAACTGTTTCTAATACTTTTGAGTATTTTGCATATTGTTATCATATCTCTCTAGTCCTCAACACTTCTGTCGGTTACATATTAAATTGTGATAGTCTATCCTTGTGTGTCCTTGAATGTTGGTGATCCTTCTCTTATGAGGAGAGCATTGAGCCCTCCATCACTCCCTCCCTCCCTCCCTCCATCACTCCACCACACTTTCCATACTCCCTCCCCCCCTCTCTCTACTACACTTTCCCCACTCCCTCCCTCTACCACACCTTCCACCTTCCCTCCCTCCACCACACCTTCCACTCTCCTTCCCTCCCTTTACCACACCTTGCACCCTCCCTCCCTCCCTCCACCCACCACACTTTCCACCCTCCTTCCCTCCCTCCACCACACCTTCCACCCTCCCTCCCTCCCTCCACAACACCTTCCACCCTCCCTCCACAACACCTTCCACCCTCCCTCCCTCCCTCCATCACACCTTACACCCTCCCTCCCTCCCTCCACCACACCTTACACCCTCCCTCCCTCCCTCCACCACACCTTCCACCACACCTTCCACCCGCGCTCCAATACACCTGTCATTCCTATGAGGGGAATTCCCGGATCACCATCACTGAGCCCTTCCCTCCCTCCTTATCAACCGCTTTTTTTTCTACACTTCCACTCTGGGATGAATTATTATTAAAATACTTTACCAGCACCATGTACAGACACACTTATGTCATCTTAACTCCATCGTCATCTTCCTCTCTCAACCTTTTGCTACTTTAAAATGTGTTTTAAATTGATTCAGATACGTATATATATTTCTTTCTTTCAACACACCGGCCGTATCCCACCAAGGCAGGGTGGCTCAAAAAGAAAAACGAAAGTTTCTCTCTTTAAATTTAGTAATTTATACGGGAGAAGGGGTTACTAGCCCCTTGCTCCCGGCATTTTAGTCGCCTCTTACAACACGCGTGGCTTACGGAGGAAGAATTCTGTTCCACTTCCCCATGGAGATAAGAGGAAATAAACAAGAACAAGAACTAGAAAGAAAAGAGAAGAAAACCCAGAGGGGTGTGTGTATATATATGCTTGTACATGTATGTGTAGTGTGACCTAAGTGTAAGTAGAAGTAGCAAGACGTACCTGAAATCCTGCATATTTATGAGACAGAAGAAAGACACCAGCAATCCTACCATCACGTAAAACAATTATAGGCTTCTGTTTTACACTCACTTGGCAGGACGGTAGTACCTCCCTGGGTGGTTGCTGTCTACCAACCTACTACCTTAACGTATATATATATATATATATATATATATATATATATATATATATATATATATATATATGCAGGACAAGCCACAGGGGGGCAGGACAAGCGACAGGGGGGGGAATCTTAAGCTCAAGTACTTTCACACTTCAGTGGGTCATCAGGAGCTGTGCAATGTTGGAAAGGAGCAACCAAAGCAGGGAGAGAGGTTTCAGAGTAGCGTAGGTGTCACCGTCCACTGTTGCCCTTAGACTGGGTTAGTGGTCGGTGCCAACCCCACCCTACCCTAGTGGTCGGTTGGCACCGACCACTAACCCCGTGGACGGTCACACCTACGCTACTCTGAGACCTCTCTCCCTGCTTTGGTTGCTCCTTTGCAACATTGCACAGCTCCTGATGACGCACTGAGAAGTGTGAAAGTACTTGAAGCAGGGTGACCTAAAAAGAAAAACGAAAGTTTCTCTTTTTAAATTTAGTAATTTATACGGGAGAAGGGGTTACTAGCCCCTTGCTCCCATCATTTTAGTCGCCTCTTACGACACACATGGCTTACGGAGGAATAACTCCCTTCCACTTCTCCGTGGAGATAAAAAATAAACAAGAACATGAACTATTAAGAAAGCGGAAGAAAACCCAGATGGGATATATATATATATATATATATATATATATATATACATAATATATATATATATATATATATAATATATATATATATATATGTGTGTGTGTGTGTGTGGTTGCAGGGGTCGAGACTCAGCTCCTGGCCCCGCCTCTTCACTGATCGTTACTAGGTCCTCTCTCTGCTTCCTGAGCCATGTCATATCTCGTCTTAAAGCTATGTATGGTTCCTGCCTCCAATACATCACTTGCTAGGCTATACTACTTCGTGACTACTCTATTGCTGAAGAAATACTTCCTAACATCCCTGTGACTCGTCTGAGTCTTCAGTTTCCAATTGTGACCTCTTTTTTCTGTGTCCCCTCTCTGGAACATCATGTCTCTGTCCACCTTATCTATTTCACGCAGTATTTTGTATGTCGTTATGTCTCCCCTGACCCTCCTGTGCTCCAGTGTCGTCAGCCCGATTTCCCTCAACCTCTCTTCGTAGGACATTCCCCTGAGCTCCGGAACTAGCCTTGTTGCAAACCTTTGCACTTTCTCTAATTTGTTGACGTGCTTGATCAGGTGTGGGTTCCAAACTGGTGCTGCATACTCCAGTATGGGCCTGACGTACACGCTATACAGTGTCTTGAACTATTCCTTACTAAGGTATCGGAACGCTATTCTCAGGTTTGCCAGGTGCTCATATGCTGCAGCAGTTATCTGGTTGATGTGTGCCTCCGGAGACGTGCTCGGTGTTATGGTCATCCCAAGATCTTTCTCCTTGAGCGAGGTTTGCAGTCTTTGACCACCTAGTCTATACTCTCTCTGCGGTCTTCTTTGCCCTTCTCCGATCTTCATGACTTTGCACTTGGCAGGGTTGAATTCGCGATGCCAGTTGCTGGACCAGGTGTCCAGCCTGTCCAGGTCTCTTTGAAGTCCTGCCTGATCCTCGTCTGATGTAATTTTCCTCATTAACTTCACATCATTTGTGAACAGGGGCACCTCTGAGTCTATCCCTTTCATCATATCATTCACATATACCAAAAATAGCACTGGTCCTAGGACCGACCCCTGTGGGACCCCCGCTCGTCACAGGTGCCCACGGTGATACCTCATCACGTACCATTACTCGTTGTTGCCTCCCTGTCAGGTATTCTCTGATCCACTGCAGTGCCCTTCCTGTTATATGTGCCTGATCTTTATTTGTGTGTGTGTGTGTACATGCATGTGTAGGGTGATCTAAGTGTAACTAGAAGTAGCAAGATATACCTGGTATCCCGCATGTTTGAGACAAAAAAAAAAAATATAAGACACCAGCAATCCTACCATGTAAAACGGTTACAGGTTTCCGTTCCACACTTGGCAGGACGGTAGTACCTCCCTGGGTCGTTACTGTCTACCCTCCTACTACCTTGGGTGCGTGTGTGTGTGTGTGTGTATATATATATATATATATATATATATATATATATATATATATATATATATATATATATATATATATATAATATATATATATATATATATATATATATATATATATATATATATATATATAATGTATATGTATATGTCGTGCCGAATAGGTAAAACTGGTTAATTAGCAAGAACTCGTTTAAAATTAAGTCCTTTCTAAAAAAATTTCTTATGAATTTAATTTTTTTTTCATTTGTTAATATAAAAATTAATGATTTTGTACCAAAAGCACCTTGGGAAACTTACCTAACCTTATTATAACAAGTGGAATTTAATTTAGCCTAATCCAACTAAATATATTTTATGTAAGTTTACAATAATTTAATAATAAACACAATGAAATATATTTTTTTCTTTGAGAATAATTTTTGCGAAATTATTGCATACACAAATTTTCGCTTACCCTATTTGGCAGAAAGTGCGTTGCTATTTAAGTGAAAATAGCAGGTTTTACTTATTCGGAACGATATATATATATATATATATATATATATATATATATATATATATATATATATATATATATATATATATATATATATATATATATATGCATGCAATAAGATCACAGTAAACACGTGATTTCAGAATATGCAAAACAACCACAATGAAAGAATAGAGAAATTCCAAGCGCTTTCGTGACTACTCAAGGAACTATGAAAGTAAAGCATCCAAGGAAGGTATATAAGGGGTCTGGCCAACACCTCACTATCAGATCCCACAAATGGTTAAACACCTGATGCGTGCCGGCCCAACTGGACAGGTCCTTTGCACAACCCACCAACAAACTATTCTACCCAAGAAAATTTTAAAAATTATTATATGTCCAGTGTATTATTAAATTCTTCCCAAATTCTATTAATTATAAATGGATCTAATTTATATAAACCAAAGGAAATATTCATATTATTGTCAAAACTGCTTTTTATGAAACAAGATTCAATTATATACCTGTCGACCATGGACTTGCTTGATACTACTTTCTCAACTTTTTGAAAATCAATTGGATGGTTAAAATCTCTTACATGAATAAATAGAGCATTGGAATCTTGTCCAGTTCTAATGCTATATTTATGTTGTTTTAATCTTAGTTCGAGATTTTTACCAGTTTGACCGTAATAAACTTTATCGCAAATTTTACAAGGAATCTTATAGACACATCCATCAGCATTTTGGGGAGAATTCTTTATCAAAAGTTTTTTTACTGTATCAAGACTTTTGAATACAACTTTAATATTAAAAGTCTTAAGAAGAGAAGGCATATCAACCAAGTTTTCATGGTAAGGGAGAACCAACATATTTTTAATTGAATAAGGCTGGTTGTCCCTTTTTGGATTGTAAAAAGTATTTCTAGCAACTTTAAAAGATTTATCAATTACATTTCTTGGGTATTTTAAATCATTACATATTTCATAAATTTTGGATATTTCCTCATCTATGAACTCAGGACTACAAATTCGTAAAGCTCTCAAAAACATTGATGAGAAAACAGACAGTTTGACTCTATCTTGATGTGAAGAATAATAGTGGACATAGGAACAGTTATTTGTAGGTTTTCTGTAAATTTTAAATTTATTATTACCCTTAATAATTAAAACATCTAGAAAAGTCATCTAGAAAAGTCAATGAGTTATTTTCTTCAAACTCAACAGTAAAGTTTATAGAATGGGCTAAGCTATTTAATTTTCCAAGGAAATGGTGTATATCTACATTTTTGGGCATAAGACACAAAATATCATCAACATATCTGAACCATTTAGCTCTATTAGGGAGGATTGTGTTAAGTAACCTTGTTTCAAAAAATTCCATGTATAGGTTACTAAGAACAGGTGAAAGAGGATTTCCCATTGCCATACCAAATTTCTGAGTGTAAAACTTATCATTAAATACAAATTTTGCATCAACAGTGCAAAGTTTAATAAGTTTAATTGTTGATGCAAAATTTGTATTTAATGATAAGTTTTACACTCAGAAGTTTGGTATGGCAATGGGAAATCCTCTTTCACCTGTTCTTAGTAACCTATACATGGAATTTTTTGAAACAAGGTTGCTTAACACAATCCTCCCTAATAGAGCTAAATGGTTCAGATATGTTGATGATATTTTGTGTCTTATGCCCAAAAATGTAGATATACACCATTTCCTTGGAAAATTAAATAGCTTAGCCCATTCTATAAACTTTACTGTTGAGTTTGAAGAAAATAACTCATTGACTTTTCTAGATGTTTTAATTATTAAGGGTAATAATAAATTTAAAATTTACAGAAAACCTACAAATAACTGTTCCTATGTCCACTATTATTCTTCGCATCAAGATAGAGTCAAACTGTCTGTTTTCTCATCAATGTTTTTGAGAGCTTTACGAATTTGTAGTCCTGAGTTCATAGATGAGGAAATATCCAAAATTTATGAAATATGCAATGATTTAAAATACCCAAGAAATGTAATTGATAAATCTTTTAAAGTTGCTAGAAATACTTTTTACAATCCAAAAAGGGACAACCTGCCTTATTCAACTAAAAATATGTTGGTTCTCCCTTACCATGAAAACTTGGTTGATATGCCTTCTCTTCTTAAGACTTTTAATATTAAAGTTGTATTAAAAAATCTTGATACAGTAAAAAAAAATTTTGATAAAGAATTCCCCCCAAAATGCTGATGGATGTGTCTATAAGATTCCTTGTAAAATTTGCGATAAAGTTTATTACGGTCAAACTGGTAAAAATCTCGAACTAAGATTAAAACAACATAAATATAGCATTAGAAATGGACAAGATTCCAATGCTCTATTTATTCATGTAAGAGATTTTAACCATCCAATTGATTTTCAAAAAGTTGAGAAAGTAGTATCAAACAAGTCCATGGTCGACAGGAATATAATTGAATCTTGTTTCATAAAAAGCAGTTTTGACAATAATATGAATATTTCCTTTGGTTTATATAAATTAGATCCATTTATAATTAATAGAATTTGGGAAGAATTTAATAATACACTGGAAAAATAATAATTTTAAAAATTTTCTTGGGTAGAATAGTTTGTTGGTGGGTTGTGCAAAGGACCTGTCCAGTTGGCCTGGTGTGCGTCAAGTGTTTAACCGCTTGTGGGATCTGATAGTGAGGTGTTGGCCAGACCCCTTATATACCTTCCTTGGATGCTTTACTTTCATAGTTCCTTGATGACAATGTGAGTAGTTACGAAAGCACTTGGAATTTCTCTATTCTTTCATTGTGGTTGTTTTGCATATAGATATATGTATATATACATATATATATTTAATATATATATATATATATATATATAATAAATATATATATATATATATATATATATATATATATAAAATATATATATATACTGTATATATATATATATATATATATATATATATATATATATATATATATATAATGTCGTGCCGAATATGTAAAACTGGTCAATTAGCAAGAACTCATTTAAAATTAAGTCCTTTCAGAAATTTTCTCTTATACGTTTAAAGATATATTTTTTTCATTAATGTTAATGTAGAAATTTTTAATTTTGCACCAAAAGAATCTTAGAAAACTTACCTAACCTTATTAATAACATAAGAAAGAAGGAACACTGCAAAAGGCCTACTGACCCATGCGGAGCAGGTCCATGTCCCCCCCCCGGAATAGACCAATGACCCCCCCCCCCCCGGATTATCCCAATGACCCACCCAGTTTGGTCACCTCCACTCAAGGATGGAGCACTGTACCAGACCCAGCAGCACAAGCTAGTCAGGTCCAACTCACACCCACCCACACCCACTCATGTATTTATCTAACCTATTTTTAAAACTACACAACGTTTTAGCCTCAATAACTGTACTCGGGAGCTTGTTCCACTCATCCACAACTCTATTACCAAACCAGTACTTTCCTATATCCTTCCTGAATCTGAATTTTTCCAACTTGAAACCATTGTTGCGAGTCCTGTCTTGGCTGGAAATTTTCAGCACACTATTTACATCCCCTTTATTTATTCCTGTTTTCCATTTATACACCTCGATCATATCCCTAATTCTACGCCTTTCGAGAGAGTGCAGATTCAGGGCCCTCAGTCTATCCACATAGGGAAGATTTCTGATACATGGGATCATCTTTGTCATCCTCCTTTGTACGTTTTCCAGAGCATTTATATCCATTCTGTAATACGGTGACCAGAACTGAGCAGCATAGTCTAAATGAGGCCTAACCAAGGATATATAGAGTTGAAGAACAACTTGAGGACTTCTATTATTTATACTTCTAGATATGAAGCCAAGAATTCTGTTAGCTTTATTGCGAACACTAATGCACTGTTGTCTTGGTTTTAGATTACTGCTAACCAGAACTCCTAAATCCTTTTCGCAATCGGTAGTATTAAGATCTACATTATTTAGTTTATATGTGGCATGGTTATTTAACTGTCCAACATTTAGAACTTTGCATTTGTCAATATTAAACTGCATCTGCCACTTCTCTGACCATTGCGTCAGTCTATTCAAATCATCCTGGAGTGCTCTAATGTCCTCATTAGAATGAATTGGACGGCCTATTTTGGCGTCATCAGCAAATTTGCTTATGTCGCTATTTATTCCCTCATCTATGTCGTTTATGTAAATTGTGAACAACAACGGGCCCAACACTGACCCCTGAGGAACACCGCTTGTGACGTGCCCTCATTCGAATTTCTCCCCATTTATGCAAACACTCTGCTGTCTATTTGTCAGCCATGCCTCTACCCAGGAAAAAAATTCTCCTCCTATTCTGTGTGCCCTAAGTTTCCTCAACAGCCTCTGGTGTGGAACTCTATCGAAAGCCTTACTGAAGTCCATATACACAATATCATATTCATTACCATGATCTACCTCCTCAAACACCTTAGTGAAAAAAGTTTGTAAAATCGTAAGACAGGAACACCCCTTTGTAAAACCGTGTTGAGAATCATTAGTCAATCTGTGCCTGTCAAGATGGCTACGAATTGCTTCGGCAATTATTGATTCCATAAATTTTCCCACTATGGAGGTAAGGCTTATTGGTCTATACTTCGAAGCCAAGGACCTGTCACCTGCCTTGTAAATAGGTATTACATTTGCCATTTTCCACTTATCAGGCACTATGCCAGTTTGTAGTGATATGTTAAAAAGATTAGCCAAAGGTATACTAAGTTCCTCTTTACATTCCTTTAACACCCTTGCAAACAGTTCATCAGGACCTGGGGATTTGTTAGGTTTTCGTTTCTCTATTTGTCTGAGGACAATGTCACTAGTTACCGCAATCGTACATACTTTATCATCCTGTTCTACGTAATCTATTATTTCAGGAATATCGCTAGTATTTTCCTGGGTGAAAACTAAGAGGAAGTAGGTATTGAGAATTTCACACACATCCTTATCACTGTCAGTGATCTGACCAGAGTTACTCTTAAGTGGGCCAATCTTGTCCCTAATCTTACTTCTGTATACCTGAAAGAACCCTTTTGAGTTAGTCTTTGAGTCCCTTGCGACCTTAGCCTCATAATCCCTTTTTGTTTTTCTTATTCCTTTCTTTATTTCTCTCTTTAATTGAATATATTGATTTCTTAACTGCCCATCCCCTCTTTTGATATGCCTATATATGCCTCTCTTTTGACCATTGAGATGTTTTAATCTATTGTTCATCCATTTGGGATCATTTTTGTTAGATCTAATTTCCCTACTAGGAACAAAAGTTGTCTGGGCAGCTAGAACTATGCTCTGAAAAACGTCATATTGGCAACCAAGATCACCTACCTGACCCATAGTCAGGACATCCCAATTTAGCATACCCAAGTAATTTTTCAGTCCCATGAAGTCGGCCAAGCGAAAATCTGGGACAGAGATTTGATTGCAGTTATCTGGGTAATTCCATGATATATTGAAACTAAGTGATTTGTGATCATTTTCCCCAAGCTCATCATTAACCTCAAGATTATTAATTAGTGAATCTTTGTTGGCAAGAACCAAGTCAAGCAGATTGTTTCCTCTAGTTGGTTCTGTCACAACCTGTTCTAAAAAGCAATCCTGAACCGTATCAAGAAAGTCACTAGACTCAAGATTTCCTGTCATATTGTTCCAATCAATTTGTTTAAAGTTAAAATCTCCCATTATCACAACATTTTCATATCTAGATGCCTTATGAATTTCGTCCCATAACAGCTTATTGCACTCCCTACCAAGGTTTGGAGGCCTATAAATCACACCCATGAATCTGTCGCGTCCCTCGAGAAACTGTAGCCAAACCGATTCTGTGTTCGATGTTTCTAATCTTATATTATGTCTAAGACAACAATTTAAATTTTCTCTGACATACATCGCCATGCCACCACCCTTCCTGTTGACCCTATCAGTGTGGAATAGTTTATAACCCTGTATGTTTCATTCAGAAGGCATTTCTCTATCTTTCAGGTTGAACCAGGTCTCTGTTATACCAATAATATCTATATTACCTACACTTGCAAGTAATTTTAGCTCACCTATCTTATTTCTTAGACTCCTACTATTTGTATAGTAAACCTTAAGGGAGCTAGTCACTCGTTGCCCTCTACTATCTCTCTTTGTTTGTTGATCAGTTGATTTGCCATTACTAGCAACTTTATTTTGAATATTGTCTTTTAAACATATCCCTGAGGTATCCCGGTAATTGCTGTTTTTAACCCTAATGCTGCTGCCTAATTGTTTCCCACAAACACCCATACCTCTATAATCTATCAGTTTAAATTCCTAGACAAGTCATCAATTACCCTCTCAATTGAATTGGCTAATGCAACCACTCCATCCCCAGAGAGATGAACCCCATCCCTTGCATACATATCACGTTTGCCAAAGAAAAGGTCCCAGTTATCAATGAATGGGATTGCAAGTTCCTTGCGGTACCTGTCTAGCCAGCGATTTATACCAATTGCCCTAGACATCCATTCATTGCCCACTCCCTTTCTAGGCAAGATGCTACAAATGACTGGGATCCCTTCCTTAGACCTAACTACTTCTATGGCTGACCTGTACTTATCCAGCAGCTCCTCTCTCCTGCCCTTCCCAATATCATTACCCCCAGCACTAAGACAGATAATGGGCTTGTTCCCATTACCTGCCATAATATTATCCAACCTGCTGACTATGTCGCCAACACCAGCTCCAGGAAGACACACACTCTGTCTGACCTTTCTGTCTCTGTTACAAAATGCACGGTTCATATATCTTATCTGAGAATCGCCTACTATTAAAATATTCTTACCTTGATTAGCAGGGGAATCAGTGGTACCTTCAACCTCACTAACCACTGAAGTACACTCGCCTTGGAGAACAGAGAATCGATTTCCTACCTTCACATCTTCTCTATTAACTCTCCTCATCTTCCTTCTTCCTGAACTGTGAACCACTTGCCACTTAAAGCGGCTGCCACTATCACTGCTGGTGACCATTCCTTCCTTACCAGCTAAATCCTTCTCACACTCGCTCCCAAACTCATCTATGCGAAGCTTCAGCTTCCTATTTTCCTCCTAAAGAAGTAGAATCTCCTTCAACACTTGAACCTGAGATTCTAAAGCACATATATATGCATATGTATATGTATATATAATGAGTGTGTGTGTATCTGGACTGAAAGATAATGTTTGTAAATAATTTCGGCCGTTTGCGAATTGTTAAACATTTTAAAATCTCTTTCGTTCATTTTATGCGGCAGCTCTTGCTAAGTTACTTATCACAAGCCTGCTTTTTAGGGGTATGGAATACACCGCTTAACTTTGACTAGACGCCCATACTTACATCTGGGGTCTTGCTGTGTGACGAAAGTACTGTATACTTTGATGCAGAGTGTGCAGGTTCGAATGCTGCCGAGGACTGTGCGATAATGTTCGTAAATAATTTCGCTCGTTTACACACATGTCTGTGTATATACACTGAGACACCTCATGTGACCTCTTGGTGTATACGCCTCATGTGGATGTGTGTCCTTATGACACCGGTGTGCCCTCAAAACATAAAAAAATTGCCTTTGTAAAACTTGTAAGTAAAAAAAAAAAGCTTAGGTATTTATTGTAAACTGAAGCTGGAAGGGTGCGTGTTACTATTACTGGATGGAACACTAAACTCGCAGGGGTCATACAGCGCTTGGGGAAATGAAAGGCATTAAGGTTCAATCCAAGGAAAGGTAGGGCAAGTCCAATTCTTAGGATCAAGACTTCCTCACCAACATCAAGGAACCTGTCTTCGATTTAGTGTAGTTATCCTCGGCCAGTCACGTTTTCTTTCTGTAATGTTTTCTTTCTACTAAGTAAGTAAGTAAGTTTATTCAGGTATACACAAATACAGTTACATAGAATTATCATACATAGCAGCATATGTGTAGAGAACCTAGGATAACCCAAAAAAGTCAGAGTGACTTATTTCCATTGGGGTCCTTTTACCTTATTATTATAATATAAAGGTTATAATATTTTCTTATTATTCTACAATGAAGATAACATCTTATTATCATACTAAAAAGACTATCTACTACACGAGGGTCATTAAGACTATCTACAATACGAGGGTCATTACTAGGAATAAGGTAAAATTTACACGTATGTTAGCTAAAAAATAGAAAATCATTCCCCTCCCTTTCTGTAGCTACATTCATCAGACACGACTCAAGAAATCGTAATGACACGATTGCAAATAAACCATACCCCCGGCCGGGATTGAACCCGCGGTCATAGAGTCTCAAAACTCCAGCCCGTCGCGTTAGCCACTAGACCAGCTAGCCACAATAAGATTCATCCAACTAGGTATATTTCTACACCATAGGAAAGTTAGCACAGGCACCTCTGTGACCACAAATGCAAGTTTTTACAGACGAATCTCCAGCTAGCGTGGCCGTGACGAACTCTAGCTCAAGTCCCTTCACTGCCGTCAACATGACTCAAGAAATCGTAATGACACGATTGCAAATAAACCATACCCCCGGCCGGGATTGAACCCGCGGTCATAGAGTCTCAAAACTCCAGCCCGTCGCGTTAGCCACTAGACCAGCTAGCCACAATAAGATTCATCCAACTAGGTATATTTCTACACCATAGGAAAGTTAGCACAGGCACCTCTGTGACCACAAATGCAAGTTTTTACAGACGAATCTCCAGCTAGCGTGGCCGTGACGAACTCTAGCTCAAGTCCCTTCACTGCCGTCAACATGACTCAAGAAATCGTAATGACACGATTGCAAATAAACCATACCCCCGGCCGGGATTGAACCCGCGGTCATAGAGTCTCAAAACTCCAGCCCGTCGCGTTAGCCACTAGACCAGCTAGCCACAATAAGATTCATCCAACTAGGTATATTTCTACACCATAGGAAAGTTAGCACAGGCACCTCTGTGACCACAAATGCAAGTTTTTACAGACGAATCTCCAGCTAGTGGCTAACGCGACGGGCTGGAGTTTTGAGACTCTATGACCGCGGGTTCAATCCCGGCCGGGGGTATGGTTTATTTGCAATCGTGTCATTACGATTTCTTGAGTCATGTTGACGGCAGTGAAGGGACTTGAGCTAGAGTTCGTCACGGCCACGCTAGCTGGAGATTCGTCTGTAAAAACTTGCATTTGTGGTCACAGAGGTGCCTGTGCTAACTTTCCTATGGTGTAGAAATATACCTAGTTGGATGAATCTTATTGTGGCTAGCTGGTCTAGTGGCTAACGCGACGGGCTGGAGTTTTGAGACTCTATGACCGCGGGTTCAATCCCGGCCGGGGGTATGGTTTATTTGCAATCGTGTCATTACGATTTCTTGAGTCATGTTGACGGCAGTGAAGGGACTTGAGCTAGAGTTCGTCACGGCCACGCTAGCTGGAGATTCGTCTGTAAAAACTTGCATTTGTGGTCACAGAGGTGCCTGTGCTAACTTTCCTATGGTGTAGAAATATACCTAGTTGGATGAATCTTATTGTGGCTAGCTGGTCTAGTGGCTAACGCGACGGGCTGGAGTTTTGAGACTCTATGATGCGGGTTCAATCCCGGCCGGGGGAATGGTTCATCAGACACCTTTTGGCACTCTTCTTGAACTGGTTCATGCTATGACTGGCTTTGACATGTGCGGGCAGTCTGTTCCATTCCTTTATTGCTGTACAATAAAAGGTGTTTGAAGCCTGTCCAATGACTGTGGGTACTACAAAGTTGTGCTCTCTCCCCCTAGTACTGTACTCCTCCTTTCAAGGAAGTCAAGTATATTTAGGTACAGGTACACATTAGTACAATTATCATACCTAGTAGCATATGTCTAAATTACCTAGGTTACCGAAAGAAGTCAGACACTTTAAAATGACTTATTTCCACTTAGGTTAATAGGATTTAAAGCCTATCGACTACACGATGGCCATTCAGGCTTCACAATACCTGTTCACCACCTGCCTAGGATATTTTAATCCCTGAAACATGTACCATATTAAAGTAAACTCTCGACACATATACGTTAAGACATACACCCCTCAGGGTATATATCCTGTGTCCATTGGACTCCAAATGCGCTTACAATGAAGAACCTTTTCTGTTAAATGTACCTCATTGGACGATATATTATTATTATCATTTATTGTACCGTCAGTTAAACTATCAACTTAATAGTACTAATAAAATAGTGAAAAAAATTACAGAAAATTTACGGCAGAACATTTTATCATTACAAGGAAATGGAGCTACCCGCCCTTAGATCAAATCTAATTACCTGCCATTTCTCAAGCACTGTTTTCGACCCCTGGGGGTTTTGTTACCCCGTGTAACTGATAGAAACTTAGTCCGAATAGACAGAGGTTGTGACAGAAAATAGCGTTTCAGGTGTAACTTAGTTAATTCAGACCTGGAGGAGCAGGAGGGAGTCAAGTCTCAGTGTATATACACGGTGAGGCATTGACCTTACTTAACCTCACGGTCATGGGGTATATACCTTGAGGGATGTATTTCTAACAGCGTATATGTGCTGAGAGTACGTTTATCCCTATTTTGGTTCTCTACATATGCGCTGCTGTGTATGATAATCTATGTAACTGTATTTGTATATACCTGAATAAACTTACTGACTAGGTTAGGTAAGGTTCATCAGGAAACAGGACAAGTGTCTCCTAACGCGGGTCTTAGGCATATGATGAGCCACTATTGGAGCTTTTGGTCATCTGACCGAGGCCTTCCGCTGGCTTACCGGTCCACTCCTTAAAACTCATGGTCATACTTATAACCATTGTTTAGTTATATCCCTATATTAGCGATAATAATATTCTTGTATAGTAGTGGAGAGTTACTTTAATGACTGCACGTGTGTGTGTATATATAAAAACAACCACTGTGAAAGAGTAGTGAAATTCCAAGCGCTTTCGTGACTACTCACATTTTCAAGAAACTAGATAGATAGTTCCTTGACAATGTAAGTAGTCACGAAAGCGCTTGGAATTTCACTACTCTTTCACAGTGGTTGTTTTGCATATTTTAAAATCACCTGTTTACTGTGATCTTATTGCATATATATATATATATATATATATATATATATATATATATATATATATATATATATATATATATATATATTGCGCATGTATTTTACATTTATACTGGCAAGTCATTTATTTTTCTAATTTATATAAATGAGTTGCCAGACTGAATGAAGAAAATGATTGTTACAGAGACGATGAAAGTGCTCAGGCAAAACATATATGTATATCCAATGAAAATACTTAATTCTCAGTAGTTGATCGACGATATCGATAAACTGAGTACGTCAAGGGAGTGGTGGAATTTAATGATGGATAAGGATGGATAATGAGAACCTTCAAAACTAGGGAGGCCAAGCCCATGATGACACTCTTCAGGTCACTTGTTCTATCTAGGCTGGAATATTGCTGCACACTAACAGCACCTTTCAAGGCAGGTGAAATTGCCGACCTAGAAAATGTACAGAGAACTTTCACGGCGCGCATAACGGAGATAAAACACCTCAATTACTGGGAGCGCTTGAGGTTTCTAAACCTGTATTCCCTGGAACGCAGGAGGGAGAGATACATGATTATATACACCTGGAAAATCCTAGAGGGACTAGTACCGAACTTGCACACGAAAATCACTCACTACGAAAGCAAAAGACTTGGCAGACGATGCACCATCCCCCCAATGAAAAACAGGGGTGTCACTAATACGTTAAGAGACAATACAATAAGTGTCAGGGGCCCGAGACTGTTCAACTGCCTCCCAGCACACATAAGGGGGATTACCAACAGACCCCTGGCAGTCTTCAAGCTGGCACTGGACAAGCACCTAAAGTCAGTTCCTGATCAGCCGGGCTGTGGCTCGTACGTTGGTTTGCGTGCAGCCAGCAGCAACAGCCTGGTTGATCAGGCTCTGATCCACCAGGAGGCTTGGTCACAGACCGGGCCGCGGGGGCGTTGAACCCCGGAACTCTCTCCAGGTAAACTCCAGGTAAGTGTCATGTAACAGAAATTAATGTAAGTTAACTTTAACGAGGCTGAGGAAGAAGAAGGACGAAGGGGAGAAACGAGGTGAAGAAGAAAAGTACTGAAAAAATGAAACTGTACATACAAGACTAGGATTCTATGTTAGAGTAAAGGGATAAAGACTAGGAATCTATGTTAGAGTAAAGGGATAAAGACTAGGAATCTATGTTAGAGTAAAGGGATAAAAGACTAGGATTCTGTGTTAGAGTAAAGGGATAAAGACTAGGATTCTATGTTAGAGTAAAGGGATAAAAGACTAGGATTCTGTGTTAGAGTAAAGGGATAAAGACTAGGATTCTATGTTAGAGTAAAGGGATAAAGACTAGGAATCTATGTTAGAGTAAAGGGATAAAGACTAGGAATCTATGTTAGAGTAAAGGGATAAAGACTAGGAATCCTATGTTAGAGTAAAGGATAAAAGACTAGGATTCTGTGTTAGAGTAAAGGGATAAAGACTAGGATTCTATGTTAGAGTAAAGGGATAAAGACTAGGAATCTATGTTAGAGTAAAGGGATAAAGACTAGGAATCTATGTTAGAGTAAAGGGATAAAGACTAGGAATCTATGTTAGAGTAAAGGGATAAAAGACTAGGATTCTGTGTTAGAGTAAAGGGATAAAGACTAGGATTCTATGTTAGAGTAAAGGGATAAAAGACTAGGATTCTGTGTTAGAGTAAAGGGATAAAGACTAGGATTCTATGTTAGAGTAAAGGGATAAAAGACTAGGATTCTATGTTAGAGTAAAGGGATAAAGACTAGGATTCTATGTTAGAGTAAAGGGATAAAGACTAGGAATCTATGTTAGAGTAAAGGGATAAAAGACTAGGATTCTGTGTTAGAGTAAAGGGATAAAGACTAGGATTCTATGTTAGAGTAAAGGGATAAAGACTAGGAATCTATGTTAGAGTAAAGGGATAAAGACTAGGATTCTATGTTAGAGTAAAGGGATAAAGACTAGGAATCTATGTTAGAGTAAAGGGATAAAGACTAGGATTCTATGTTAGAGTAAAGGGATAAAAGACTAGGATTCTGTGTGTTAGAGTAAAGGATAAAGACTAGGATTCTATGTTAGAGTAAAGGATAAAGACTAGGAATCTATGTTAGAGTAAAGGGATAAAGACTAGGAATCTATGTTAGAGTAAAGGGATAAAGACTAGGAATCTATGTTAGAGTAAAGGGATAAAGACTAGGAATCTATGTTAGAGTAAAGGGATAAAGACTAGGAATCTATGTTAGAGTAAAGGGATAAAGACTAGGAATCTATGTTAGAGTAAAGGGATAAAAGACTAGGATTCTGTGTTAGAGTAAAGGGATAAAGACTAGGATTCTATGTTAGAGTAAAGGGATAAAAGACTAGGATTCTGTGTTAGAGTAAAGGGATAAAGACTAGGATTCTATGTTAGAGTAAAGGGATAAAAGACTAGGATTCTATGTTAGAGTAAAGGGATAAAGACTAGGATTCTATGTTAGAGTAAAGGGATAAAGACTAGGAATCTATGTTAGAGTAAAGGGATAAAAGACTAGGATTCTGTGTTAGAGTAAAGGGATAAAGACTAGGATTCTATGTTAGAGTAAAGGGATAAAGACTAGGAATCTATGTTAGAGTAAAGGGATAAAGACTAGGATTCTATGTTAGAGTAAAGGGATAAAGACTAGGAATCTATGTTAGAGTAAAGGGATAAAGACTAGGATTCTATGTTAGAGTAAAGGGATAAAAGACTAGGATTCTGTGTTAGAGTAAAGGGATAAAGACTAGGATTCTATGTTAGAGTAAAGGGATAAAGACTAGGAATCTATGTTAGAGTAAAGGGATAAAGACTAGGATTCTGTGTTAGAGTAAAGGGATAAAGACTAGGATTCTATGTTAGAGTAAAGGGATAAAGACTAGGATTCTATGTTAGAGTAAAGGGATAAAGACTAGGATTCTATGTTAGGGTAAAGGGATAAAGACTAGGAATCTATGTTAGAGTAAAGGGATAAAGACTAGGATTCTATGTTAGAGTAAAGGGATAAAGACTAGGATTCTATGTTAGAGTAAAGGGATAAAGACTAGGATTCTATGTTAGAGTAAAGGGATAAAGACTAGGATTCTGTGTTAGAGTAAAGGGATAAAGACTAGAAATCTATGTTAGAGTAAAGGGATAAAGACTAGGATTCTGTGTTAGAGTAAAGGGATAAAGACTAGGATTCTATGTTAGAGTAAAGGGATAAAGACTAGGATTCTATGTTAGAGTAAAGGGATAAAGACTAGGATTCTATGTTAGAGTAAAGGGATAAAGACTAGGATTCTATGTTAGAGTAAAGGGATAAAAGACTAGGATTCTATGTTAGAGTAAAGGGATAAAGACTAGGATTCTATGTTAGAGTAAAGGGGTAAAAGACTAGGATTCTATGTTAGAGTAAAGGTATAAAAGACTAGGATTCTATGTTAGAGTAAAGGGATAAAAGACTAGGATTCTATGTTAGAGTAAAGGGATAAAGACAAGGATTCTATGTTAGAGTAAAGGGATAAAAGACAAGGATTCTATGTTAGAGTAAAGGGATAAAAGACTAGGATTCTATGTTAGAGTAAAGGGATAAAGACTAGGATTCTATGTTAGAGTAAAGGGATAAAGACTAGGATTCTATGTTAGAGTAAAGGGATAAAGACTAGGATTCTATGTTAGAGTAAAGGGATAAAGACAAGGGTTCTATGTTAGAGTAAAGGGATAAAAGACAAGGATTCTATGTTAGAGTAAAGGGATAAAGACTAGGATTCTATGTTAGAGTAAAGGGATAAAGACTAGGATTCTATGTTGAGAGTAAAGTAAGTAAGTAAGTTTATTCAGGTATACACAAATACAGTTACATAGAACTATCATACATAGCAGCATATGTGTAGAGAACCTAGGATAACCCAAAAAAGTCAGAGTGACTTATTTCCATTGGGGTCCTTTTACCTTATTATTATAATATAAAGGTTATAATATTTTCTTATTATTCTACAATGAAGATAATATCTTATTATCATACTAAAAAGACTATCTACTACACGGGGGTCATTAAGACTATCTACAATACGAGGGTCATTACTAGGAATAAGGTAAAATTTACACGTATGTTAGCTAAAAAATAGAAAATCATTCCCCTCCCTTTCTGTAGCTACATTCATCAGACACCTTTTGGCACTCTTCTTGAACTGGTTCATGCTATGACTGGCTTTGACATGTGCGGGCGGTCTGTTCCATTCCTTTATTGCTGTACAATAAAAGGTGTTTGAAGCCTGGCCACTGACTGTGGCTACTACAAAGTTGTGCTCCCTCCCCCTAGTACTATGATTGCTTTGGTTCCCAACCTTGACAAAATTGACAGCAAGATATTCTGGACATTGTTTGTGAGCAATTTTATAAACATGATTTAGCTTCAGTTGTTTTACTCTGTCTTCAACATTCAGCATATCCAACTGCTGTAATTCATCCTGGCCTACATGTTCTCTTGGTCCCAGTTCCAGGATGAATCTTACAATTTTGTTCTGGGTGATTTGCAGTCTATCTTTCAGTTTTTTTGTCAAGGCAGAGTACCAAGAAGAGCAAGCGTAATCCATATGGCATTGTATAAGGGCTAGACATAGGGTCCTGCGAGCCTCAGTAGGTAGACACTGTGCTTGTCTATACAGGAACTTCAGTCTGGCATTCGCTTTCTTTACTACACTGTTCCCTATCAATTCTCCTGACATGCATGGGTCAAAGGGGATTCCCAAATATTTTACTGATGAAACCAAAGTGATGGGCTCCCCATTACATTGAACATTAAAATTATTTACCCTTCTCAGTTTATGTTTCGTGCCAAAGAGAATGGCTTCAGTTTTCCCTAGGTGTAATGATAGTTTGTTGTCTACTAACCATTTGCTGCAGGACTCCAGTTCCAGTGTTAAAACATTAGCAATATCTTGTGGGTCTTTACCTGACACTAACAGAGCACTGTCATCTGCATACAGGAGGAGTTTGCACTTGACACTGATAGGCATATCATTGACATAACATAAGAATAATAAGGGACCCAGAATACTACCTTGGGGAACTCCACATGTTATCGGCAGGGGTTCTGATTCTGTTTTGTTGATTTTGACTATTTGTCTCCTGTTGCTAAGGTAGGACTTAAACCAGTCTACAGAACATATACCGATAGCTTGAAGTTTCTTACATAATATATTGTGGTTGACAGTATCGAAGGCCTTTTGCAGGTCTAAGGTTACCATACCTATGAGGTTCCCCTTTGACATTTCAGTTCTCAGGTAATCCATCAGATTAATAAGGGAGGTGTCGGTTGAGTAGGATCTTCTAAAGCCCGATTGATAGCTATGGAGAATGTTGTTGTCATTAAGGTACTTAACTACTTGAGAATACACCGCCCTCTCTAGAATTTTAGATATTATACTGAGTATACTAACAGGCCTATAGTTGCTTACATCAGACCTACTATTTTTCTTGAAGATAGGAGTAACTCTGGCCTCCTTGAACCCCTCCGGTACGGTATTAGTGGTGATTGATAGATTTATTATGTGAGCAATAGGGATTGACAGTTCAGAAGCACCATCTTTTAGGAACTTAGACGGGATGTTATCAGGGCCTGTGCTCTTAGTTGGGTTTAACCTGCTTAGTTCTTTTTGAATAAAGTCATGAGATACACTTACTAGTTGACAACTGTTTGGGGTTACCCCTTTATTGGTATAGTATGTTTGAAACTTATCAGAGTCTGTGTTAAAGGTATTTGATGCAGCTGGTAGTTTACTTACTAGTGTTGATGCAACAGATGTGTAGTAGGAATTAAAGCAATTTGCCACCTTAGATGTTTCGTGGCATACCTCATTATCGATAGTGAGTACTATGTTAGACCTATCTACTGGCTTATGGCTATACCCCAACTGTTTTAGTTGTTGCCAGAGCTTTCTGGGGTTATGCTTATACTCTTCAATTTTTGAGCAGTAGTGCTTTGCCTTTGCTCCTTTTATCAGCCTCTGTACTCTGTTCCTCACCCTTTGGAATTCATTTAGTGCTGCAATATCCTGTCTGTTTGCTTTAATCTTTTTAGCAGCTGGTCTCTGAATTTCATATTATCTAATATCTCAGTAGTCATCCAGGGTTCAGTTCTTCATTTAATCCTAACCTCTTTAACTGGTGCAATATTATCAAGGATGGTAGTGAACATTGTTTTGAATTTTTCCCAGGCATCGTTTACGTCCGTGCAACTTGTTATCTCTGTCCAGTCACAATTGTGTAGCCTATTTACCAGTGTTTCTTTACTGTAGTTTCTAGTTGACTTCATTTTTATTGTCCTGTGTAGGCCTATCCTATCCCTAATGATTTTCCTGGTGCAGTAAATGATGAAATGATCACTAAGACCTGTGGTAATGATGCCTGACTGACTAATGTTCTCAGCGCGGTTACAAAGTATGTGGTCAAATAGGGTGGCTGAGAACTGTGTGATCCGGGTTGGAGTATTAATTAGTTGAGTGTAACTATTTAATCCTAGAATTTGCTTATACCTTTTGCATAGCCCGTTATTTTGCTGCTGAAAACAGATATTGAAGTCGCCCAGTATTATTGTCTCGCAATTGTTTTCAACTCCGGACAAGACTCTGGAAAAGTCTTCTAAGAACTGGTCCTGGGTAGGAGGGCGGTAACTAGTTCCTACTAAGATGGGTTTGGTCTTAGGAAGCAGCACTTCAAACCATAGAATCTCCAGTTTATTGTTATTTAAATCAGGTCTTGGGTTGTAAGCTAAGTCATTTCTAATGTAGGCACATACTCCACCACCCTTTCCGTTCCTATCTAAGCGTTTTATATTGTAACCATCTATTTTGACCTCGTCGTCAGTCACCGTATCATCCAACCAAGATTCAGAGATGGTTATAACTGCCGCCCTAATTTTGTTAGCTAGAATCCTAATCTCTGCCAATTTAGGAAGAAGTGATCTTGCATTGACATGAATTAAATCAATGTCATCACTGCTAAATGGTAACTGTGCCAAAGTGCATTTGTTACACACAAAATGAATTCTGGCACCGTTGCTTATAATTGTACATACATCCATCATGCACCCACCCCTTACACATTTTACATAAGGTGCCTTTTCTGTTTTTCATGCGTACTTTAGTACAGTGTATGCACCTGTTTGGTAGTGTTTGAGATAATAATGGCTGTATTGTCTCACATTGACCTATGTATGCATTACATATGGAGTTAAGGTTATCATTCCTAGCTACTAGACCATCATTATCGCCTGTCATTTATCTGTCTGTTTTGCCTCTGCACAATAGTTTGAGGTCCTGGATTAATTTGGATATCACCGCTTAAGAGTGCTACAATAAGAGCTGTGTGCCACTGTTTTTGTTTGGGTATGCGGTGTTGCCATACCTTGTGGCGATAGTGACATTTACTTTTCTGGTAGGATGGCAACTGTTGGGCTTTTACTGTCCAGGGCGCTGTTAC
>NC_091346.1:19944534-20149534 GCF_038502225.1 Cherax quadricarinatus
TTTTTAAAGCTGCCCAAAGTCCTAACCTTGATCACCCTACTGCAGTGGTATTCATTACGCGGCTCGCGATGACTCAATTCACGGCCCTCGAAAAATATATAAATTAATAAAAAAAATATATAGAAAAATAACTTTTCAAGTAAGACGCATATTTTCATGAGGTGAGATGGAAGACGAAGTCACAGTAAGAGATAACATTCTAACATCCCTACCCTAGTCGTACAGAAATCATACGTGTCCAATACGGGAAACTGATCAGGGACACGTCTAGCTCTAGGCGTCGGTGGTCTCGCTGAATCAGTTGAGTTCAAGCTTTTGGGGGAGACTGGACGTAATTTGTTACTCTTAGAGATTTGTTTGAAAATAGGCAACAGATATTTGAGACTGCGGCAACATACAGTGGACCCCCGCATACCGTTGGCATCACATAACGTTAAATCCGCATACCGATACATTTTATCGCTAAGATTTTGCCTCGCATACCGCTAAAAAACCCGCTCAACGCTATTCGTCCGAGACGCGTCTAATGTGCGGCCTGAGCCAGCCTCACATGTTCCGCCGGTGGCATTGTTTACAAGCCAGCCTCCGTGGTAACATCCAAGCATACAATCGGAACATTTCGTATTATTACAGCGTTTTTGGTGATTTTATCTGCAAAATAAGTGACCATGGGCCCCAAGAAAGCTTCTAGTGCCAACCCTGTGGTAAAAAGGGTGAGAAATATTATCGAAATACTGTGGTACCATGGTCAACTGCTGCTGCTGTAGCACTGTCAGCTGCTGCTGTAGTACCGTCTGCTGGTGCTGTAGCACTGTCAGCTGCTGCTGCTGCTGCTGTAGCACTGTCAGCTGCTGCTGCTGCTGTAGCACCGTTGTTGGTGTGGCTTATTGAGAATACCAAGAAACAATTAACCCCAGAGGGTTAGCCACCCAGGATAACCCAAAAAAGTCAGTGTCATCGAAGACTGTCTAACTTATTTCCATTGGGGTCCTTAATCTTGTCTCCCAGGATGCAACCCACACCAGTCGACTAACACCCAGGTGAACAGGGAAAAATGCCTGGAACTAGTGCTCATATTGGTGAATTTAAAGCCAGCAAAGGTTGGTTTGAGAGATTTAAGAATCGTAGTGGCATACACAGTGTGATAAGGCCTGTTCTGGAAGAAAATGCCAAACAGGACCTACATTACTCAGGAGGAAAAGGCACTCCCAGGACACAGTGTCTCACCAGTCATTGCTGCATCTTCAATAAAGGTAAGTGTCATTTATTCTTCATTTAGTAGAGTAGTACATGCACAATATATATTGTGCATGTACTACTCTACTATTGTGCATGTATCCTTCTCTTTGTGTGTAGGAAAATGTATATTTCATGTGGTAAATTTTTTTTTTCATACTTTTGGGTGTCTTGCACGGATTAATTTGATTTCCATTATTTCTTATGGGGAAAATTCATTCGCATAACGATAATTTCGCATAACAATGAGCTCTCAGGAACGGATTAATATCGTTATGCGGGGGTCCACTGTATATGAAAGTAACGACTTAACTGTTGCTGCTTGTGGAAGCTAGCTGTGATGGGCTAGTTTTACTTGAAACCAAAGTGCAGTCAAGTAGTGTCCGTTATGATGGATCGATTTGTGGTTAAACAAAAAACGCAATAGTGATGAACAGCCATCCCAGACCCGACCAGTAGAAAAGGAGGATGGAGGGGAAACGAGTGGTCAACAAGGAGACTGAGGGACAGTACTACTTAATTTAGTTGAATTACGCTAACTTGCAGTAGCTGCGGCTCTCTCAATCAATGTGCTTAACCGAAGTGGCTCTCTTGCAAAAATTAGTGAATAACACTGCCCTACTGGGAAGATTGTTCCACACATCCACAACTCTGTTAGAGATTGAGACACTTATGCAACATATGGGAATCTTTATTCAGGAAACGTTTCGCCACACAGTGGCTTCATCAGTCCAATACAAAGTAGAAAGGCGTAAGGAGAGGAGGAGTTTGAGGTAATCAGTCCCTCAGCCTGGAGTCGATGTGTTCAGTCCATCAATCTTGTAGAATGTACAGCATAGGGCCGTAGACGTGGCTTATATACTGTAGTGAGGTGAGGTGAGGCAGGAGGAGATGGGGTCATAGTGGTACCATCCAGTAGTCAAAGTAGGTCTTCGTCCAAAGGTTGGACAAGTGTTGAAGAATTCTTTGTAACAAGATCCCATGATGCTGCAGCATCATGGGATATTGTTACGAAGTTAGCGGTCTCGACGATGTTTACGTATCGGCGATTCTGCCCAATTTGAGCCCTATTTTCAGCCAATTCCACTGTACTAGTCGACAAAAATCATAACTATTTCGCTAGAACTCCATTTTTTTCTATCGAATGAGTGCAAGAATCCACTCATTTACCAATTTCAACTATCCAATACAGTAGTCAGAATTTAGCAATTTTGCCAATTTCACACAAATTTCAAAAGATGCCAATTTCCAAATAGGGTCCAGAATAAACAAGAAAGACATTCCTGGCACTAAAATGACATTTTCTCTGTTCATTAGTCACGTCCCAACGCCCCTCTTACATTCTTTTGCTTTCCACTTTGAATTTTTATTCTCACAAAAAATATAAGATTTGCTGTTATGCAGACTACTGCATTAGTGTAAAAAATGGCATAAATAATATCGGCGCACTTGTGAAAGAATATTAGACTCACCAGTTGACGTGTATTGGACACTTAGCATGATTTGTTTACTTTTGAACTTTGGTAAAAATCAAACATTTCTGCTACTTTGAGCTCAATTTCAAGGTACTTTTCATTGTAAAATCAGTCAAAATCATCTCAATTTCTGTAATATGTCTTCCATTCTATAGAATGAGACCAAGAAAACTAGAATATAACAATAAATACCATACGAAAATACAGTGCAAATTCGGTTTTAATCCAAAAACACGGTCAAAGTTTTTTTTTCTCATTACGCACTGTGTGCTGCAGGATTTTTTTTATACTGCGCACACTGACCACATAGACCCATTCTTTCATATGTAGGCCTACCAGCTTTCTCTCACTAGATCTGAGGGAGCTAGAATTTAGGCATACAAGTACGTCAAAAACCCTGGTGCGTCAGCCGTACTAGTACACCCGAAACCCTGAAAGGGCTAATGGAAACTCTGCTTTCTATTAATAAGCCATGCCTCTATCCATGCTAGAACTTTACCTCCTATACCATGAGCTGCCACTTTTCTTAAGAGTCTCTTGTGAGGTACTCTATCGAAGGTTTTACTAAAATCCAGATAAACAATATCATATTCTTTATCACTCTACTGCCTCAAATGTTCTACTGAAGAATGACAGTAAATCTGTCAGGTAGGAACGACCTCTCGTGAACCCATGCTGAGATTCATTAATCAAATTATGCTCTTCAAGGTGACTTCTAATAATGTCAGCTATAACTGATTCTAATAACTTGCCCACTATAGATGTCAGGCTTATTGGATGGTAATTTGAAGGAGTGGACTTATCTCCTGATTTGAATATAGGAACCACATTAGCCATCTTCCACAACTCTGGCACAACACCAGTAAGGATGGACGCATTAAACACACTGGTTAATGGCTGACTAAGCTCCATCTTACATTCGTTAATTACCCTGGAAAACAACTCGTCGGGCCCCGGGGACTTATTTTGCTTCAATTTGTCTATATGTTTGATAACCATGTCCCTCGTGACAGTAATATTAGTTAAGATGTATTCAAGAGGAACTGAAAAATTGTTAATTTCTGGAATCTCATTTGTGTCTTTCTGTGTAAAAATTGACAAAAAATAGTCATTAAATAAGGAACACATTTCCAGTTTGTTATCCATCAGCTGTCAATTCCCAATTTTCAGAGGTCCTACTTTTTCCTTCACCTTCGTCTCATACACTTGAAAGAACCCCTTTGGATTGGTCTTTGATTCATTAGCAACTCTAATTTCATAGTCATGTTTAGCCTTTCTAATCCCCTTTTTTACTTCTCTTTTAAGCTGAGCTTATTGGTCAGTAAAGTTAACCTCTCCTCTTCTAATGTGCCTATAAATTTCCCTTTTCTCCCCTAATAGATGCTTTAGCCTCCTGTTAACCCATCTGGGATCGTTATTATTGGACCTAATTTTTCTCTGGGGAATGTACATACTCTGAGCACGGTGTACATTATTAAGAAAAAAAATCAAAAGCAGATCCTTTCGTAATCATAAGCATGATCATCGCCAATAAAATCGTTGTCTAGATAACCCCAATCGAGATTAGACAGGTGTTCCCCAAGTCCATTGTAATCGGAAGAACGAAAATCAGGGACTTTTACCATATTATCGTTTTCTTGTATTCCCAGTTAATTCTATTTACTCACGTAAAAAAAGTCCCACTCAAATCCAACCCCTCTCACTCATGTATTTATCCAACCTAAATTTGAAACTAACCAAGGTTTTAGCCGCAATAACCCTACTAGGCAGACCATTCCACTCATCAACTACCCTATGTCTGATGTTACTATACAGTAACATCAGACATTTTTCCAAACAAAACTAAAGTACACCACACATGAGAATATAGTGAAGCAATACTTGTATGACTTGTAATGAAATGAATCATAGGGATAAATAAATGAACTCTTAATTTTTATTATTTTGATTTAGTAGGGCTGTTAAGTTAGTCACTTATAATTACGGGAACAAACTCTCGAATCCTGTTCCTGAGGGAATAAAAGGATTTCACAGTACTGAGAGTCAAAATAACATCAGGTAACATATCAAACTAAATTCATTAATATTTCAGCCTATGCCAGAGAAAGTGTTTCATGGCAATAAAAAACTTAAGGGTATAATTTTATCATGAATTACCAGTAGCATATAAAGAGGATTTCTATTTAAATAATTTTAATTGAAATACAGAGTTGCTGACAAACAAGCAGTGTGGATGAACAGTGAAGGATGCTAGGCAACTCTTAACAATTTATCAGAGCTTAAGCTCAGGTAAAATTACAAAAAATGTGAAAGAGGCAGAAAAGGTTACAAGTCAGCTGATAATTTGAATGTTTATCCTGGCAATCTGAGCAGAGACTAGGAAAATGAAGATAAAAAGCAATTTAGAACTGAAAATGTCAAAACCTTAAATGCAATTCAGGGTGATAAAAGAAATTGGCACTTTCTTGTGAATTAGTTAAGCTATAGCATAAAAAAACAATGTTAATAATTTTGAGAGAGGAGGAGAAAAAAAAAAGAAAAAAAAAGGAAAAAAAAAAAAGAAAAAAAAGGAAAAAAAAAAAAAAAAAAAAAAAAAAAAGAAGCAACATACTGCATCAGAACCACAACAAAATTTTGTCACACCTTTGCTGCCCTACTGCAGGTGCACCAGTAGGATCATACGCCTTCAGATCATCATGTTTAACAAGGTGAAGGACATCTCTGCTTGCCAAGAAAAACGAAGGCAAAACAAATTTACTTAAGAACCAGTCACAACACCAAGGTTGGAACAATACATAAAAATCCATACCTTGGTGATGAAATTTTAGATGCTTTGGTTTATCTCGGCTCATTATGAAGTCACAACTGAGCCAGAGACGAAAGAAAACCAAAAGGCAGGTTAAGTAAAGAGGTAAGGAGCTCAGAAGATAGCCAGATGACAAAAATACCAGAATACAGGTCAGGCCAGTAACATTAAGTTTTAGAGAACATTAACACATAATTTGAGATATCTTACTACTACTCGCCTCCAGACCTGCTTCCTGGTATTTTCATCACCTGACCTGCCTTTGACTTTCTCCTCGCGTCTTTACCTGACCTGTATTCTGATTTTTCTTATTTACATTCATGTGCAACGTAATATTCGGTCACTAAGACCATAACATCTAAAGTTTCCTTGTCAGTGTGGGTCATTTGTAAAAAATTATATTTTTATTGTCTTCATACAAGAAAATATTAAGCACTAACATCATGTCCTGTATTGGATATGGAAAATATACAACACACTCAAATATTCATGCAAACATGCATTTTAACCCTTCTTCCATAGCCAGTTTTGTACTTTTTTAGGTAACTTATAGTTCATCATTCTCCCTCATTTGTCAAGTAATTTAGTCATATACAACCATTTTATTAAGGGAAAGCACTAAACCTGTAGGGGGGTCATACTGAGCCTGGGAATGGGAGGCAACCCAATTTGATGCAAGGAAGATATTTTGCGTAATGATACAGTTAGAGGTTAAAGACAGATGAGCCACAGGGATATCAGGAAGTACTTTTTCAGTCTCAGGGTGGTCAGAAAGTGGAATGATCTTGGTGAGAAGTAGTGGAGGCAGGCTCCATACATAGCTTTAAGAGTTGGTATGATAAGGTCTATAAAGATAGGAGTGAATCTCTCAATGGTAAGGTGAGAGGCAGAGTCAGGAGCTGCGGTTTAGCCCCTGCAGCCACATATAG
Organism: Cherax quadricarinatus; assembly: GCF_038502225.1. Lineage (NCBI taxonomy): Eukaryota > Metazoa > Arthropoda > Malacostraca > Decapoda > Parastacidae > Cherax > Cherax quadricarinatus. The sequence continues at coordinate 19,950,981 of NC_091346.1, forward strand.
TTGAGTACATACAAAATGCACACAGACCATACCACAGGCGGGGCTTGAACCCGTGGGTTCAAGGCCCGCTCATGGTATGGTTTGTTTGCAATCATGTCATTATGATTTCACAAGTCAAAATACACACAGGCCAGGTACCCAATTTATATATTCAAATAATTTACTGGAGTGAGAGATACGAGACAAAAAAGGAATAAAACCAATGAAAAGGAAGGAGCACTGTTAAGTGCAATTACCAAACTTTGTCAACACCCAATGTTCATGACTAACTGTCAGATTTAAGAAATATTAGAAATTTAAAGGAAGAAATCTCTAAGAGGATATTAGATAATTTCCTGCCTTATTAGCACAGCTTCAACCCTGTGACTGTTTTGGTCATATATATACGTCTTATGAGCCAGTGTTTCGGACGTATATATACTCAATATTTCTAGGTGTTAAGTTGCTAAATGCTGTAAAGAGTTTTTATGAGGATAGTGAGGCTCAGGTTAGGGTGTGTAGAAGAGAGGGAGACTACTTCCCAGTAAAAGTAGGTCTTAGACAGGGATGTGTAATGTCACCATGGTTGTTGAATATATTTATAGATGGGGTTGTAAAAGAAGTAAATGCTAGGGTGTTCGGGAGAGGGGTGGGATTAAATTATGGGGAAACAAATACAAAATGGGAAGGGACACAGCTGCTTTTTGCTGATGATACTGTGCTCATGGGAGATTCTAAAGAAAAATTGCAAAGGTTAGTGGAGTAGTTTGGGAGTGTGTGTAAAGGTAGAAAGTTGAAAGTGAACATAGAAAAGAGTAAGGTGATGAGGGTATCAAATGATTTAGATAAAGAAAAATTGAATATCAAATTGGGGAGGAGTACTATGGAAGAAGTGAATGTTCTCAGATATTTGAGAGTTGACGTGTCGGCGGATGGATTTATGAAGGATGAGGTTAATCATAGAATTGATGAGGGAAAAAAGTTGAGTGTTGTGTTGAGGTATATTTGGAGACAAAAAACGTTATCTATGGAGGCAAAGAAGGGAATGTATGAAAGTATAGTAGTACCAACACTCTTATATGGGTGGGAAGCTTGGGTTGTGAATGCAGCAGAGAGGAGGTGGTTGGAGGCAGTGGAGATGTCCTGTCTAAGGGCAATGTGTGGTGTAAATATTATGCAGAAAATTCAGAGTGTGGAAATTAGGAGAAGGTGTGGAGTTAATAAAGGTATTAGTCAGAGGGCTGAAGAGGGGTTGCTGAGGTGGTTTGGTCATTTAGAGAGAATAGATCAAAGTAGAATGACATGGAGAGAGTATAAATCTGTAGGGGAAGGAAGGCGGGGTAGGGGTCGTCCTCGAAAAGGTTGGAGGGAGGGGGTAAAGGAGGTTTTGTGGGCGAGGGGCCTGGACTTCCAGCAAGCGTGCGTGAGCATGTTAGATAGGAGTGGATGGAGACAAATGGTATTTGGGACCTGACGATCTGTTGGAGTGTGAGCAGGGTAATATTTAGTGAAGGGATTCAGGGAAACTGGTTATTTTTATATAGCCGGACTTGAGCCCTGGAAATGGGAAGTACAATGCCTGCACTCTAAAGGAGGGGTTCGGGATATTGGCAGTTTGGAAGGATATGTTGTGTATCTTTATAGGTATATGCTTCTAAGCTGTTGTGTTCTGAGCACCTCTGCAAAAACAGTGATTATGTGTGAGTGAGGTGAAAGTGTTGAATGATGATGTAAGTATTTTCTTTTTTTTTTTCTTTTTGGGTCACCCTGCCTAGGTGGGAGACGGCCGACTTGTTAAAAAAAAAAAAAAAATCTAGCGGCTTCAAATCAAGCAGGAGAAAGGTGGTAGGCCCACATGTGAGAGAATGGGTCTGTGTGGTCAGTGTGCACTGTATGAAAAAATCTTTTAGCACGCAGTGCATGAGAAAAAAAAAAAAACTCCGACCGTGTTTTTGGATTAAAACGCCGACTCTGAGGTGTATTTTCTTATAGTATTTATGGTTGTATTCTCATTTTCTTGGTCTCATTTCATAGAATGGAAAACATAGTACAGAAATAGAGATGATTCTGATTAGTTTCACGATGAAAACGACCTTGAAATTGAGCTCAAATTAGCGGAAATGTTTGATTTTTACCAATGTTCAAGAGTAAGCAAATCACACCACACGTCCAATACACGTCAACTGGGGAGTCAAATATTCTTTCACTAGTGCACTGATATTATTTATACCATTTTTACAATAATGCAGTAGTCTGTATAGCAGTAAATCTTCTATTTATTGTGTGAATAAAAAATCAAAATAGAAAGCAAGAGTAATAAAAGAGGGGCCTAGAGACATGACTAATAAACAGAGATGTTATTTTAGTGCTAAGAATGTCTGTTGTTTATTCTGGACCCTATTTTGAAATTGGCATCTTTTTTAATTTGCGTGAAATTGGCCAAATTGGCAATTTCTGACCACTTTATTGGGTAGTTGAAATCGGTAAATGGGCAGTTTCTTGTACTCATTTTATAGAAAAAAATGGAGTTCTAAAGAAATAGCTATGAGTTTGGTCGACAAACAATGGAATTGGCCAAAAATAGGGTTCAAAGTCGGCAACATCGCCGATGTGTATATATTGCCAAGATGGCTAACTTTGCGGGAGTGCAATTCCATAAGTTTTCGATCAAATTTCATACTCTTGGTGTCATTACCATCGGGAAAAGATTCTCTATCATTTCATAAGAATTTTTTTTTTTTTTCCAAAAATTTTTCGACATAGAATGAGTTTCAGAAAGGGGCTTGCGACAGTCAAAGGATTAATGGCTATGTAGGCCTACAGGTTGCAGATAGCAACAGCCTTACAAATCAGGTAATCATTTTACAGCTATATCTGCTGGATAGGGGCTGTCCTAGGAAAGGTTGGAGGGAGAGGGTAAATGAGGTTTTGTGGGCAAGAGGGCTTCGACTTCCAGCAAGTGTGCTTGAGCATGTTAGATAGAAGTGAATGGAGATGAATGGTTTATGGGACCTGATGAGCTGTTGGAGTGTGAGCAGGGTAATATTTTGTGAAGGGATTCGGGGAAACCAGTTAGCAGGACTTGAGTCCTAGAGGTGGGAAGTACAATGTCTGCACTTTAAAGGAGGGGTTTGGGATATTATCTATTTGGAGTGACATCTAAACTGTCGTATCTGAGTGCCTCTGCAAAGACAGTGATTATGTATGAATGATGGTGAAAGTGTTGATGAAAGTTTTTTTTTTTCTTTTTGGGTTTTCCTTTCTTTTTGGGTCACCCTGCCTCGGTGGGATATGGCTGATGTGCTAAAAAAAAAAAAAAAAAAAAAAAAAAATCTGTCTTTCTTCTTTCTCACCCTCCCTACTCCTCCCTATTTTTCCAACCCCATATGATGCTGACTTAGGTCTTGTACATTAAGTCTGTTTTCCAATATTTGGCAGAGAAAATGGAGTAAGTTTGCAAAATTAAGTCTTAACTTCAGACTAGCCCTTACTTTCATTAATCCTCCATTAAGTTAGAAAAGAGACTAGAAATTTTTTGTGGTCTACCGACTAGCAATTTTGGTTCAAAATCTCCAGTGACATCTTTGTCAGTATAGCCAGTATAAATGTCAGATCTGTTTATGAGTAGATAAAGTCAACTTCTTTCTTCTTTCAACAAACCGGCCGTATCCCACCAAGACAGGGTGGCCTCCCCTCCAAAAAAATTTTTTTTTTTAATTTATTAATTTATACAGGAGAAGGGGTTACTAGCCCCTTGCTCCTGGCATTTTAGTCGCCTCTTACAACACGCATGGCTTACGGAGGAAGAATTCTGTTCCACTTTCCCATGGAGATAAGAGGAAATAAACAAGAACAAGAACTAGAAAGAATATAGAAAAAAAAAAGAGGGGTGTGTGTATATATATGCTTGTACATGTATGTGTAGTATGACCTAAGTGTAAGTAGAAGTAGCAAGACGTACCAGCAATCCTGCCATCATGTAAAACAATTACAGGCTTTCGTTTTACACTCACTTGGCAGCATGGTAGTACCTCCCTGGGTGGTTGCTGTCTATCAACTTACTATCTACATAAAGTCAACTGTGTGGGCAAAATGTAGTCAATAAAGGATTGCATTATACTGCATTGGTGTCCATTTTTCCATAGTCAGTATATAATCTCTTAATGGTTTTTCTACATGCTGAATGGATTATTGCTAGTGAACCATTCTGATAATGATACTTTGCATTTATCATGCTCAATGCCTATAGAATACAACATTACCATATGAATTAGATAAATAATACAAGAGAAAAAATGACAGACTGTATGAATTTACCTGTTAGTGATAATCTTGGCCTCAGCATGTGTAGACAACAAGAGTTCAGATGATCCATCACCAGGATACGTCAGTCTCAAAGATTCAAATACCTGACAATAGAAAAATGTTTATAAGGTGAGGATATTACAGCAAGAGAGATAATCTGATAGTGATGTCAGCACACTTCTGGAAAGATGGCAACTGAGCGTATGCTGGTAAATGTTTTCTTTGAGTCACCCTGCCTTGGCAGGAAACAGCATTGAGTAAAAAAATATACATATACATTTTTTTTTAACATGTCGGCCATCTCCCACCAAGGCAGGGTGACCCAAAAAAGAAAAACACTTTCACCATCATTCAACACTTTCACGATCATTCACGCATAATCACTGTCTTTGCAGAGGTGCCCAGATATAACAGTTTAGATATCACTCCAAACAGCCAATATCCCAAACCCCTCCTTTAACCCTTAACCCTTAAACTGTCCAAACGTAAATCTACGTTTTCACCTGTAGCGCTTCAACCTTGATTTTCCCCATAAGAAAGAATGTAAAAAAATGTAGATCTATGTTTGGAGTGCTACGCGAACGAACGTAGATCTACGTTTGGACAGTTTAAGGGTTAAACTGTCCAAACGTAGCTCTACATTTGTACTGCTAGCGCTGCAAACGTAGATCTACATTTGTACTGCTAGCGCTCCAAACGTAGCTCTATGTTTGTACCGCTAGTGCTCCAAATGTAGCTCTACGTTTGTACTGCTAGCGCTCCAAACATAGATCTACGTTTTATTTTTCCTGCCTCCAAATTTGGCACAATTGGCCTAAGATGCCTGGTCAGTACAGAATGGGTCTTAACACTCGGTGTGTGCAATATTAAAAAAATCTGAGACCACTTAGTACCTTGTGGGAGCACCAGTTCAATTGAGTGCCAGCTCGAGCAAACACCAGGGATTCACTGATGTGATGTCATGTCATATTAACACTCCCATTTTAAGAAGAAAGTGATGATGACCCAGAGTTTAGTGGCTCTGAGATGGACGTGATTACAAGTGGTTGAGGAAACATCAAAAACCTCGACAATAACCCACGTGCAACATCTTTTCATTTCTGATACCACTGGTAGTGTCATCCTGCCAGAATGTGCAATAACCTATGCCCTAAGTAAAGAGCAATGATTCTGGAACATGTGTAATATGTATTCGGCAGGTTGGCTGGCTGGGTAGCCGACTGGCTGGCTGACTGACTTTGGCTGTCTTTCTGTCTGTGTCTGTCTGTCTGTCTCTCACAGGTACACAAGTACAATTATACAGTGTAAATTACCTAGGATAACCCAAAAATTCCAGGCAAAGTCCTATATAGTGCTTGTAGATATAAGGCATAATAAGCACGATTCATGTAATACGCATTTTTACTTTCCCAGGAATCAGGGAGTGGCTCGTAAACCTGTTGGTTTACGAGCCGCTCCCTGAGACAGAAACAAGCAGACAGAAAGACAGATACACACAGGCAGACAAAGACAGACAAGCAGAGCTAGACAGACAGATAAGCAGAGCTAGACAGACAATGTTTGTGTGTAACAGTGAAAACAAATAAAGCCAGGGTTCCCTGGAGCAGTGCACGTTCATCCAGTGTCACTGCACTGTCAGCAGTTTACTGATACTCGGAATAACACCACACTTCAAGTAGTTTCATACATACTCCAGCATGTATAAAACATTGCTGAGACCTATATTTCTAGACAATAGTAAATGACCAAGGCAAGTGAAAATGTTCACCTGTCAGTGTGTTTGTGACTATCTGAGTACTGTTTCAGTACCTAATATTAGTGTCAGAATAAAGACTGGCTATGAAATCACAAGAACTATTATAATTATCAGAACATAAAAAAAAAAAAAAAAAAAAAAAAAAAAAAAAAAAAAAAAAAAAAAAAAAAAAAAAAAAAAAGGTATATTGGCAACACTTCTGCAAGAGGCAGGACTCAATGTTGATGTCAGGTGAGCATCCAGTGCCAACTTCATGGTCTTATATCTCGGCAAGTACTGATTCCAAATTTTTTTCTTTTTGGTCTTATTACACACACAAAATTGCCCTCTTTAAACGAATGAATGAATGAAAAAAAAAAAAAAAAAAAAAAAAAAAAAAAAAAAAAAAAGCATTCGGAGCGCTGGGTGAGTGAACTTAAATCTACGTTTAGACAGTTTAAGGGTTAAAGTGCAAGTGGTGAGTGGTGTGTTGAGGTATATGTGGAGTCAAAAAACGTTATCTATGGAGGCAAAGAAGGGAATGTATGAAAGTATAGTATTACCAACACTCTTATATGGGTGTGAAGCTTGGGTTGTGAATGCAGCAGCGAGGAGACGGTTGGAGGCAGTGGAGATGTCCTGTTTAAGGGCAATGTGTGGTGTAAATATTATGCAGAAAATTCGGAGTGTGGAAATTAGGAAAAGGTGTGGAGTTAATAAAAGTATTAGTCAGAGGGCAGAAGAGGGGTTGTTGAGGTGGTTTGGTCATTTAGAGAGAATGGATCAAAGTAGAATGACATGGAAAGCATATAAATCTATAGGTGAAGGAAGGCGGGGTAGGGGTTGTCCTCGAAAGGGTTGGAGAGAGGGGGTAAAGGAGGTTTTGTGGGCAAGGGGCTTGGACTTCCAGCAAGTGTGCGTGAGCATGTTAGATAGGAGTGAATGGAGACGAATGGTACTTGGGACCTGACGATCTGTTGGAGTGTGAGCAGGGTAATATTTAGTGAAGGGATTCAGGGAAACCGGTTATTTTCATATAGTTGGAGTTGAGTCCTGGAAATGGGAAGTACAATGCCTACACTTTAAAGGAGGGGTTTGGGATATTGGCAGTTTGGAGGGATATGTTGTGTATCTTTACATGTGTATGCTTCTAAACTGTTGTATTCTGAGCACCTCTGCAAAAACAGTGATAATGTGCGAGTGTGGTGAAAGTGTTGAATGATGATGAAAGCATTTTCTTTTTGGGGATTTTCTTTCTTTTTTGGGTCACCCTGCCTCGGTGGGAGACGGCCGACTTGTTAAAAAAAAAAAAAATATAGATTAATTATAGTTTTGCATACACAACAAATATAGTGTTCAATTATGCATTAATAAATTTAAATAAACATATAAAATAACATTTTACTTACCTTTATTGAAGACTGGTGATGGCATATGGAAGATAGAGAGGAGGAGAGAGGAAGTTGGGGTTAGTGTTTGGAAGGAGAATCCCCCTCCATGAGTTCTTCAGGTATCAAAGCCCTCTCTGGGGTTACTTCCCTTCTCTGTCTTTTAATGCCACTAGGACCAGTTTGAAAGTCACTGGGCCCCTGTCTCACAAAATATCTGTCCACAGTCCTCTGTTTCTGGTGCCTCTTTAAAATTTCCCTGTAACGAGACATGGTTCTGTCACTGAACTTGTTGCAAAGATGGCTTGTTTCAGCTTGCTCAGGGTGGTACTTCTCCACAAACATTTAGACATCATTCCACTTCCGTATTATTTACTTCTTCACATCTATGGTGTTTCTCACTTTCTTTACCACAGGGGTACCACTAGCAAGTTTCTTTGGGCCCATTGTAGCTTATTTCAAAGTCCCACAAGCACTAAACACAATGAAATAATCTTAAAATGTTTGAATGAGAGCGCAGGTTAGTGCTCACTCAAGCATCAACAAAACCAGACTGGCTCACGGTGCCTGCGTGGGGACGCGGACTGCTGGACAGGTCTGGTACCCGGCAGTTCGAAAATAGGGGCGAGTTCGATAATAGGGACAAAGTTGCTTAAAAAAAAGGGTTCTATTTTCGAAGAGTTCAATAAACGATATGTTCAAAATTTGAGGTTCCACTGTATACCAGAAATGTTATAAATGGTGCAAAGGTGACACTAATACAATATCGAGGATGGTCGACACAAACCCATTATGATTATAGCACGCTCCTCACTTAGCGACGAATTCATTTAATGATGTGGTCTTAGGAAAAGAACTCCGTCAATAAGCGAGGAAACTGTATTACTAATTTTTAATTTGGAGATTTGAAAACAAAGATTGGATCTTGCAAGGGACCCCTCACAGAGCAGGACCCACCAAAACGACCAGTGGAGAATAACTGTCACTGCAAGGAAAGCTTCAAGTTAAACAGCAGGTTCTGTTATAGAGAAGGTATGTAAAGTAAGGTACGAATATAGACTCACACAATACTTCGGCGTTTGCTACAAGATATGAAGAATCAAGAAATATAGACAAGTGAATAATACATACCCTGATTTCTAACTTGTCTGTAAGAACAGCATTATCCATAACCTGGAAGTCAGGATGGCTTATAGGAACACCAGGTTTCACTTTAAGTGTCACAGAGACTCGTCCTGGTCGTTCAGCTTTCAATCTGACAATACCATTATTTTCTTTAGTTTCCTGCAGCCCATTCTGAAAAGTAATGTAATTTTCATCATTAAATAACTTTAAAAGTGGATTAATGGTTGAAGTTTAAACAAGATACCAAACAAGAACATGTATGGTAGCAATACACATTGCAAGACCAAAATAGAGTACTACAGTAATTATTTTTAAATTAATAAAAATGAAAATAATTCACCTAGGTAGTAGGTTGGTAGACAGCAACCGCCCAGGGAGGTACTACCGTCCTGCCAAGCAAGTGTAAAACAAAAGCCTGTAATTGTCCGACATGATGGTAGGATTTCTGGTGTCTTTTGTCTGTCTCATAAACATGCAAGATTTCAGGTATGTCTTGCTACTTCTCCTTACACTTAGGTCACACTACACATACATGTACAAGTATATATATACACACCCCTCTGGGTTTCCTTCTATTTTCTTTCTAGTTCTTGTTCTTGTTTATTTCCTCTTATCTCCATGGGGAAGTGGAACAGAATTCTTTCTCCGTAAGCCATGCGTGTTGTAAGAGGTGACTAAAATGCCGGGAGCAAGGGGCTAGTAACCCCTTCTCCTGTATAAATTACTAAATTTAAAAAGAGAAGCTTTGGTTTTTCTTTTTGGGCCACCCTGCCTTGGTGGGATACGGCAGGTTTGTTGAAAGAAGAAAAAGAAAATAATTCAAGTGCACACTGGATAAATCACAATTAACTATACATACAATTAAGAGTGGAGTGGAGAAGAATAGTCTTTAGGATTTGACATGCTGTTTGAGTAAGCAAGATAAAATTTATGAAGGGATTCAAGGAAACCAGTTAACTGGACAGAGTCCTAGAGGAGGTAGTACAGTGCCTTCACTCTGAAGAAAAGAGAGGGATGCTGTGGTTTAAAAATGGTCATTTGAACTATGATGTCTGCACAATAGGAGAGCTAATGAATGATAGTGAATGTCATTTTAGGTCACTCAACCTTTGTAGAAGACAGCCGAAGTGGTAAAAAATTAAACAAATTTCAGTATACATAAAGTGATCTACAGCACAAACTTTTAAAAAAATATATATATATTTTTAATGCATCATATACATAAACTTCTTACTCAACTCACCTTATTATAAATTCCTATGAATGAAGCAATTTGTTTGTTGTTAATTGACCACTCAAAGAGCAATGGTGGAACAGCTGTAGCATATGCTAAAGGATTCAAATGGTCTTCACTCCCAAGGGCATATAGTGGCATTGTTGTCCCAGTCTCCAAGTGGGTGAGCGGTGCATAAATACGAACTTTTTCAAAAGGAATTACATTGATTATCGCCACATCCTGCGTGAAAAAAAAAAAATTAAATCTCTGCACATACAGATAAAAGTTACTGGTAATTCAACACAAAAGTAAGTTTCAGGACTCCTGCTACTACAGAAATATTTCAGTGAAGATGAAGATGCTACATGTTTGCCTAGACTTGCTATATATAGGTTGAGAATAAACAGGAGCGGGAGGACAGAGCTGCCCTATGCTTAATTCATGTCATTTCTTATAGGGGAAAAGAAGATAAATGTGGTAATGGCTGGTATAACAGGAAAATTTAAATAGATGATTACTGTAGCAATAACCTGGTACATGAAATCATACATAAATACTGCTAGCAAATATAAAAGTAAAATGAGATCATAAACATGAAGAAATGCATGCCTAAAAAACATTAATTACTGCATATACAATACTTTATATACTCACCTATTTGTGCTTGCAGGGGGTGACTCCCAGGTCCTTGCCCTGCCTCTTATTTTTTCACTCTTCAGATTCACTGTCTTAGCCTCATGGGCCCTACCGTACCTGCTCTTCAAACTACGTATGGAACCTGCCTCACCAAGATCAATAAGCCTGAGAGTTGAGCAGTACAAAAAATGGTGTTGGTTCAGTCCTGTCTGATAATCCTGAGATAATACTACCATTTCCTAATGGATACCTCACTGCCTCTGATGGGTAATGACAAAAAATATAAGTTTCCTTAATCATATTTTCAGGCTCAGAGGTGTGATGGGTAGGGTCATGTTTGAACTGGGTGTTAGTGATGAGAAGGTTTACATGGAGGTAATGTGGAGAATATTAAGAGATTTGATAAGCCTGTTATCTTTTCATATGCTGAGTCTCTGAGGGTAGCAGCATTTTGAGTTTTGTTCTACCTGGGTGTAGAGGATTGTAGATTAGAGTTTGCCACTGGGGAAAAAGATATTTTTTGTTTTGGTCTCTCTATATTCATCTTATCTTCTCTAGGTTTTTCCAATGTTTTTTTCCAAAACCAATAATATTTGAGCTCAGTTTCAAGCCATTTCCAGTGCTAAAACCAATCAAAATCATCTCTATTTCTGTAATATGTCTTCCATTCTATCAAATGAGACCAAGAAATCGCAAATACAACTATAAAAAACATATGAAAAAACACTGCAAAGTTGCTGTTTTAATCGAAAAATCATGATTTCAGTTTTTTTCTCATTATACACAGTGTGCTGCAGGATCTGTTTTATGTGGTGCACACATACCACATAGATGTATTCTCTCATATCTAGGCCCAAATGTACCACTCACAGTTTATCAGAGTGAGCTGAGCTCATGGCGTAGATCTACGGTTTGGACACTCACCGTAAAGCCGTAGATCTACGGGACAGACCCTGAAAGGGTTAATAATGAAGAATAATTTCAGAGCTTTTATAATAAAGATTCTTTATAGCTATGAAGTCTCTTAAATTTGCATTTATCCAACAATCTACAGATTACACACACTTTCCCCACTATGCCTATATCTTGCAGGTCTTTTCCATCCTGGGTACCTTATATTGGCATTTACTTTCCAGAGCACCTTATATGATCCTTTCAAGGTACCATATATCCTTTCCTTCCAGGGTGCCCTATAATGATCTTTTCCTTCCATGGTGCCTAATTAAAATAACTAGAAATGAATAACCACTAGCTTTCTTTTATTCCTAATTATATTTTGCCTAATAAACCACAAAATAAAAATAAAATTGATAAGAAGAAATACTCTTGAGTATGGAGATTAGAAAATTGTGTGGAATTACCAAAAGCATAATTAAGAGGGCTGAGGAGAGGTTGTTGAGGTGGTTTGGGCATTTTAAGAGGATGGAGCAGAATAGGATGATCGGGATGTATAAATCCGAGGTGGAAGTAAAAAGGGGTAGGGTTCATCCCAGGATGGGCTGGAGGGTGGGGGTAAAGGTAGTGGCTTGATTCAACTATTTTTGGTTGTAGTTGTTAGCATGTTACTGGGTGGAGAAAAGCAGTTTTACATGGACATACAGCCGAGTGTGATCAAGTTAACAATTATGAAAGAATTAAGGGAAACCAGTTAGTAGGACTTTAGTCATCAAGGGCAGTGCCTGCACTGTGAAGGAGAGATGAGGATGTCTTACATGGAGGGTCATTTAAATTGTGATGTCATCACAATGATTGAGGGAATGAGTGAATGATGGGTCACCCTACGTTGAGTGGGAGATGTCCACTGAGAAAAGTATATAGATTTTTTTTTTTTTTTAAACAAGTCGGCTGTCTCCCACTGAGGCAGGGTGACCCAAAAAAGAAAGAAAATCCCCAAAAAAGAAAATACTTTCATCATCATTCAACACTTTCACCACACTCACACATTATCACTGTTTTTGCAGAGGTGCTCAGAATACAACAGTTTAGAAGCATATACGTATAAAGATACACAACATATCCCTCCAAACTGCCAATATCCCAAACCCCTCCTTTAAAGTGCAGGCATTGTACTTCCCATTTCCAGGACTCAAGTCCGACTATATGAAAATAACCGGTTTCCCTGAATCCCTTCACTAAATATTACCCTGCTCACACTCCAACATATCGTCAGGTCCCAAGTATCATTCGTCTCCATTCACTCCTATCTAACACGCTCACGCACGCTTGCTGGAAGTCCAAGCCCCTCGCCCACAAAACCTCCTTTACCCCCTCTTTCCAACCCTTTCGAGGACGACCCCCTACCCCTCCTTCCTTCCCCTATAGATTTATATGCTTTCCATGTCATTCTACTTTGATCCATTCTCTCTAAATGACCAAACCACCTCAACAACCCCTCTTCTGCCCTCTGACTAATACTTTTATTAACTCCACACCTTCTCCTAATTTCCACACTCCGAATTTTCTGCATAATATTTACACCACATATTGCCCTTAGACAGGACATCTCCACTGCCTCCAACCATCTCCTCGCTGCTGCATTTACCACCCAAGCTTCACATCCATATAAGAGTGTTGGTACCACTATATTTTCATACAGATATACACATGTATATAATCATTAAAATATAAACATACCTGCGAATAAACAATCTTGTAACCAGTTTCTTTACCGACACTAACAGCCTGGGCAGTCAAAATTGTTGTGCCCAGGGACAGGGCAGTAACTATTCCAGCATGTGATGTACTGGCAATTGTTTCATTAGCTATTAAAAATTCTACACTTGCATCTGGGTAAGGGCCACCACTGGTTTCCACCTGAAAATATAAAAAGTGAAGCAACTCGTGCATCAAAGAATAGAGATGTTTCACTTTACATTTGTCTGTTGTATTATTATTTGTGCATGAGGGCCATTCATAAGAAGTGAAAAGTAATTAGTAATTGATGATGAACAAAACTAGTTAAACAGTTAATTTTATTTACTAATTTTCATTTTGCATTTACAGTAATTCTTATTATTTACATACCAAATTAAATCAACACAGTGATAACTGCAGATACTAAAATTGCCTAATGCTTGACCTTGTCCATATTGTTAATTATTTAACACTGTTTAAATTTGATTTAAAGTACAAGCTGAATAATTTTTTTTTTAAACATACAGTATATGATAAATTATCAGCTTATCTAAGAAAGCTAAATCCATATGTAATTTTTATGGTTCATCAGTTTAATAGCATATAATAGTTTTCATATATTCTATAACAGTATGTCATGTAAAGTAAAAGGACACAAGTGCAGCTAATGTGACATTTTATTGTGGCAACGTTTCGCTCTCCAGGAGCTTTATCAAGCCGTAACGGCTTGATAAAGCTCAATAAAATGTCACATTAGCTGCACTTGTGTCCAATTACTTTACATATTGTCAGTAATTCTACCAACTTTATTACAACAGTATGTCATGTATAATACTATACATTCTTTGCATGGTTATAAGTTCTGAAACTTCAACACTAATGTTATGATCTCACTGGGAGCTCCTCCTTGGATGGCAAACACTTATGCTAATTTTATAGTAGTTCAGAGCTAGTTCACTCTTAAACCTTTTTTTGTCATTTTTTTTTTTTGTATATACTTTACTGCTTCATGTTTTCTGGCGATTAATTTTGGTTCACAAATAATATCAGCTTATGTGTACCAAAAGGGAAAAATTTATTATTTATACTATTTTAGTAGTAAATGATTTACATCTAATTCATAAAACAAATACCTGGTAAACTGCACCAATAATTAGAGTAATATTCCGGGGTTGCAACACAAGCGGTGGAAACACTTGAATAGGTTTAGCAGGACTGTAGATCAAAGCCTCACCCAGACCACCATTGCCAGTACTGACACGCAATGTTGTGTCTCCTACATGTCGACCAGTAACCTCATACACAGCATTGCCTTCACGATTTACTCCCTGATACCTGGTGTTTAAACAGAGTATTTAAACTAACAAAATAGATACGACAAAAAAATAATTACAGTAAAACAAACTTATGAAGTTGAACCACAAATGATGTCAATATGTAATTTGTCAAAATATCCTTGCAATGAAATGTAGTAACTTTTGAAGGGGAGGACTACGCCAGAGGAATGCCTCAGTTTCAAGATCAAATGGCCCACTAAGTGGGTCACCACTGATAAGGACCCACATTGGAAGAAACTTTTTCCTGAAAAATTAAATAAATTCGTATTATAAAAGCAAGTGCAAATGAGGAGCATTAATAATTCACAGATGACTGCTGAGTTACTACCGCTACTACTACTAATAATAATAATAAAAAAAAATCTGTAGTGGAGGGAAGGTGGGGTAGGGGTTGGCCTAGGAAAGGTTGGAGGGAAAGGGGTAAAGAAGATTTCGTGTGCGAGGGGCTTGGACTTCCAGAAAGCATGCGTGAGTGTGTTAGATAGGAGCGAATGGTTTTTAGGACTTGACATGCTGCTGAAGCGTTAGCAAGGTAACAGTTATGAAGGAATAGTGGGAAACCAGCAGGCTGGACTCGAGTCCTGGAAATGGGTAGTAGTGTCTGCACGCTGAAGGAGGGGTGTTAATGTTGCAATTTTATAACTGTAGTGTAAGCACACCTCTGGCAGATAGTGATGGAGTGAATAACATTGAAAGTTTTTCTTTTTTGGGCCACCCTGTCTTGGTGGGAGATGGCCGATGTGTTAATATAGCCGGACTTGAGTCCTGGAAATGGGAAATACAATGCCTGCACTCTAAAGGAGGGGTTTGGGATATTGACAGTTTGGAGGGATATGTTGTGTATCTTTATACGTATATGCTTCTAAGCTGTTGTGTTCTGAGCACATCTGCAAAAACAGTGATTATGTGTGAGTGAGGTAAAAGAGTTGAATGAGATGAAAGTATTTTCTTTTTGGGGATTTTTTCCTTTTGGGTCACCCTGCCTCAGTGGGAGATGCGCGACTTGTAAAAAAAAAAATAATAATAATAATAATAATAATCAGTGGAGATGTCCTGTCTAAGGGCAATGTGTGGTGTAAATATTATGCAGAAAATTTGGAGTGTGGAAATTGGGAGGTGTGGAGTTAAAAGTATTAATCAGAGGGCTGAAGAGGGGTTGTTGAGGTGGTTTGGTCATTTAGAGAGAATGGATCAAAGTAGAATGACATGGAGAGCATATAAATCTGTAGGGGAAAGAAGGCGGGGTAGGGGTCGTCCTCGAAAAGGTTGGAGGGAGGGGGTAAAGGAGGTTTTGTGGGCGAGGGGCTTGGACTTCCAGCACGCATGCGCGAGCGTGTTAGATAGGAGTGAATGGAGACGAATGGTATTTGGGACCTGACGAGCTGTTGGAGTGTGAGCAGGGTAATATTTAGTGAAGGGATTCAGGGAAACCAGTTATTTTCATATAGTCGGACTTGAGTCCTGGAAATGGGAAGTACAATGCCTGCACTTTAAAGGAGGGGTTTGGAATATTGGCAGTTTGGAGGGATATGTTGTGTATCTTTATATGTATATGCTTCTAAACTGTTGTATCCTGAGCACCTCTGCGAAAACAGTGATTATGTGCGAGGTGAAAGTGTTGAATGATGATGAAAGTATTTTCTTTTTGGGGATTTTCTCTTTTTTTGGGTCACCCTGCCTCGGTGGGAGACGGCCAACTTGTTAAAAAAAAAAATAAAAAAAAGAAGAGACTTTTGTTTTTCTTATTAGATCACCCTGCCTCGGTGTGATATGGCTGGTATGACGAAAATAATAATAATAATAATAATAATAATAATAATAGAAGCAGCAGCAAGGTGTGGAAAAATAAATAAAAACCTTATATTAGAATAAATCTTACCTTGTTGTAATAATATTTGCCTGTGGATGAGGTGCCAGATTCATCAGTTTATGAGAAGGCAGTGGAAGACCTGACGAGTCTTTTACCAAAACTTCAGCCTCCAACATCCCACCCAACTCCACACGATCCACAACCAACAAGTCAAGAGAAGCAATACTGGCAATCTTGTCGAAAGAAAATAATTTAAGATGAGCTTTAGCAATCTTGTCGAAAGAAAATAATTTAAGATGAGCTTTAGCAATCTTGTAGAAAGAAAATAATTTAAGATAAGCTTTAGCTATCTATCAATGCAGAGAATATTTACTTATGCATCTGTTTATGCATGCAAAAACAAGTATTCACATTTACTCAAATTTGCAGGTAATGCAAATTCAATTAAAAGCCTCTAATGAGGGCCATTTGTTGGAAAAATATAGAATACATGTATTGGAAAATGTTATAATGGTGGCAACATATACTTTAGAGGTTCGACCTAACTAGAAAAATTATTAAAAAAAAAAAAAAAAAAAAAAAAAAATCCTTATAAAACTGTTACTTTAACCCCCTTTCTACATAAGAGTAACAAAGAATTTTGCTATTTCAATATGGTATGGCATGCTATAATGCCTAACTGTATACCAATTTTCAATTCACTTTCGAGTAGTTTAAAGAAAGAAAAAAAAGTCAGTTTCTATTAGATTTAAAGTACAGTTTGTTCTGTCCATTAATGATAAATATGCCTAGATTTAAGTTTGGGATATTGGCAGTTTGGAGGGACTTCTAAATTGTCGTATCCAAGTGTCCCAGCAA
The DNA here is from genome assembly GCF_038502225.1 of Cherax quadricarinatus. NCBI lineage: Eukaryota > Metazoa > Arthropoda > Malacostraca > Decapoda > Parastacidae > Cherax > Cherax quadricarinatus. Next base: position 19,968,004 of record NC_091346.1, read on the forward strand.
AGACAGTGATTTATGTGAGTGATGGTGAAAGTGTTGAATGATGATGAAAATATTTTTTTTTCTTTCTTTTTGGGTCACCCTACCTTGGTGGGAAAAGGCCGATGTTTCAGAAAAAAAAAAAAAAGGTCTCGATAATAATAATTGGAAAAAGCAAAAGAAACAGGTTCCAATGCCTGGAGACTACCACTGGTGTATATGCTCATACATGCATGGTTTTGTTTGCTTCTGCTATCAGATATGGTTGCTCAGCTGATTTAATGGTCAAATGTGGAATAAAGGCTGAGTTCCCGTGTTATTTAAGTTAGCACATTAAATTAGGAAAGTGTTAATAATTACAATTTAGGAATTTTACCATTACTAGATTAAAGTATTTAATTATTATATTAACTTGCTGTACTAGTGTTTGTGTTTGTAAATAAAGTAATAAATTTTAATTTTTTAACAGTTTGATTGTTTCTTTTAACCTTTATTAAATTTTGTGTACTGCCTATTTATAAATACCCCTTATTTTAAAATAAGCCCTCTTAACACCAAGTGTCTATGTGTATTAATCATAGAATTAGGCAAATACTAACTGGCTAATAAGCTGGTACATAATTACCTTGACATGTGAAGTAGCTGGCCTTTCTGCTTGTAAACATACATCAACAAGTGACACTATCAGCTCTCCGTCTGACAGAGGCTGAACCTGCAAACATCAATAGTATTGGCAACATTAATATTTTTCACAATATATTTACAGCTTATCTTCTATTAAAATTTCAAAGGTTATTTTTATAAAAATAAATTGAAATAATATACAGTACATGTTAATGGGCTAAGGGTAAATGGATGGTTCCCTCAGACCAGAAGGATGAACACTTTCCATCTCACATGCACCTTGAAGAATGTCTAGAAAATCTCACCTTCATCAACACTGTACCACCAGTTTCACAATTAGACATGTACAACACTTAGGTATCTTTACTGTGGAAATGTTTTGCCACACAGTAACTTCATCAGTCCAATTCAAAGAACAATGGCGAAGATCAGAAGGAGTTTGAGGTAATCAGTCCCTCAGCCTAGAGCTGACGTAATAAGTCTATCGATCTTGATTAGAATACAGCATATGCACAAAGAAGGGGCTGCACTCTAATCAAGATTAACGGACTGATTACATCAACTCCAGAGTGAGGGATTCACTACCTCAAACTCCTTCTGATCTTCACCATTCTTCTTTGTATTGGGCTGATGAAGCCATTGTGGCGAGATGTTTCCACAATAAAAATACCCAAATGCTGCACACATGTCTAATTCATCAACTTGTTGGTTCTCTGAAACATGTATTTATATCATAGTTTCATGACTATTACTCTTCTTGGCACCTCCAACATCACTAGAATTCTTGAGTACAATTGCTTACATCCAGAGATGAGATGGGGTGAGGAAAATTTCCAAAATCATTAATGGCAAAACTGCTCAACAGGAAAGCAGAGGGAAAAAAAAAATGCGATGCCATTTAGTATCCAGATTTAGCATGTAACTTGATGCTATGGAAATCTATACAAGGCAATATGAAAATTTCATGTTAGCTGACTCTTTCATGATTCACTGAGAAATATTAAAAATCTTGAGTGCATCCAAGTTCACTTTTTGATTTACAGTGCACAAAATCAAGCCATGTGATGTCATGTTCTAAGCATTTACTATACTTTTAGGAACAGCAGCTATAATGCCCAACATTAAATGACTAAAGGGTATAACTCCTAAGTTGACATGTAGAGGCTTCATTATTCTGAAAAAGTTGGCTGTAATGATCAGGCCAGGACATCACTGATGGCAACTACTGTAAACACTGGCCATTTTACAGCTCAAGTATAAGGCTATACTTATAGGATAAGTAGATGGCCAGCTATCTTCCAACAGAGCCACTGGGATGCATTGAGAAAAACAACACATAGGACCACAACATGGTAAATGCTGTGTCACTTCGCCCTCTCAAAAAAGGGAAGTCGACACCATGATCTAGGAAACCTAAATTAATACATTTCACAATAAAGAAAGAATTCTGACTTAGCATAACACTGATTTGTAGCTCATTATTTATAACTACCTTATAATATTGCATCATGTATTGTGCAAAAATCTGTCATTACATAGTAGGTAAGACCATCAAACAAACACTGAACTGTTGTGACTGGTAAATGGTGTCTGAAATATTTAAAGTGAATCCATATAGGAATTTAATATGGACAAGGGCATTTGAAAGGTTAAGGACAGATTCAACATCATACTCTTTCTACAAGGAAAGAGAATCAGAACTGAAGATACTGTACTTACATAAACCATCCTGTCCTTATCCATATATGAGACAGTAGCCACATCACTTTCTGTAGTCTGAAGCTCAAAGAATCCCGAACCTCCTGTTACACTTAAATCCAACTGTAAAATATAATTTAAATTAACAATGTTAAATCACTGCAACTTCATTATAACAATTATTCACACCACACACTGATCTCAGACACAACACTTCCATAATCTTCAACCTCTACAACATTCAAAAATCATGCTTCAAGCCCATTTAAAACATATTAATCAGTACCTGCATACTCAATATTTCCCATTATGCAATCAGACAAACTTAAATATACTTTCCTTCACTAACCTGTAATTTACCTCATCCTTCATTCACCCCTCTGCTGATACATCCACACCTACACATCTTTATACATTCACTTCCTTCTGCTGCACTTCTTTCTTCCAGTTTTTCAATCACCATATATATACTTCTTATTCTACCATCTTCCTGTTTTCTATTGTTTTCACATCTTTGAAACACCCTTCCAAACTATGTATGAACCTCCTGCACATACACTTCTTAATTTCCCAATAGCATTCTTACAATCCATTTTTCCAAATACACTGTAATGGGTTTTTCTCAAAACCAAATCACTTTGCAAAAAAACCCATAATGAAAATAAAGTTAAGAGGAGTATTAGATATTCTAGCTTATGGCCAAGGCCCTCTTTAGAAGTCTACCTCAGTGGGAGACCAAAATCAACAACACTCATCTTTCATTTCATTTTGTCTGTGTGAATTTGTTTGTCAGTGACAAATATTTATTATGTTTGTAAATATATTTATTTCTTGGTTAACTGACTGGGAAAATGAAGTTTACCTCTTATGAAGTACACAAATGAATCAAAGTAAATCAACAAGTCTTTTCATAAAATTTCAAAATCAAATTATTTTCACCCAAACTGGCATTATATCTAGTTTCCAAAACTCACATATACTTGCATATGCATTATTCTGAATAACAGATCTTCCTGTATGATGTATACATATAAAATTTAAGAGAATGCTTGCTTCCACTGTACCTTATTATCTTTATGCTGATACAGAACTGCAGATGGTGGTTTCAACATGGCATCCTGAACTAGTCTGAGTGGCAAAGAAGCTGAGAGGGAAGACAGTGTATGTTGTATGGCTGCTTCAGACGCCAACTTGTTGAAACCAGTAAGTTTCACTCCGACTATCACTTCTCCCACTTCTCCAATGGGATTTAGCATCTGATGGGCTGCAATAAAAAATTAAACTACTGTAGTTTTTTGCATATATGATGAAATGTTATAAAAGGTTAGTGGATGGCAAAAACCACTGTAAAGGTATTATTTGAATTCTCTTGCAGTATTTACATAACATTGTTGAGTTCACTTGACAAATACAATGTTACATCAAGGTAAGCCAACACAATAAATCTTAAATTGATCTGTGAATCAATAGTTAGTTTTGCTGCATCAAAAATTGTTTGGAAAAGGTGCATGTCTTTTAAGACCTGGTGGGCTGTGATGGAAAAACTTGGAAAAAGTGGTCATCTTTCTCATTTTCCACTAGTAGGATGGATAAACACAAGCTAAAGTGAGAAGACATGACAGATGGGTCACCAGACTTGCTTCAGTTCAGATTATTCCAGAGCATATACCTAAAGTGCAGTACAGTGGTCTGATTCACAATTTTTTCCAAATATATTTGACTTCTAACTCAGATTCTCCCTTGACCTTTATATCTGTGTAATTATCTATGAATCTGAATGGGGTGAGCTCTAGCTCTTGGTCCTGCCTTAATTTTTTTACCCAGTGATGTGATTCAGCTGTTATACCTCTTTTTGAACCACTGTTTGGAGTTTGCTTCAACTGCTTTTTCTCAGATAATTCTATTTCTTTACCACTTTTGTGTTAAAGAAATGCTTATTAATTTACCTGAAGCTCATCTAGGAGCATTATTTCCAACTATAGTCCCTTGGTAAAGACCCTATCCTATATATAAATTCGTTTAAATGTATTCTTGCTTGTTTTTCACTTCCTAAGCAATGTAATAACTATTTTTTTATATTCTTTCACTACAGCTAGTGGGTAGAGTGGATATGTTTAAAAGTAGATTCTTCATTTACTTACTTTTCACTGGAAGGCTGAAGCCATGTATAGTAGTGACTTGCATGAGGCTGGAAGGCTCATCAGGAATAACTGCTAAGGACTCATTTGACAAACTCCATTTGAAGACCAAGGAGGATATGTTGTCAAACTTACGATTATCAGAGTCTGTTACAATCACTTCCATTAAAAGTGATTTATAACAGTGAGCAACAGACTGTAATATATAAAAAGAAAATAAGTTATTCAGATTTATATACAGTAAGTTGACCTAATCCAACCAGCACAATGTAAAACTACAGTATAATGTAATGAAGATATAATAATATACAATACAGTGGACCCCCGCCTTACGATATTATTTCATTCCAGAAGTCTGTTCGGGTGCCGTTAGAGACCAAATTTGTTCCCATAAGGAATATTGTGAATTAGATTAGTCCGTTTCAGACCTCCAAAAATACACGCACAAAAGCACTTACAAAAATACACTTACATAATCGGTCGAGTTGGGAGCTGATCGTAATCAGGGAACAACAATGTCTAATCTGGCAGGTAACAGTAAATTTTTCTTGCCTGAATTAATACACATCTGGATATAGCTCCATGGGGAAGTGGAACAGAATTCTACCTCCATAAGCTATGCGTGTCGTAAGAGGCAACTAACATGCCAGGAGCAAGAGGCTAGTAACCCCTTCTGTAAAAAGAGAAACTAGTTTTTCTTTTTGGGCCACCCTGCTTTGGTGGAACATGGCTGGTTTGTTGAAAGAAAGATCTGGATATAGTGGTTAGAAAAAAGCTACGTAGTTACACAGACAGCAACCACCCAGGGAGGTACTACCGTCCTGCCAAGTGAGTGTAAAACGAAAGCCTGTAATTGTTTTACATGATGGTAGGATTGCTGGTGTCTTTTGTCTGTCTCATAAATATGCAAGATTACAGGTACGTCTTGCTACTTCTACTTACACTTAGGTCACACTACACATACATGTACACGTTTATTTATACACACTCATCTGAGTTTTCTTTGATTTTATCTTAATAGTTCTTGGTCTTATTACTTTTCCTTTTATATCCATGGGGAAGTGGAATAAGAATCTTTCCTCCGTAAGCCATGCGTGTTGTAAAAGTCAACTAAAATGCCGGGAACAATGGGCTAGTAACCCCTTTTCCTGTAAAGATTACTAAAAAGAATAAGAAGAAGAAAATTGTCAAAGTGGGAAGTCTGAATGTGCGTGGATGTTGTGCAAATGATAAGAAAGAGATGATTGTGGATGTTATGAATGAGAAGAAACGATGTCCTGGCTTTAAGTGAAACAAAGCTGAAGGGGGTGGGAGAGTTTCAATGGAGAGGAATAAATGGGATTAGGTCAGGGGTTTCAAATAGAGTTAGAGCTAAAGAAGGAGTAGCAATAATGTTGAAGGATAAGCTATGGCAGGAAAAGAGGGACTACAAATGCATAAATTCAAGGATTATGTGGAGTAAAATAAAGATTGGATGTGAAAAGTGGGTTATAGTAAGCGTATATGCACCTGGAGAAGAGAGAAGTGTAGAGGAGAGAGAGAGATTCTGGGAAATGTTGAGTGAATGCGTGGGGAGTTTTGAATCAAGTGAGAGAGTAATGGTGGTTGGGGATTTCAATGCTAAAGTGGGTAAAAATGTTATGGAGGGAGCAGCAGGTAAATTTGAGGTTCCAGGGGTAAATGTAAATGTGGAGCCTTTAATTGAGCTATGTGTAGAAAGAGATTTGGTAATAAGTAATACATATTTTATGAAAAAGAGGATAAATAAATATACAAGGTATGATGTAGCACGTAATGAAAGTAGTTTGTTAGATTATGTATTGGTGGATAAAAGGTTGATGGGTAGGCTCCAGAATGTACATGTTTATAGAGGGGCAACTGATATATTGGATCATTATTTAGTTGTAGCTACAGTTAGAGTAAGAGGTAGATGGGAAAAGAGGAAGGTGGCAACAACAAGTAAGAGGGAGGTGAAAGTGTATAAACTAAGGGAGGAGGAAGTTCGGGGGAGATATAAGCGACTGTTGGCAGAAAGGTGGGCTAGTGCAAAGATGAGTAGTTGGGGGGGTTGAAGAGGGTTGGAATAGTTTTAAAAATACAGTATTAAAATGTGGGGCAGAGGTTTGTGGTTATAGGAGGGTGGGGGCAGGTGGAAAGAGGAGTGATTGGTGGAATGATGAAGTAAAGGGTGTGATAAAAGAGAAAAAGGTAGCTTATGAGAGGTTTTTACAAAGCAGAAGTGTTATAAGAAGAGCAGAGTATATGGACAGTAAAAAAAAGGTGAAGAGAGTGGTGAGAGAGTGCAAAAGGAGAGCAGATGATAGAGTGAGAGAGGCACTGTCAAGAAATTTTAATGAAAATAAGAAAAATTTTTGGACTGAGTTAAACAAGTTAAGAAAGCCTAGGGAAAGTATGGATTTGTCAGTTAAAAACAGAGTAGGGGAGTTAGTAGATGGGGAGAGGGAGGTATTAGGTAGATGGCGAGAATATTTTGAGGAACTTTTAAATGTTGAGGAAGAAAGGGAGGCGGTAATTTCATGCACTGGCCAGGGAGGTATACCATCTTTTAGGAGTGAAGAAGAGCAGAATGTAAGTGTGGTGGAGGTACGTGAGGCATTACGTAGAATGAAAGGGGGTAAAGCAGCTGGAACTGATGGGATCATGACAGAAATGTTACAAGCAGGGGGGGATATAGTGTTGGAGTGGTTGGTACTTTTGTTTAATAAATGTATGAAAGAGGGGAAGGTACCTAGGGATTGGCGGAGAGCATGTATAGTCCCTTTATATACAGGGAAAGGGGACAAAAGAGACTGTAAAATTATAGAGGAATAAGTTTACTGAGTATACCAGGAAAAGTATACGGTAGGGTTATAATTGAAAGAATTAGAGGTAAGACAGAATGTAGGATTGCGGATGAGCAGGGAGGCTTCAGAGTGGGTAGGGGATGTGTAGATCAAGTGTTTACATTGAAGCATATATGTGAACAGTATTTAGATAAAGGTAGGGAAGTTTTTATTGCATTTATGGATCTAGAAAAGGCATATGATAGAGTGGATAGAGGACCAATGTGGCAGATGTTGCAAGTATATGGAATAGGTGGTAAGTTACTAAATGCTGTAAAGAGCTTTTATGATGATAGTGAGGCTCAGGTTAGGGTGTGTAGAAGAGAGGGAGATTACTTCCCGGTAAAAGTAGGTCTTAGACAGGGATGTGTAATGTCACCATGGTTGTTTAATATATTTATAGATGGGGTTGTAAAAGAAGTAAATGCTAGGGTGTTCGGGAGAGGGGTGGGATTAAATTATGGGGAATCAAATTCAAAATGGGAATTGACACAGTTACTTTTTGCTGATGATACTGTGCTTATGGGAGATTCTAAAGAAAAATTGCGAAGGTTAGTGGATGAGTTTGGGAATGTGTGTAAAGGTAGAAAGTTGAAAGTGAACATAGAAAAGAGTAAGGTGATGAGGGTGTCAAATGATTTAGATAAAGAAAAATTGGATATCAAATTGGGGAGGAGGAGTATGGAAGAAGTGAATGTTTTCAGATACTTGGGAGTTGACGTGTCGGCGGATGGATTTATGAAGGATGAGGTTAATCATAGAATTGATGAGGGAAAAAAGGTGAGTGGTGCGTTGAGGTATATGTGGAGTCAAAAAACGTTATCTATGGAGGCAAAGAAGGGAATGTATGAAAGTATAGTAGTACCAACACACTTATATGGGTGTGAAGCTTGGGTGGTAAATGCAGCAGCGAGGAGACGGTTGGAGGCAGTGGAGATGTCCTGTTTAAGGGCAATGTGTGGTGTAAATATTATGCAGAAAATTCGTTGTGTGGAAATTAGGAGAAGGTGTGGAGTTAATAAAAGTATTAGTCAGAGGGCAGAAGAGGGGTTGTTGAGGTGGTTTGGTCATTTAGAGAGAATGGATCAAAGTGGAATGACATGGAAAGCATATAAATCTATAGGGAAAGGAAGGCGGGGTAGGGGTCGTCCTCGAAAGGGTTGGAGAGAGGGGGTAAAGGAGGTTTTGTGGGTAAGGGGCTTGGACTTCCAGCAAGCGTGCGTGAGCGTGTTAGATAGGAGTGAATGGAGACGAATGGTACTTGGGACCTGACGATCTGTTGGAGTGTGAGCAGGGTAATATTTAGTGAAGGGATTCAGGGAAACCGGTTATTTTCATATAGTCGGACTTGAGTCCTGGAAATGGGAAGTACAATGCCTGCACTTTAAAGGAGGGGTTTGGGATATTGGCAGTTTGGAGGGATATGTTGTGTATCTTTATATGTGTATGCTTCTAGACTGTTGTATTCTGAGCACCTCTGCAAAAACAGTGATAATGTGCGAGTGTGGTGAAAGTGTTGAATGATGATGAAAGTATTTTCTTTTATTGGGGATTTTCTTTCTTTTTTTGGGTCACCCTGCCTCGGTGGGAGACGGCCGACTTGTTGAAAAAAAAAAAAAAAAAAAAAATATATATATATATATATATATATATATATATATATATATATATATATATATATATATATATATATATAAATATAAACAGCACCACATTCTTTCAAGAGCTTTAGTTTGACATGTTTAATATCCACAGTGTACTGTATAAGAGTGTTAGTAAATTAGAAACAGGGAAGGCAAAATACTGGTGTCTTAATTAGAGAACTGGGTTTAGCTTTTTAGCATCACAGTAAGCATAATTTGCAGGACAGCCAAGTGAACTTTAAAGGCAAAAAATCTGAATTCATAAACTAAGATCACAGATATAGAGAATGGATAAGCTAGAAACCTTTTTTTTTTTTCTTTCATTTACCTAATTTTCCCCTCATGCTCACAAACTATTTAAAGGAGTATTAATCTAATGCAATGCAAACTCTTTTGATGATTAACTATGGCTAATGAAGTTTTAATCATATTACTTGTATTCTTTATATTAACTTACCACCCCAATCTCTGCTACAGCTGGACAAGGTGACTGAGCAGCAACAGGTCTCTTTATAACAGCTGCCAAACTAATTGCATCTGGCAATGCACACACAACTTTCAGAGTTGAACTAACCTGATGGAGAAAGATCATAATTAACCCTTTGACTGTTTCGGTCGTATACATACGTCTTACGCACCACTGTTTCTGACGTATTTATATGCGTAAATTCTAGCGGCTTCAAATCAAGCGGGAGAAAGCTGGTAGGCCCACATGTGAGAGAATGGGTCTGTGTGGTCAGTGTGCACCACATAAAAAAAATCCTGCAGCATGCAGTGCGTAATGAGAAAAAAAACTGACCGCTTTTTTGGATTAAAACGCCGACTTTGAAGTGTATTTTCGTATAGTATTTATCGTTGTATTCTTGTTTTCATGGTCTCAGGTGATAAAATGGAAAACATATTACAGAAATAGAGATGATTTTGATTACTTTCACGATGAAAACGACCTTGAAATTGAGCTCAAAGTAGAGGAAATGTTCGATTTTTACCAATGTTCAGGAGTAAGCAAATCACACCACACGTCCAATAAACTTCAACTGGGGAGTCTAATATTCTTTCACTAGTGCACTGATATTATTTATACCATTTTTACAATAATGCAGTAGTCTGCATAACAGTAAATTTTGTATTTTTCTGTATGAATAAAAAATCAAAATAGAAAGCAATAGTAATATAAGAGGGGCCTAGAGACGTGACTAATGAACAGAGGATATGTTATTTTAGTGCCAAGAATGTCTACATTGTTTATTCTGGACCCTATTTTGAAACTGGCATCTTTTTCAATTTGCGTGAAATTGGCCAAATTGCCAATTTCTGACCACTTTACTGGATAGTTCAAATTGGTAAATGGGCGGTTTCTTGTACTCAAGAGATAGAAAAAATGAAGTTCTAAAGAAATAGCTATGAGTCTGATCAACTGGAACAACAGAATTGGCCAAAAACAGGGCTAAAATTTGGCAAAATCACCGATGCGTATATGTCGCTGAGACCGCTAACTTCACGAGAGCGTAATTCCGTGAGTTTTCGACCAAATTTCGTACTTTTGGTGTCATTACCATCGGGAAAAGATTCTCTATTATTTCATAAGAAAAAATAATTTTTTTCCCAAATTAATTATGTTAATTTAAACTTTTTTTTTTTTTAACCTTGCAGGCTAACTCTCATTAAAGTAAGGTGGGCCAAAAAAAAATTTTCACCATCATTCATTCATTTATGAAGGGATTCTGGGAAACCGGCAGGCTGGACTTGATTTCTGGAGATGGGAAGTACGGTGCTGGCACTCTGAAGGAGGGGTGTTAATGATGCAGTTTTATAACTGTAGTGAAAACATGCCTCTGGCAAGACAGTGATGGAGTGAATGATGATGGACGTTTTTCTTTTTCGGGCCACCCTGCCTTGGTGGGAAACGGCTGATGTGTTAATAAAAAGAATAATATTCATTCAAATGCTGTATTCAACTATATGTATGTAGTTGCAGGGTGTTACAAAAAATGCGGTATCTAATAATGATAGAGATCTCCAGTGAATACTAGAGAGGACTGCCCTTCTAGCATCCAGCCTGTTACTAGGTTTTTGTAACAAGTAGTCAGTATCCTGGTCCAATTATCCATCAGAATTTATTAAGATTCAATAGTGCTTCAGGATTACAACTGGTAGGCTACTTACTAAAGAGATTAAAATTTAATAAGTTTATTAATAACAAAGTTGTCTAGGCTTATATTATCAAAGTAAATTAAAGTAATCAATTGAATATAGGATACAAGTTCCTACACTTCTCTCGTGTACAGTAGTATTGTGCTGAAGGCACATATCACATCTTTATGGCTTTTAAGTACTGTCTGGTACAGTGTTAGCATTTAATAACAACGTACAAATATATACAAGTAAGTTTGTGTGTATGTGTGTAAGTGCTCTAAGTAGTTCGCTATGTCTCAAGACTCGACTAGACTTAACCAGTGACTGACTAAAAGTCCTCACAAACTAACTTCTTGACCAACCTGGCAATCAGAACAGCTTGCTTGAACAATAAAGCGACTGTTAAGCCGAACAGCAATAAAACAAGCAACAGCGACACAGAATCAGGAACAAGGAGATAATATAACGACACTAAGTAGGGACCATCTGCAGATCCTCCACAAGTCACAAAACTCCCATACTACTGAATCTAAGTTCAGCATTAGAAAATCCCCGACTGTGACAGTACACAGATACCAGTACAAATTAGGTCAGAAGCTACAGCTCAGGACCTGAGTTTCTCAGAGTGTCTATGCGACACACAACCACAGTACATCAAAAATCACTAAGTCTAGACCATGTTCTGTGAACAGAGTTACACAGAACCAACAACAAGAAAGCGACAGAGACGATCTTCCAACAAGGGCCCACAAGGTAGAGCAGTAGAGGGACCTCTTGTTAGAAGCAACGTCCAACCGACAATAATCAGCGCAGGCCAGGCCGACACTCACTCCTGGTGAGGTGTGATCATCCCCCCTGATCACGTGACTCTCCATGGACTGCTGTTGCCCAGCAACACAGAGAAGCCGGCAGGGAAACAAGCGGAGCGATAGTTAGGCAATGCTGTCAGCTACTTAACACTCGAACTATGAGCACTGAATAATATATAAATATTACATCCTACCTAATAATATAACTAAGTCAAATAATAATATAAAGCAATATATTTACAATTTAGCTAATATCGCAAATATAAGCAATATAAAATTACATGAACAGGTAATATACATTATATACATTGTGACCCATTCAGGGGTCACAATACAGGGTTTGAGTCTTAACTCCTGGCTCCACCTCTGAATCTGCCACTTGCCAGATTCACTCTCCTAGCCTTGTTGGCCCTGTCATAGCTATTCTTAAAATCATGCATAAAGTCTGCCTCTCCCACTTCATCAGGGTCATTCCACTTCCCATCCACCCTGAGACTGTAGAAATTCTTTCTGACTTCCCTGTGACTCGTCTGTATCTTTAGCTTCCCAATCTGCAAGTAAAACTCCTCAAAATGTATTTTTTTACATTTCACAATTCATGTCTATAAAATTTTTCATGTCACTGGCCAAGAGTGTGAGCAAATCTAAAATGAAAGGGAAAATATTCTCACCATTTATGCTGAAAGAGATGCTGGGTTCTCAGGCAAGCAGCCTATGGAGAGTGGCATCCCCATACAGAGAAGAGTGGCACTCCCCACCTACAGAAGACACATCCTACTCCTAGGCATAAACTATAACCTCACCACAGTGTTAAAGTGACCCAGAATTGGGGGGCTGAAATTCTCTGTATAACATTCACACTACACATTACTCTCAATCATGACATCACTGTCTTTAGGTTCCTCTTTTTTCTTTTGAGAACCAAGATTTTGAGAATATAAAGTTAATGCTTTATATTACAGGAAGAAAGAAATCTGAACTTTTATACTGCATATACTGAATTTATAACCCAAATTAAGATTAACAGACTATAATAATTCTCTCAGCTTTTTAACCCTTTCAGGGTCCAGACCCAAAATCTGATATGTGTCCACAGGGTCCAAGAATTTCATAAAAAAAAATTATTTTTTTCTTATGAAATGGTAGAGAATTTTTTTCTGAAGGTAATAAAACAAAAAGTACAAAATTTGATGGAAAACTGACGAAATCATGCTCTCACGAATTTTGATGCATCAGTGATATTTACGCATCGGCAATTTTGCCGACTCTGACTCCCATTTTAGGCCAATTACATTATTCCAGTCGACCAAATTATTAGCCATTTCGCTAGTATTAATTTTATCAATTGAGCACAAGAAATCACCAAGTCAACTGTTTCAACTACCCAATAAAGTGATCAGAAATTGGTAGTTTGGCCAATTTATCAAAAAGTTCAAAATATTCCTATTTCAAAATAGGGTCCAGAATAAACAATGCAAGCATTCCTGGCACTAAACCAGCAGTTCAAAATATTCTTACTTCAAAATAGGGCCCAGAATAAACAATGCAGGCAGTCCTGGCACTAAACCAGTATTTCCTTTGCTCATTAGTTACGTTTTCAGGCTTTACAAATGAATTCCATTTTGATTTTTTATTAACATAATGAATTTTTATTCAAAAGAAATGGAAGATTTACTTTTATGCAATATTGTAATTATTGCATAAATAACATCAGCGCATTTGTGAACGCACATAAGACCCACCAGCTGACGTGTATTGGATGAGTGATGTGAGTTGTTTACTCTTGAACATGGGCAAAAATTTAACGTTTCTGCTACTTTGAGCTCAGTTTCAAGCCATTTTCAGCGCTAAAACCAATCAAAATCATCTCTATTTCTGTAATATATCTTCCATTCCATCAAATGAGACCAAGAAATCACAAATACAACTATAAAAAACATACAAAAAAACACTGCAAAGTCGCTGTTTTAATCCAAAATTACGGTCTCAGTCTTTTCTCATTATGCACTGTGTGCTGCAGAATTTGTTTTATGTGGTGCACACTTACCACATAAATGTATTCTCTCATATTTAGGCCCAAATTTACCACTCACAGCTTATCTGAGTGAGCTGAGCTCATGGCGTAGAACTACAATTTGAACCCAGAACTCAAAGCCGAAGAACTATGGCACGGACCCTGAAAGGGTTAAACCATTTACAAGAATAGGAATAGCAACAAGAAAAATTTCATAAATGGCTGAAATTTATTATACTCTACTACTAAAAAATTAACATTAATATTGTAAAAAATCTAAAATAAAAAAAAAAACCTTCTTCAGATGATAGGCAACACTTTAGTAGCTAATCATAAAATTTTGGCTTTTCACAAAACAGAGAAACAAAAAACATACTACACATGCTCTAGCTTCACTACAAAATAACTTACACTTCGAGGATGAGGAAGAGTTGGAGATGGAGAGTTTCCAACAGTAAGAGTGAGTGTAAACTCGCCAAGATCAAGGCACAATACTTCCACAGCATGTATATCAGAATGTTTCTTAGTTTCACCTAAAAGCTTCACTCTTACCATATCTGTGTTGTCTATCTTGACTGAAATATAAAATGAGAAAAACACAATATAAATTTACTTATATAAACTCAATAAGAATTCAGGTTCAGTAGATTTATAAAATTAGTTGAAAAGGGTACAGTAATGGAGGCTTCTTCCACAAAATGCATCTACATTAGCTCACTCAGGCATTTTGCAAGCATAAGATTCAACTAAATACAAATTGTGCCTTTTTTTTTTTTTTTTTTTTAACACATCGGCCGTTTTACACCAAGGCTGGGCGATCAAAAAAAGAAGAAACCCTTTGATCATCATTCACTTCATCACTGTCTTGCCAGAGGTGCACCTACACTACAGTTAAAAAACTGCAACATACCAACACCCCTTGTGGGAAGAACTGCCTATGTCTTCAGAATTACATGCTCTGTACACAATAACAAGTCAAAATTGCTGGGTCAGCCCATACCATTTGTTACAAAATGCAGTAAGTTATAGTGACCAGTAACATTTAGGGTATAGTGAGAGGGGACAGGAGCAAGCTGTTGCATAGGACACTCATTACCTTACTCAACCACTCACTAAACCCATGCAGCCTGTCATATGCATTCAATAGACAGGGTATTCTGAAGTCAACAGATTCCTGATGTCTGTCCAGCGAATGCATCTGCAAAATGGCAATCATCCCAATCGAGTCAGTAATAGTAATGGTGGTAGAAGATAGAGGGTTATGATAGTCAGAACAGAACTGGTGGTAACCAGAAGTAGAACCACTGGTACACACAGCTCAGAAAGTGGCAGTAGAATAACATAATTTAGGGTAGGAAAAGTACTAATTTAGTAGAGGTAGTTGTAACCCACACCTCCTGCCTAGCTCCATCTCTCCTGTAGATTCCATGCCGTTTTTCAAATACCTACATGGTATATTTTTTCAGGTTTTCATGCTAGCAGTGGTTGAGGGAGTGGAGAGTAAGAAGAGAGCCTTCTGCACTTTTAACCTTCCCTCAGACACCTAGATAATACGAAACAGTCATTACTCTGAGTAGTAGATAGTTCTCACCATATAGCCTCAGTAGATTTTCAAGTCCAGTGTTATCTGTCTTTACCATGTACTCCCATGTATTCTCAGATTATTCTATCTCCCCTGATGACTGAAGTCTTCTTCACATACTACTGCATCACCTCCACATTCAGTTCTGTCTCACAAAGCCTTTCATGAAAGCTTCTTGCAAAGCATAATTTTTGCTCATTCTAATTTGTAAACTGCTATACTCCTCAATTTCTCACCATTCTTATGAACAGACAATGCATCACTTCAGCTCTCACATAGTTTTGGTCCTTTGTTTTGGGAAGAGGAGTTGACTTATGGTTGATCTTAATTAAAGGTTAATTTGAGACAAATTATTGAAAAGTTGACCTATGGCTGCAATTATTCAAAGACTGATTTAATGCAGATTATCTGAGTGTTGGTTAATGGTTGAAATTAATGAGTAGTTGACGTATGACCGAGATAATGACTTGTATTGCGAGATACTTCCTGCTTAATCAATAAAGTAAACGTTAAAAGTGGTTAGCTTTGAAAATGAAAATAAGACCATTGGACAAGACTAGCTATTAAAAACTTACAACAATGAGTAGTGTGAGGTTAAGTGAAAAACATGAGTATAAACAAGCAAAAAATAGATGAAAATAAATTTTATGTAGTCAACCAATTATTCAAGAAGTTTCTGCATGCATGGAAGGAACATTCATTATTGTGAGGAATGATGACTTCAGGAATGACAAGGAAATCAGAGAACCAACCTTTGGCAGTGTGAGAAGACGGTTTGCTTATCCAAGGTAAAGGACCACCTTCAAACAGTATAATCCTTGAAGAACCTAAAGCTAGAACTGTCCTTCCAGATGATGGGTTAATAGGAGTAAGAGGCCTTGAAAGAAAAATCAAACACAATTAAAGGATTTTGACATTTTTTTATTAATGCAGTGCCTAACCAAGCAGAATACATTCAAAGTAAGTTTTAATGTACTTAAATTCTTGGTATGGCATCCATATTTAACAATATCTAGTGCTATCAAAACCCAGTGACTTAGTTACTAGCACATTACTATACATTTATGACTAAAATAACTAAACACAAGCACCTCCTATCCAGTTATACCATTTCTGTATTTTAAACCTGTTATCATGAACTTATCAACTTTCTTAATGTCCATAAATGCTGAAAATGCTCCAGTCCGTGTTTCAGTTTGTAAGTACAGTTTTACACACAAATGATTTAACACTGAAAATACAGTATCCATGTATTATATTAACTCTGAAGCACATAAAGAAACAAAGAATTCAGTCATGGAGCTTTTAGCATATTTCTTGGACTGTCACTCAATCAAATCTCTTCTGATAATTTATAAATTTATCCCTTTCATATATTTTTGAAACGGCAAATTCATTCTGGGAAATATTTCCAACAGCTTAAAAAAAAAAAAAAAAAAATTAACCACATTGCCTTACCTAAATGCAGCAACCACAGTCGAAGCAGCCAGTTCACCTTTAGTACTCTGGTAAGAAACTTTAACTGCAGAAAACCCTGGGGTTTTTCCTTCGACTTCAACAACTGCACAGGAGCTTTCAACCGTGGGTTTCTTTACGTCTGAAAGTCAGAGAATAAACTTATATTAGATCCATTGTTTTACATTTCTTTTTTTTTGGGGTCACCCTGCCTCGTTGAGGTGGTTTGGTCATTTAGAGAGGATGGAACAAAATAGGATGACTTGGAGGGTGTATAAATCTGTGGTGGAGGGGAAGATGGGTAGGGGTTGTCCAAGGAAAGGATGGATGGAGAGGGTAAAAGAGGTTTTGTGTGCAAGAGGCTTGTACATACAGAAATCACGTGTGAGCGTGTTAGATAGGAATGAATCTAGATGAACGGTTTATGGGACTTGACGAGCCGTTGGAGTGTGAGCAGGGTAATATTTCGTGATGGGATTCAGGGAAACTGGTTAGGTCCTGAATGTGAGAAGTACAGTGCCTGCACTCCAAAGAAAAAGTGAGAATATTTGCAGTATGAAGTGGCATCCGAACTGTAGTATCAGCACAATTCTGACAAGACAGAAATAGAGTGAATGATGGTGAAAGTATTTCTTCTTTTTCAGGACACATTACCTTGGTGGGAGACACACAGTGTGCTATAAACATAATTAAAAGTACATTAGGAAGACACAAAATGTACATACAATATATCAAAAAATATAGTCATTGTCCAAAGCAGGGATCTTATACAGAAAGAATATGAAGGGAAGGGGTAATCAGGTTTCATGTAAGGAATTGGAGAATATCTACAATTCACTGGATAAAAAATTATTCACCAGCATCAAGATCCTACTTCCATGAAGCACAAAATGCAGGGCTAAAAAAATTGTGTAACAAACCTGGTAAAGCAATGAATTTGAGTTCCACTGGTTCTACTTTCAGAGGTAACTGGTGGCACACTGTGAAAGGCACCATAGTATTATCCCACTGTGTGAACGAGGCCACATGCAGAGGCAACCTTTCTTCAACTTCTACCTCGACAATTCCCTCGAGTAGTGTCAAGCCTATGGCCTCGACAATGTGGATCTGTACATGAGTGAATTATTATTATTATTGTATTCATTGAGAAATGTAAATCCATTGGGGTCACACAGTGCTTCTATAAAAAGTGAAAATTATGAAATTTTTTATACTATACATTAAGAAAAGGTTCCACTGTACAGTACTTGTACAGTGGAACCTCAAATTTCGAACGTATCGCTTATCGAACTCTTTGAAAATAGAACCCTTTTTTCGAACCAACTTTGTCCCTATTATCGAACTCGCCCCTATTTTTGAACCGCCGGGTACCGGACCTGTCCGGCAGCCCGCTCTGTCCGTGTCCCCACGCAGGCGCTGTGAGCCAGTCTGGTTTTGTTGATGCTTGAGTGAACACTAACCTGCTATCTCATTCAAACATCTTATGATTATTTCATTGTGTTTAGTGCTTGAGAGACTGTGAAATAAGCTGCAATGTGAGCATTGAAACTTGCTGGTGGTACCCCTGTGGTAAAGAAAGTGAGAAACACCATAGATGTGAAGAAGGAAATAATACAGAAGTGGAATGATGCCCAAGTGGAATGATGTCTACATGTTTGTGGAGAAGTACCACCCTGAGCAAGCTGAAACAAGCCATCTTTGCAACAACTTCAGTAACAGAACCATGTCCCATTTTAGGGAAATCTTAAAGAGGCACCAGAAACAGAGGACTGGACAGTTATTTTGTGAGACAGGGGTCCAGTGACTCTCAAGCTGGTCCTAGTGGCATTAAAACACAGAGAAGGGAAGTAACCCCAGAGAGGGCTTTGATACCTGAAGTCCTCATGGAGGATTCTCCTTCCAAACACTAACCCCAACTCCCTCTCTCCTCCTCCCTATCTTCCAGATGCCATCACCAATCTTCAATAAAGGTAAGTAAAATGTTATTTTTTTTTTTTCAACAAGTCGGCCATCTCCCACCGAGGCAGGGTGACCCAAAAAAGAAAGAAAATCCCCAATAAGAAAATACTTTCATCATCATTCAACACTTTCACCACACTCACACATTATCACTGTTTTTGCAGAAGTGCTCAGAATACAACAGTTCAGAAGCATATACATATAAAGATACACAACATATCCCTCCAAACTGCCAATATCCCAAACCCCTCCTTTAAAGTGCAGGCATTGTACTTCCCATTTCCAGGACTCAAGTCCGGCTATATGAAAATAATGTTATTTTATATATTTATTTAAACTTATTAATACATAATTGAACACTATATTTGTTGTGTGTATGTAAAACTATAATTAATCTTCATAAAATTTATTTTTTTTGTGAATATTTTTGGGTTTCTGGAACGGATTAATTGTACTTCCATTACATATTTCTTATGGGAAATATGGCTTCGCTTTTCAGACTTTTCGAATTTAGAACTAACTCCTGGAACGGATTAAGTTTAATATTTGAGGTTCCACTGCATTACAAGAAAGTTGTACAACTTAGTTGAAAAGCTCTTTAAGGTCAAAAATTAATATTAAAAATGCACACTAGAGGCCTGTGATAACCAAATTAATTCACTAATTTTTTACCAGCATAAACATAAATTTAAAATTTTATTTAAACTGGTCACAGACCGGGCCGCGGGGGCATTGACCCCCGGAACTCTCTCCAGGCAAACTCTCCAGGTAAAACACATCCCCAAAAGTTGACATCTTAACTTTTGTTAACTTTTTTCACCAACAACACTGCCAAGACTATCAGTTCCTCATATATTTTATCTTAAGCACATGTCTTCAGCCTCCTCCTTCCCTCTCTCTAAACCACTGTCTTGGCTTAAATATTGTTGTAATCCTTCTCTGATAAATATCAGAAGAGAACTTACATAAATTATCTTTCTAGGAATCTATACAATACACAAAATGTATGTACACAGAATATCAGAAGAACAGGCTGAACTTGCAAACATGAGTAGCATTTTTGAAGAAGAAAAAAAAAAAAGGTGGGGGTAGAGGGTAGGGGGGGGAAGGGTTAACCTGTATGTGAACCCAGGCCATACTCGAACATATACTGTAGGCAGATACATAGGGATGTTTCACTGTACTAACCTGAGCTGCATCTTTGTTATGTGGGTTGAGTACCATAGATGCAGTAACTGATACAGAGCCATGAGTCTTTGTCTTGCATACACCCATCTGTGATACCCCAACCACTTCTGTTTTGCTGCTGCTCCATATTACACCACCTGAACCACCAATAGCCTGCAGAAACAAATATACATACATTACATTCATTATACAAGATAGTGTATAAACAGAATGAAACATCAAATACAATTAAGTGGAAGATGCTGTAAAGTATTTATTACTTCTACAAAATTGTTTGCAAGAAAATCAGATTGAAAAATATGGATACAAAGGCTTTGCAAAATACTGTAAAGACTAAATTCTTGTGGAAAATTTGTTGCAAAGTTTCTATGAAAAAACATTATACAATGAGAAAATGATGATTATTGAAATTATTAAAATAAAAGTAAGAGTTTTTCATGTTGAGTGAAATGGCCATGATCATTCAAACTAATTACAGAAGGAGCAATGTGTGTGAAAACAGATTAACCCTTTTACTGTCTGCAATAAATATCTATGTCACTGAAACCAGTGTTGCTTCATAGATCTATGTATGCACAATACCCTTAAATAGGCCAGTGGTGAATTTTGGTCTAGCCATGAGAGAATGGCTTTATGTGGTGAGTGTGCAAAATAAATAATAAATCCTGCCCCACACAGTACACGATAGGAAAAGCAAAACTCTGATTTTGTGTTTAGTTTAAAATAGCTTGAAAGAGGTTTCCAAAGTGACAAAGTTATTCAATTTTTGGCAACTCTCCTGAGGAAGGGTAGGGCCTCTTCACCTTCTGTTTTATGGGTTTTACAAGGTCTCTTCTTCAGTTAGTGAGACAGCTTAAACCATGACCAATCATTCTTCAGTAAAGCTTTTGAGGCTGTTGATCACGATAAAGAATTTGATATTATTTACGTTGATTTTAGTAAGGCTTTTGATAGAGTTCTGCACCAAAGACTGTTAAAGAAAGTGGCAGCTCATGGCATTGAATGAAAAGTGCTCTCATGGATCGAGTCATGGCTCACAGACAGGAAGTAGAGTGTGTCCATAAATGGGGTTAAATCCGAGTGGAGATCTGTAACAAGTGGCGTTCCACAGGGATCAGTCTTGGGCCTGTTGTTGTTTATAATATATATCAATAATCTTGATGAGGGAATTACTAGTGAAATGAGCAAATTTGCCAGTGACACAAAGATTTTTTTTTTTTCAACAAGTCGGCCGTCTCCCACCGAGGCAGGGTGACCCAAAAAAGAAAGAAAATCCCCAAAAAGAAATTACTTTCATCATCATTCAACGCTTTCACCACACTCACACATTATCACTGTTTTTGCAGAGGTGCTCAGAATACAACAGCTAAGAAGCATATACTTATAAAGATACACAACATATCCCTCCAAACTGCCAATATCCCAAACCCCTCCTTTAAAGTGCAGGCATTGTACTTCCCATTTCCAGGACTCAAGTCCAACTATAAGAAAATAACCGGTTTCCCTGAATCCCTTCACTAAATATTACCCTGCTCACACTCCAACAAATCGTCAGGTCCCAAGTACCAAGTACCCAAACACAGATATCAGGGAACTTCAGGAGGATTTAGACAAACTCAGTACCTAATCAGAAAAGTGGCAGATGCAGTTCAATGTAGATAAATGCAAGGCTCTGAAGCTCGTGAGTGTCCATAATCCTAGCACTTGTAAGTTAAATAATGTAGAACTTAGCCATACAGATTGTAAAAAGGACTTGGGGGTTATGATAAGCAATAACCTTAAACCAAGACAGCAATGCCTAAGTGTACGTAATAAGGCAAACAGATTACTGGGATTTATAACAAGAAGTGTAAGCAACAGAAGTTCAGCGGTTATATTACAGCTTTATACATCATTAGTAAGGCCTCACCTAGATTATGCAGCTCAGTTCTGGTCTCCATATTACAGAATTGACATAAATTCGTTAGAAAACATTCAGCATAGAATGACTAAATTAATACATAGCATTAGAAATCTTCCTTATGAAGAAAGATTGAAGACTCTTAAGTTACATTCACTTGTTAGACGAAGAATGATGGGAGACATGATCGAAGTGTATAAGTGGAAGATGGGTATTAATAAAGGGGATATAAATAAGGTCTTGAGGATATCTCTCCAAGAGAGAACCTGCAGTAATTGGATTCAAATTAGACAAATTTAGATTTAGAAAGGATATAGGAAAGTACTGGTTTAGAAATAGGGTAGTTGATGAGTGGAACAGTCTACCTATTTGGATTACTGAGGCTAAAACCTTGGATAGTTTCAAATTTAGGTTGGATAAATACACAAGTGAGAGGAGATGGAGTTGAGTGGGACTTGCATATGAGTGGATAGTTATCAGAGCTTATTTCTTGGACGGCAGTGAAAATTGGGTTGGGCAAATGTTTTGTTAGTAGGATGGATTGTGCAGGACCTGCCTAGTACAGGCCAACAGGCCTGTTGCAGTGTTCCTCCTTTATGTTCTTATTCTTGCTTATATTTTATTAATCTAAAAATTATTTTATTATCACACCGGCCGATTCCCACCAAGGCAGGGTGGCCCGAAAAAGAAAAACTTTCACCATCATTCACTCCATCACTGTCTTGCCAGAAGGGTGCTTTACACTACAGTTTTTAAACTGCAACATTAACACCCCTCCTTCAGAGTGCAGGCACTGTACTTCCCATCTCCAGGACTCAAGTCCGGCCTGCCGGTTTCCCTGAATCCCTTCATAAATGTTACTTTGCTCACACTCCAACAGCACGTCAAGTATTAAAAACCATTTGTCTCCATTCACTCCTATCAAACACGCTCACGCATGCCTGCTGGAAGTCCAAGCCCCTCGCACACAAAACCTCCTTTACCCCCTCCCTCCAACCCTTCCTAGGCCGACCCCTACCCCGCCTTCCTTCCACTACAGACTGATACACTCTTGAAGTCATTCTGTTTCGCTCCATTCTCTCTACATGTCCGAACCACCTCAACAACCCTTCCTCAGCCCTCTGGACAACAGTTTTGGTAATCCCGCACCTCCTCCTAACTTCCAAACTACGAATTCTCTGCATTATATTCACACCACACATTGCCCTCAGACATGACATCTCCACTGCCTCCAGCCTTCTCCTCGCTGCAACATTCATCACCCACGCTTCACACCCATATAAGAGCGTTGGTAAAACTATACTCTCATACATTCCCCTCTTTGCCTCCAAGGACAAAGTTCTTTGTCTCCACAGACTCCTAAGTGCACCACTCACTCTTTTTCCCTCATCAATTCTATGATTCACCTCATCTTTCATAGACCCATCCGCTGACACGTCCACTCCCAAATATCTGAATACATTCACCTCCTCCATACTCTCTCCCTCCAATCTGATATTCAATCTTTCATCACCTAATCTTTTTGTTATCCTCATAACCTTACTCTTTCCTGTATTCACCTTTAATTTTCTTCTTTTGCACACCCTACCAAATTCATCCACCAATCTCTGCAACTTCTCTTCAGAATCTCCCAAGAGCACAGTGTCATCAGCAAAGAGCAGCTGTGACAACTCCCACTTTGTGTGTGATTCTTTGTCTTTTAACTCCACGCCTCTTGCCAAGACCCTCGCATTTACTTCTCTTACAACCCCATCTATAAATATATTAAACAACCACGTGCACTTTGTCTAGGATAGTTTCTTCTTTCCTACATACTCTAACTTGACAGTTCTTCACTGTAGTAACACCTCCTACACCATACACTTGCAACATCTGCTGTATCCACCCTGTCATTGTGCTCAATCTAAATGATATATACTGTAGAAGATATACCACTCTTAATTCTTTCAATTATAACTCTACCATACACTTTACCAGCACTCAACTTATCCCCCTATGCACTCTCTTTTATTGCCTTTATACAAAGATATGCATGCTCTCTGCCAATCCCTAGGTACCTTACCCTCTTCCATACATTTATTAAATAATTGCACCAACCACTCCAAAACTATATCCCCACCTGAACATTTCTATCTTTATCCCATCAATCCCGGCTGCCTTACCCCCTTTCATTTTGCCTACTGCCTCACGAACTTCCCCCAACTCACAACTGGCTCTTCCTCACTCCTACAAGATGTTATTCCTCCTTGCCCTATACACGAAATCACAGCTTCCCTATCTTCATCAACATTTAACAATTCCTCAAAATATTCCTTCCATCTTCCCAATACCTCTAACTCTCCATTTAATAACTCTCCTCTCCTATTTTTAACTGACAAATCCATTTGTTCTCTAGGCTTTCTTAACTTGTTAATCTCACTCCAAAACTTTTTCTTATTTTCAACAAAATTTGTTGATAACATCTCACCCACTCTCTCATTTGCTCTCTTTTTACATTGCACCACTCTCTTAACTTCTCTCTTTTTCTCCATATACTCTTCCCTCCTTGCATCACTTCTACTTTGTAAAAACTTCTCATATGCTAACTTTTTCTCCCTTACTACTCTCTTTACATCATCATTCCACCAATCGCTCCTCTTCCCTCCTGCACCCACTTTCCTGTAACCACAAACTTCTGCTGAACACTCTAACACTACATTTTTAAACCTACCCCATACCTCTTCGACCCCATTACCTATGCTCTCATTAGCCCATATCCTCCAATAGCTGTTTATATCTTACCCTAACTGCCTCCTCTTTTAGTTTATAAACCTTCACCTCTCTCTTCCCTGATGCTTCTATTCTCCTTGTATCCCATCTACCTTTTACTCTCAGAAAGTGATCTGATATATCTGTGGCCCCTCTATAAACATGTACATCCTGAAGTCTACTCAACAGTCTTTTATCTACCAATACATAATCCAACAAACTACTGTCATTTCGCCCTACATCATATCGTGTATACTTATTTATCGTATTACCTATAACTAAACCCCTTTCTATACAAAGTTCAATCAAAGCTGGCTTAAAATTAAAAGTTTCTTACTTTAGATGTCCCCTACCACTACTCTCTCACTTGCATTGATGATACATCAGTGATAAACATAATTCTTGAATACACATGATATACAGATTACTAGATACTCCAGAGCACAAGTGAGTATTACATCCAACATTTAAGACAGGTCAGTATGTATACAGGAGAAGGGGTTACTAGTATGCATTGTTGTACATTCAGTAGAAAAAGGAGAAAAACCTAGATGTATGTATTATATATATGCATGTGCGTGTCTGTGAGTGTAGTGTATTTATCCCTGTTATCTTAATGAGACAGAAAAAGAAACCAGCAATAATCATGCAAAACAGTTACAGGTTTTTGTTTCACAGTCATCTGGCAGGACGGTAGTACTTCCCTGGGTGGTTGCTGTCTGACAATGGAGTCAAAATGGAGGGCAAGTGATATATAAGAGGCTTCGGGACATGATTAATCAACAGAGGAAAGGTTGCACGAGTGGCTGGAATGTTTATAAATTGGAATTTCTTGAATTTTGTGTAAAATTGGCCAAATTACTGACTTCTGTGCACTTTGTAGGATAGTTCTGACAGTTGTACAGGCTGTTTATTGTGCTCAAATGATATTACAGAAGATATACCAGCAAACTACCTATGAATTGGATTGAATTGAGCAATATAATTGATTCAGAGTATGACCCAAAGTGGGTGAAATCACCAATGCATAAATTACACCCAAACCGCTAATGTGCATGTGTAATTTATTTATTTTATTTATTTATTTATTTATTTAAAAATTTGAGCACACATACAGAGGTACAAAAAATACAGATAAGAGCAGCATGCCAAAGCCACTTATACTATGCATAGCATTACGGGCTGGCTTAAAATTAACTTAAGATGAACTAAGCATTGATGACATCAGTGATAAAACTTTAATGTATACAGATTACTATAAAGCACAAGTGAGTATTACAAAGACAGGTCATATGGTTGTATGCATTGTTGTACATTCAGTAGAATGGAGTATTCTGTTAGGTAGTGTATTTAAAAAATAATAAAGTTAGATTGGGTTTTAGGTTTAACATTTATGTGATATAATTGTGAGAAACATTTAAGATATACAATTTATAAGGTTCAGTTATTCAGTATTTATTTGGTTTTGGGTGAGTAAGTGATCTTTGAGAAGAGACTTGAATTTATAAACAGGTAGTGTTTCTTTTATATTTACAGGTAATGAGTTCCAGATTTTAGGGCCTTTTATGTGCATTGAGTTTTTGCATAGTGTGAGATGGACACGAGGAACATCAAAGAGTGATCTGTGCCTTGTGTTATGGTCATGTGTTCTGTTGAGGTTGGCAAGGAGATGTTTGAGGGGAGGGTTAATATCAGAGTTAAGTGTTCTATGTATGTAATAGGTGCAGTAATAAGTATGAATGTTTTGTATGGTGAATAGGTTTAGTGTATTGAATATTGGTGGAGTGTGCTGCCTATAGTGAGAATTTGTTATCATTCTAACTGCAGCCTTTTGTTGGGTAATTAGTGGTCTGAGATGGTTACTTGTTGTTGAGCCCCATGCACAAATTCCATAGGTGAGATAGGGGTAAATAAGAGAGTGATATAGGGCCAGGAGGGCTGACTGTGGAACATAGTACCGTATCTTCGATAGTATGCCTACAGTCTTGGAAATTTTCTTAGAAATTTGTTGTATATGTGTATGAAATTTGAGTCTATTATCAAGGTGGATTCCTAAGAATTTTCCCTCTGTTAGCTTTGTGATAGGTGATCCATTTATCATTATGTTAAGAGGGACATCTGTAGCTCTGTTACCAAACTGAATGAAGTAGGTTTTGTCAATGTTTAGTGTAAGTTTGTTAGTCCTCATCCAGGTAGATATTTTCTGTAATTCGGTATTTACAGTATTGGCTAGCGTGACTGGGCTCGGGTGGGAGAAGACGTATGTAGTGTCATCTGCAAATAGTGTGGGTTTGAGTAATTGCGAAGCATTTGGTAGGTCATTTATGTATAGGAGAAAGAGAAGAGGGCCAAGGACACTTCCCTGTGGGACACCAACTGTAATTGGTTGTGCAGAAGAGTTTGCCCCATTTGCATACACATATTGGCTTCTGTTGCTGAGGTATGACTTGAGGTAGTTGAGGGAGTGCCCTCTTATACCATAGTGTGACAATTTTACGTGGAGCAAGTCATGGTTAACTGTATCAAAAGCTTTACGTAAGTCAATGAAGATCCCCAGTGGGACTTCTTTTTTCTCTATTGCAGTGTATATATGTTCTAGCATGTGTATAATAGCATCATTAGTATTTTTGTTTGGCCTGAATCCAAATTGGCAGGGGTTGAGTATGTTTTGGGAGATAAGGTAGGAGTAGATTCGTTTATGAATTAATTTTTCGAAGATTTTTGAGAGAGGGTGTAAGTTGGATATTGGCCTATAGTTATTCAACTCTGTTTGGTCTCCTCCTTTGTGGATCGGGGTGACCCTTGCTATTTTGAGTACTGTAGGGAAGGTGGAGGATTCAATGGATTTGTTAAAGAGTGTTGCAATGATTGGTGATAGCACTTGTGACACTTTTTTGTATATAAAGGGTGGTAAGGTATTTAAATCTCCTGCCTTGTTTTTTAGCGTGTTGATAATAAGGGAGACTTCGTATGGGTTAGTCGGAGCTAGGAACAGTGTGTTCGGGTAGTTGCCAGTGAGGTAGTCATTTGGTGGGGTATCTGAGCTTGGGATTTTATTGGCAAGGTTTTGTCCTATAGTGGAGAAGAAGTCATTGAGTCTGTTTGCTGTTTCTGTTGGTGGGAGTTGGGGTTCATCTGATTTTGCTAATTTTATTTCGCTATTTCGTGATATCTTTTTTGTTCCTAGAATTTCTGATAGGGTTTTCCAGGTCTTTTTTATATCACCTCGTAAGTTGGATAATCTGTTCTCATAATACAATTTTTTTGCCCTTCTTATCAGGCTGGTTAGGATTGACGAGTAACGTTTTGTTTGGTCTCTGGTTATGTGACCCATTCTGTACTGTTTTTCATATTGGTGTTTTGTATTTATGGATTTGAGAATGCTGGGTGTTAACCAGGGACTGTTCAGTCTCTTAGCTGTCATCTGTTTAGTTTTTTTAGGGCAGTGCTTGTTATAGAGGTATTGGGTCTTTTTTAGAAAATTATTAATACATTCGTCAATATCTGTATAGATTTCTAGCTCAGTGTGCCAGTCAATGTTTGCTACTGCTGTTGTGAAGTTATTAATGGCTGCCTCATTGTGAAGTCTGAAGTGACTTTAGTAGTGTCTTGGGGTAATTTACCAAGAGTTGTTATGAGAAAAGTAGGGTAGTGGTCTGTGGTATTATCTGTAATTATGCCTGATTTTAAAGGGGATATGGTGTTGGTCCAGATGTGGTCAAGTAGGGAAACACTAGTCTCTGTAACTCTTGTAGGTTTTGTTACTGTTGGTAGCAACATACAGTTACTCATTGTGTTTGTGAATTCAGTAACATGTGGGTCCTGGTCTTGCAGGAGATTTATATTGAAGTCACCTGAGAGTAGTAAGTGATCTTTGTTCATGCGTGCATCAGTTATCATACTTCCTAGGTTTTGACTAAATTGGCTAATGTTTGACTGTGGAACTCTGTAAATGTTTATCAATGTGAGAGGTTTTTGTAGGTATTTGGATTTGAATTTGGCTATTATATATTCCCCATGTTCATCCCTTGTGCAAGTATTAGTGATACATTCTAGTTGGTCTGAGTAGTATATGGCTGTGCCACCCCCTTGTTGGTCTGGCCTACAGTTGTGTATGGCTGTGTAACCAGGAATGGCATAGACATCTGTACTATCAGGCTTTAGCCAGGTTTCAGTTAGTGTAATGATGGACATATTGGCATGTAAGGAATTTAGTAATGCTATGAGGTCATCGTAATGCTTGCTTAAAGATCTGATATTGTAGTTAAAGATAGTTATGTTGTTGTTGGCACTGAGAAGTGCCTTTGATTGTTCTGCAGTGTAGTAATTACAGTAACTGTTTGATTCATTTAAGTCATTAAATAAGAGGTTGGTATCAGGATCAATGCTTGTAATCATAAGATTTGTAGTGAATCTATAGTTAGAATTAAGTATAAAACAAAGTAAATAGTCTTAAGCTAAAAAATAGCACCTGAATTATTTAACAAATGTAAAATAATGAGCTTAGTTTTTTTTTTTTTTTTTTTTTTTTAAGCTAAAATAAAGGTGACAATATAAAAGGGACTAATACAAATAAAGTGATAATCAAATAATGGAGCTTGGGAATATGATAGTAGGTAGTACTATAAAGGTAATTCTTTAAAGTTAGAATTATAGTATAAAATAATAATATAAAAGGGACTAATGTAAGTTGTGGTGAACAATAAAGTGGTAATCAAATAAATGAGCTTTGGAATATAATGGCAAAATTTTCGGCATTTTCGGTTGTTACCTTCAGAAAAGCATTCTCTAACAATTCAGAAGATAAAATTATCACTATTTAAAAACAAACCAGAGTCAGCACTTTTAATTTCATGTGCCACATCATTGAAAATGTTAAAAATGGCTACTGTCATTGATGTATAAAGAATTTTTTTTTACTTCTTTTTAACAAGTTGGCCGTCTCCTACTGAGGCAGGGTGATCCAAAAAGAAAGAAAATCCCCAAAAAGAAAATACTTTCATCATCATTCAACACTTTTACCTCACTCACGCATAATCACTGTTTTTGCAGAGGTGCCCAGAACACAACAGTTTAGAAGCATATACGCATAAAGATAGACAACATATCTCTCCAAACTGCCAATATCCCAAATCCCTCCTTTAAGGTGCAGGCATCATACTTCCCATTTTCAGTACTCAGGTCAGGCTATGTAAAAATAACCGATTTCCCTGAAGCCCTCCACTAAATATTGCCCTGCTCACACTCCAACAGCTCGTCAGGACCCAAATACCATTCGTCTCCATTCACTCCTATCTAACACGCTCACACACGCTTGCTGGAAGTCCAAGCCCCTCGCCCACAAAACCTCCTTTACCCCCTCCCTCCAACCTTTTCGAGGACGACCCTTACCCCACCTTCCTTCCCTTACAGATTTATACGCTCTCCAAGTCCTTCTACTTTGACCCATTCTCTCTAAATGACCAAACCACCTCAACAATCCCTCTTCAGTCCTCTGACTAATACTTTTATTAACTCCACACCTCCTAATTTCCACACTCCGAATCTTCTGCATAATATTTACACTACACATTGCTCTCAGACAGAACATCTCCACTGCCTCCAACTGTCCTCGCTGCAGCATTTACAACCCAAGTTTCACACCCATTTAAGAGTATTGGTACCACTATACAGTGGACCCCCGGTTTACGATATTATTTCATTCCAGAAGTATGTTCAGGTGCCAGTACTGAACGAATTTGTTCCCATAAGGAATATTGTGAATTAGATTAGTCCATTTCAGACCCCCAAACATACACGTACAAACGCACTTACATAAATACACTTACATAATTGGTCGCATTGGGAACTGATCGTAAAGCGGGGGTCCACTGTACTTTTATACATTCCCTTCTTTGCCTCCACAGATAATGTGTTTTGTCTCCACATATACAGTGCCTGCACTCTGAAGGAGGGGTGTTAATGTTGCAGTTTAAAAACTGTAGTGTAAAGCACCCTTCTGGCAAGACAGTGATGGAGTGAATGATGGTGAAAGTTTTTCTTTTTCGGGCCACCCTGCCTTGGTGGGAATCGGCCAGTGTGATAATAATAATATACCTCAATGCACCACTTACCTTCTTTCCTTCATCAATTCTATGGTTAACCTCATCCTTCAAACATGCATCCGCTGACACGTCAATTCCCAAACATCTAAAAACATTCACTTCTTCCATACTACTCCTCTCCAATTTGATATCCAATTTTTATCTAAATCATTTGATACCCTCATTACCTTACTCTTTTCCATGTTCACTTCCAACTTTCTACCTTTACACACACTCCCAAACTCATCCACTAACCTTTGCAACTTTTCTTTAGAATCTCCCATAAGCACAGTATCATCAGCAAAAAGTAACTGTGTCAATTCTCATTTTGTATTTGATTCCCCATAATTTAATCTCATCCCTGTCTAAAACCCACCTTTACTGGGAAGTAGTCTCCCTCTCTTCTACACACCCTAACCTGAGCCTATCATCATAAAAACTCTTTACAGCATTTAGTAACTTACTACCTATTCCATATACTTGCAACATCTGCCACATTGCTCCCCTATCCCTTTTCTAAATCCATAAATGCAATGAAAACTTCTCTACCTTTATCTAAATACTGTTCACATATATACTTCAATGTAAACATTTGACCTACACATCCCCTACCCACTCTAAAACCTCCTTGCTTATCCACAATCCTACATTCTGTCTTGCCTCTAATTCTTTCAATAATAACCCTACCATACACTTTTCCTGGTATACTCAGTAAACTTGTTCCTCTATAATTTTTACAATCTCTTTTGTCCCCCTTCCCTTTATATAAAGGAATTATACATGCTCTCTGCCAATCCCTAGGTACCTTCCCCTCTTTCATACATTCATTAAAAAAAAAATACCAACTACCCCAACACTTTTAACATTTGTCATGATCCCGTCAGTTCCAGTTTCTTTACCCCCTTTCATTCCACGTAATGCCTCATGCACCTCCCCCACACTCACATCCTGCTCTTCTTCACTCCTAAAAGATGGTATACCTCCCTGGCTAATGCATGAAATTACCACCTCCTTTTTTTCATCAGCATTTAAAAGTTCCTCAAAATATTCCCACCATCTACCCAATACCTCCATCTCCCCATCTACTACTTCCTTACTCTGTTTTTAACTGACAAATCCATTTGTTTCCTAGGCTTGCTTAACTTGTTTAACTCCAAATTTTTTTCTTATTTTCATCAAAATTTTTTGACAGTGCCTCTCCCACTTTATCATCTGCTCCCTTTTGCACTCTCTCACCACTCTCTTTACCTTTCTTTTACTCTCCATATACTCTGCTCTTCTTATAACACTTCTGCTTTGTAATAACCTCATATAAGCTACCTTTTTCTCTTTTATCACACCCTTTACTTCATCATTCCACCAATCACTTCTCTTTCCTCTTGCACCCATATTCCTATTAGCCACAAATTTCTGCTCCACATTCTAATACTGCAATTTTAAAACCATTTCAACCTTCTTCAATGCCCCCACTACTCATATTTGCACCAATCCACCTTTCTGCCAATAATTGCTTATATTTCACCAGAACTTCTTCCTCCCATAATTCATACACTTTCACCTTTCTCTTACTTGATGATTAAAAACAATTTGGCTGCACTTTTTTATTATTAAATACAGGTTTCACCTAAGAGAAATATCTCAATACAGCCTCTCCTCACTTAGCGACGTATTTGTTTACTGACGACTCGGACTTACAAAGGGCTCTCTGACCAGTATGCATACCTAACTAATGTATATCAGAGGTGATTTCCTCTATTCTGTTTATTACAATATACAGTAAACTACTGTATAAACATTTAAAAATATACTAAAAATGTTATAAATGGTGCAAAGGTGACATTAAAACAATATCAAGGATGGCACAAACCCACTACCATTATAGTATGCTCCTTGCTTAGCGATAAATTTGTCTGCCAACGTGGTCTTAGGAATGTAACTCTCTCATTAAGTGAGGAGAGGCTGTATTGAGAGTGTGCCATTCACAGGTTTTCTTACTATGAGGACACCTTCTGTTGGGATTTTTGAAGTATAAAAACATGGAAATTTGTGAGAAGCCTACAAACAGAGCAAAACTTATAGATGATAGATTTAACAAAATTTTAAGAAGATAGATTCAAATTAATTAAGGTAGAACTTACTGTTAGATTGAAACTGTACACTGGCTTTGTTATTGGATCCCATGGCAAAATTGTTAGTGGTGGAATGACTTTGACAGGGTCAAATATTTCTATCTCTTGGCTGGTCTTCAGAGCTGGAGTAATTTCCAAAATCTTGTCATCTACTTGTATTGCCAATAGAACAGCCTGAAATATAAATATTATATATTACAGTATTTAATTTTATAATTTCTAATTTTAGCAATAAAAATAATATGTGATGAATGTTGTAAAAGGCAACTAAAATGCCAGGAGCAAAGGGCTAATAACCCCATCTCCTATATAAATTCCTAAATAATAATAAAAAAGAAAACTTTATAGTTTTTTTTTTTTTTTTTGGGGGGGGGGGGCTGCCTCAGTGGGAGATGGCCAGTATGTTGAAAGAAAATTTTTTTCAGTATATTGTGGAAATAAAATATTTATTATTTATTTTATTAACACACTGGCCGATTCCCACCAAGGCAGGGTGGCCCGAAAAAGAAAAACTTTCACCATCATTCACTCCATCACTGTCTTGCCAGAAGGGTGCTTTACACTACAGTTTTTAAACTGCAACATTAACACCCCTCCTTCAGAGTGCAGGCACTGTACTTCCCATCTCCAGGACTCAAGTCTGGCCTGCCGGTTTCCCTGAATCCCTTCATAAATGTTACTTTGCTCACACTCCAACAGCATGTCAAGTATTAAAAACCATTTGTCTCCATTCACTCCTATCAAACATGCTCACATATGCCTGCTGGAAGTCCAAGCCCCTCGCACACAAAACCTCCTTTACCCCCTCCCTCCAACCTTTCCTAGGCCGACCCCTACCCCGCCTTCCTTCCACTACAGACTGATACACTCGAAGTCATTCTGTTTCGCTCCATTCTCTCTACATGTCCGAACCACCTCAACAACCCTTCCTCAGCCCTCTGGACAACAGTTTTGGTAATCCCGCACCTCCTCCTAACTTCCAAACTACGAATTCTCTGCATTATATTCACACCACACATTGCCCTCAGACATGACATCTCCACTGCCTCCAGCCTTCTCCTCGCTGCAACATTCATCACCCATGCTTCACACCCATATAAGAGCGTTGGTAAAACTGTACTCTCATACATTC
The DNA here is from genome assembly GCF_038502225.1 of Cherax quadricarinatus. Lineage (NCBI taxonomy): Eukaryota > Metazoa > Arthropoda > Malacostraca > Decapoda > Parastacidae > Cherax > Cherax quadricarinatus. The sequence continues at coordinate 20,002,061 of NC_091346.1, forward strand.
CCCTCTTTGCCTCCAAGGACAAAGTTCTTTGTCTCCACAGACTCCTAAGTGCACTGCTCACCCTTTTCCCCTCATCAATTCTATGATTCACCTCATCTTTCATAGACCCATCCGCTGACACGTCCACTCCCAAATATCTGAATACATTCACCTCCTCCATACTCTCTCCCTCCAATCTGATATCCAATCTTTTATCACCTAATCTTTTTGTTATCCTCATAAACTTACTCTTTCCTGTATTCACTTTTAATTTTCTTCTTTTGCGTACCCTACCAAATTCATCCACCAACCTCTGCAACTTCTCTTCAGAATCTCCCAAGAGCACAGTGTCATCAGCAAAGAGCAACTGTGACAACTCCCACTTTATGTGTGGTAATCAAACTGCTGAAATCATAAATAATAATAATATTCTCCATGTAGGTAGTAGGTTGGTAGACAGCAACCGCCCAGGGAGGTACTACCGTCCTGCCAAGTGAGTGTAAAACGAAAGCCTGTAATTGTTTTACACGATGGTAGGATTGCTGGCGTCTTTTGTCTGTCTCATCAATATGCAAGATTACAGGTACGTCTTGCTACTTCTACTTACACTTAGGTCACACTACACATACATGTACAAGCATATATATAAATACCCCTCTGGGTTTTCTTCTATTTTCTTTCTAATTATTCTTCTTGTTTATTTCCTCTTATCTCCATGGGGAAGTGGAACAGAATTCTTCCTCTAAGCCATGCGTGTCGTAAGAGGTGACTAAAATGCCGGGAGCAAGGGGCTAGTAACCCCTTCTCCCGTATATATTACTAAATTTAAAAGGAGAAACTTTAGTTTTTTCTTTTGGGCCACCCTGCCTCAGTGGGATACGGCTGGTATGTTGAAAGAAGAAACATGCAAGATTTCAGGTATGTCTTGCTACTTCTACTTACACTTAGGTCACACTACACTTGCATGTACAAGCATATACACACACACACACACACATACATGCCCACCCCTCTGAGTTTTCTTCTATTTTCTTACTATTTCTTGATTTTATTTATATCCTCCTATCTCCATGGGGAAGTGAAAAGAATTCTTCCTCTGTAAGCCAAGTGTGCCGTAGGAGGCGACTAAAATGCCGGGAGCAAGAGGCCAGTAACCCTGCCTTGGTGGGATACGGCCAGTTTGTTGAAAGAAAAGAACAATAATAATAATGGTAGTAGGTTAGAATTGTCACAGTTGCTTTATATCAATGACACTGTGCTTTTGGGAAATTCTGAAGAAATGTTGCAAAGGTTGGTGGAAAAATTTGGAAGAGCATGTAAAATAAGGAAATGAATATTTAATCAAGAATCCATCAGCAGCAAGGTACTCACCTTGAGGGGTACTGAAATAACACCGATAACCTTGAGAGAGATTTTTTGGAACTAAACTTAACCTTTCATTAAGTTTAAAATACTTCTAAAACTATGAGACAAACATACCTGAACTTTGGTCTTTCCTGTTTTGATAGGTACACCATACACATAGGATCCATTTTTGGAGACAAATTCAGAGGCAAAGTACTCAGACTGAATTGTAGTTTCAATCACAACATTCTGCAGAAAGTAAAATACATAATCTTAAAAGAATTAACAGCACTAAATGAAGCCTAATGAGGAAAATTGTTTAGTGTTCATCTTTGGTTCTGGCAAATAGATTACTATTCTCCATGCAGTCTTATATACTAGAGGTGTGCAGTAATGATTAACAAACACTGATATCATGATCCTCATTTCTGATTTTTTTTTTTGCAACAAATATTCCCGAACATACTCCCTTAATTAGAACTTAAGTTTTTACAAATTAAATAAAAATAGTCTTCTTGAGGCATATCTATATACTAAAATAATCTGAACAAAATCTTACCTCAGCTAAATGGATTTTATTGTCCTGTTTATCAAAAACGTTGACAATAACAGCATAATGCTTTCCACGAGTAAGTGCTGGGTTGTTATGGGGCTCAATAGAGATGATAAGATACGATGGATCTACCACATGTATTGTGGCTGTAGGTTGCTTTACCAGCTCGGAGACAACATTGTTGTCCTTCAAAATCACCTGTTGAAATAAATGCATTTAATAATTCAAATACGAGCGATACCATTTACAATACTAAAGTACATACTTTTTATTTCTTAGTCTTTACTCAGATAACATTTATGAAACTTGCTTTACTGCAAGACTAAAATATACACCAAAAGCATTGGTTCAGAGATGAAAATTCTAGAAAGCAAATCATAAGCAGGACAGAGACGGTCAGTATTTACCCGAGTTGTGCCAAGATTCTTAGCTGTGATGCTGATGCCATCTGTGTTGAGCTCTGCAATTTCTGTATCTGCAACCTATTGCAAAACAGGAGAGAAGAAAGATTATTTCAGGCTTCAGTACAAGCACTTACAGAATAAAGTACAGCTTTACAACCACCTACGGAATATACTATTATTACAATGTGTTTAAGTCTTATGTATCTTATTGTACGATGTAAACAATTCATGTTTCAAGATTACAGTAGGGCCTCACTTTACGGCATCTCGCCTTACGGTGTTCTGCTAATATGGCAATGTCAAATTATGACCAAAATTTGCTATTCAAATACAGCGCACCCCACCAGGTTTGTTTACTTTTTCGTGACCACATCTATTATATCAGGAAACTTTCCAAAATTTCAAGTGTTTTAAATTACAACAATCATCATCATCATCATCCTCATCCTCATCATCCTCATCCTCATCATCCTCCTCCTCATCATCCTCCTCCTCATCATCCTCATCCTCATCATCCTCCTCCTCATCATCCTCATCCTCATCATCATCATCCTCATCCTCATCCTCATCATCCTCATCCTCATCATCCTCCTCCTCATCATCCTCATCCTCATCATCCTCCTCCTCATCATCATCATCATCATCATCCTCATCCTCATCATCATCATCATCATCATCATCATCATCATCATCATCATCATCATCATCATCATCATCATCATCATCATCATCATCATCATCATCCTCCTCCTCCTCCTCCTCCTCCTCCTCCTCCTCCTCCTCCTCCTCCTCCTCCTCCTCCTCCTCCTCCTCCTCCTCCTCCTCCTTCTCCTCCTCCTCGTCCTCGTCCTCCTCCTCCTCCTCATCCTCCTCCTCCTCATCCTCCTCCTCGTCCTCGTCCTCCTCCTCCTCCTCCTCCTCCTCCTCCTCCTCCTCCTCCTCCTCCTCCTCCTCCTCCTCCTCCTCCTCCTCCTCCTCCTCCTCCTCCTCCCTCCTCCTCCTCCTCCTCCTCCTCCTCCTCCTCTCCTCCTCCTCCTCCTCCTCCTCCTCCATCCTCATCTCCTCCTCCTCCTCCTCCTCCTCCTCCTCCTCCTCCTCCCTCCATCCTCCCTCCTCCTCCTCCTCCTCCTCCTCCTCCTCCTCCTCCTCCTCCTCCTCCTCCTCCTCCTCATCCTCCAACTCCTCCTCCTCCTCCTCCTCCTCCTCCTCCTCCTCCTCCTCCTCCATCGGTTTCCATCCTCCTCCTCCTCCTCCTCCTCCTCCTCCTCTCCTCCTCCTCCTCCTCTCCTCCTCCTCCATCCTCCTCCTCCTCCTCCTCCTCCTCCTCCTCCTCCTCCTCCTCCTCCTCCTCCTCCTCCTCCTCCTCCTCCATCCTCCTCCTCATCCTCCTCCTCCTCCTCCATCCTCCTCTCCCTCCTCCATCCTCCTCCTCCTCCCTCCATCCTCCTCCTCCTCCTCCTCCTCCATCCTCCTCCTCATCCATCCTCCTCCTCCTCCTCCTCCTCCTCCTCCTCCTCCTCCTCCTCCTCCTCCTCCTCCTCCTCCTCCTCCTCCTCCTCCTCCTCCTCCTCTTCCTCCTCCTCCTCCTCCTCCGCCACGTCTTCTTCCTCCTCCTCCTCCTTGTCTTGTGTGCGAGTGTGTGGCTTATAATTGTTTTGAGTCAGAAGTCGGCAGCTGTCAAAGTGACATATTGTCTCATTACTCACTCCCCCTCCTGCCTGTCAAAACAATGGGGTCGGATGCTGCTTCCCCTCCTCCATTCTATCTAATTACCTTTCTCCCTCATTCTATATCTTTCAATCTGTCTCTCTTTCTGTCTGCCTATCTCTGTCTCACAGGTACACATAAATACAAGTATACATAGTGTAAATTACCTAGGATAACCCAAGAAATCCAGACAAAGTGCTATACTCTGCTGTTACTGCATATTTTATATGTACTCTGATAATTATACTTATGTGTACCTGTACCTAAATATACTTGCACACTATGCTGGTGTGCAGGTACACATTAAAATCGCTAAGTCTCTACTCATGAAGCCAATACGTACTACATAATAATAATCACTCTTGGGCACACTGAATGTTTTATTTTACATTAACCCTTTCAGGGTCCGTCCCGTAGATCTACGGCTTTACGTTCAGGGTCCAAACCGTAGATCTACGTCATGAGCTCAGCTCACTCTGATAAACTGTGAGTGGTACATTTGGACCTTGATATGAGAGAATACATCTATGTGGTATGTGTCCACCACATAAAACAAATCCTGCAGCACACTGTGTATAATGAGAGAAAAAAAACTGAGACCATGATTTTTCGATTAAAACAGCGACTTTGCAGTGTTTTTTCGTATGTTTTTTATAGTTGTATTTGCGATTTCTTGGTCTCATTTGATAGAATGGAAGACATATTACAGAAATAGAGATGATTTTGATTGGTTTTAGCACTGGAAATGGCTTGAAACAGCTCAAAGTAGCGGAAATGTTAAATTTTTGCTGAAGTTCAAGAGTAAACAAACGATCTCACACGTCTAATACACGCCAGCTGGTGGGTCTAATATACATTCACAAATGTCGTGATGATATTTATACAATTATTACAATATTGCATAACAGTAAATCTTTTATTTTTTGGTGTGAATAAAAATTCATTATGTGAATAAAAAATAAAAATGGAATCTATTTGTAAAGCCTCAAAATGTAACTAATGAACAGAGGAAATATTAGTTTAGTGCCAGGAATACCTACATTGTTTATTCTGGACCCTATTTTGAAACTGGAATATTATGAACTTTGTGTTAAATTGGCCAAATTACCAACTTCCGATCACTTTATTTTGTAGTCGAAACAGTTAACTTGGCGATTTCTTGTGCTCAATCGATAGAATAGAAGTAATACTAGTGAAATAGTTAAGAATTTGGTCAACTGGAGTAACGTAATTGGCCTAAAATGGGAGCCAAAGTCAGCAAAATCGCCGATTCATAAATATCACTGACACATAAAAATTCGCGAGAGCATAATTTCGTCAATTTTCCATGAAATTTCGTACTTTTTGTTTTATTACCTTCACAAAAAGATTCTCGAGCATTTCATAAGAAAAAATAACTATTTTTTTTTTTTTAAATTCTTGGACACTGGGGCACCACTTCAGATTTTGGCCTTGGACTCTGAAGGGGTTAATATAGGCATTTTCATTAATCAATATGATATTGTCCTCAAAATTATATATGAAACCTGTTACATAACATATAAACATGATACATACACACACAATAAAAATTGATGTAAAAATGAGATTTGTTTACAAAGAGGCTGAGTAGGTAGTGTCGGAAGAATTACGTTTTCTCTAGTCAAACTGGGGGATAACTGTAGAAAAATATTCTTTTTGTATGCCTTCACTCTATATATAGCAATTCACGACCCTTGTGGGTTTAGTGCTTTTTATTATGATAATAATAATAATAATAATAATATCTTCATTCACTCTAAAAATGGTGTGTTGCTGTTTGGTTATTCTGTACTAACTTGTACAACTTGTACACAATGTAAGAGTATTTGTATTGTGAACTAATTACAGTGGACCCCCGCTTAACGATCACCTCCAAATGCGACCAATTATGTAAGTGTATTTATGTAAGTGCGTTTGTACGTGTATGTTTGGGGGTCTGAAATGGACTAATCTACTTCACAATATTCCTTATGGGAAAAAATTCGGTCAGTACTGGCACCTGAACATACTACTGGAATGAAAAAAGTTCGTTAACCGGGGGTCCACTGTATTATTATAATAAAAATATTGAGGTAGATGTTTTACAAACTCTTACAAACGTATGTGAATGAACTAAAAGTAGACACATATTAATATGCATTTATTTTGCCTGACCAAGTGATCGCCCACTACCTGTTCAGTTTGTATTCTTACATTGTTTGAACTCTGTATCTCGTTCTCTCTCTCGTTTACTCTTTCGTTAACTAGTTGGCTCTCATTGACGATGGCGTCTAAGCTTAGCTGTGATAAAAAGAGAAGTCGTAAGCCTCTTGCTTTAAGTACCAAGTTAGAGGAGGATGGTGTGCCATTCTGCTTTTATTTAATAAACACCCTGCCACTCACCTTTCACATATTATTAATATTTTAAGGCAAGTAATAAGTGTACTCTGTGTGTATCTTACCTTTTTGTTGTGTTTTTAATGCCTATTTCTATTGCTAACTTAATATTAGTTAGTGTAAACTTGTTGTCTGGCATTTATTGCATATTTTACACGTACGTACTCTGATAATAATATACTTGTGGACCTGTGTGGTAGCCGGCCGGAGGGACAACATCATGTTTTCTTTGCTCAGCCATCAGAGAAAACGTGTATGAATCTGCGTTTGGCCCAGCCACTCCCTCACTCCGCTTTTGTTCACAATTTTCGGCATGAATTATTCATTACTTCTCCCTTCGTTTATGATGGCATCTAAAGGTAGTTGTTAGAAACGATTAAATTCAGTGAACAAGGTATGTAAATGCTAATAATATGGCTCTGGGCCACAGTGTAGGTAGCCGGTAGGTGAAGCACAGGCAGGCTACACCTACCGGCTACCTACACTGACTTCCTACAAATAAATACTACTCGTGAAGCACAGGCAGGCTACACCTACCGGCTACCTACACTGACTTCCTACAAATAAATACTACTCGCCTCTCTTCCTATATTAAGACTACACATATTTTAAGGTAAATAATGAGTGTAGTGTATGAGTATTTTAACTCTCTGGGATGTTTTAAATATCGTATATTAAGTATGAGACGGGAAGCCAGGGCTACCTACACCTGACTTCCTACAAATAAGTACTATTCACCTCTCTCCCTACATTAAGATTACAAATACTTCAAGATAAGTAATGAATGTACTGTGAATGTATTTTACTTTGTGTGTTTTTAATGCCTAGTTCTATTACTAACTTAATATAATTTAGTGTAAATTTGTTGTCTGGCATTTATATGCCATCGCCTTCCGGCGATGTCTGCTTTCCGGCGACTTCTTGAAACCTAACCCGCCATATAAGTGGGGTCCTACTGTACTGAGATGCACTTTTGAAAAACTGATGTAGCCATCTTTACAAATAAATATGGTTTTCCTATGATGCACAACTTTGTGGACACCTTGCACAGGTATACTGAATGCTTGAGTGCTTGCGTGATCAACTACATATCTTCAGAAGCATGTGACAAGAACAGTAGCATATACCAGGTAGAGAGAGAGAGAGAGAGTGTGAGTGTGAGTGTGTGTGTGTGTGTGTGTGTGTGTGTGTGTGTGTGTGTGTGTGTGTGTGTGTGTGTGTGTGTGTGTGTGTGTGTGTGTGTGTGTGTGTGTGTGTGTGTGTGTGTGTGTGTGTGTGTGTGTGTGTGTGTGTGTGTGTGTGTGTGTGTGTGTGTGTGTGTGTGTGTGTGTGTGTGTGTGTGTGTGTGTGTGTGTGTGTGTGTGTGTGTGTGAGTGAGTGTGAGTGTGTGTGTGTGTGTGTGTGTGAGTATATATATATATATATATATATATATATATATATATATATATATATATATATATTTAAACAGGTTGGCCATCTCCCACTGAGGCAGGGTGACCCAAAAAGAAAGAAAATCTCCAAAACAAAAATACTTTCATCATCATTCAACACTCACCTCACTCACACAATCACAGTTTTTGCAGAAGTGCTTAGAATACAACAGTTTAGAAACATACACCTTATAAAGATACACAACGTATCCCTCCAAACTGCTAATATCCCAAACCCCTCCTTTAAAGTGCAGGCATTGTACTTCCCATTTCCAGGACTCAAGTCAGGCTATATAAAAATAACCGGTTTCCCTGAATCCCTTCACTAAGTATTACCTGCTCACACTCCAACAGCTCATGTCCCAAATACCATTCGTCTCCATTCACTCCTATCTCACACGCTCACGCACGCTTGCTGGAAGTCCAAGCCCCTCGCCCATGAAACCTCCTTTACCCCCTCCCTCCAAACTTTTCGAGGACAACCCCTACCCCGCCTTCCTTCCCCTACAGATTTATACACTCTCCATGTCATTCTACTTTGATCCATTCTCTCTAAATGAGCAAACCACCTCAACAATCCCTCTGACTAATACTTTTATTAACTCCACACCATCTCCTAACTTCCACACTCGGAAATTTCTGCATAATATTTACACCACATATTGCCCTTAGACAGGACATCTCCACTGCCTCCAACTGTCTCCTCACTGCAGCATTTACAACCAAAGCTGCACACCCATATAAGTGTTGGTACCAATATACTTTCATACATTCCCTTCTTTGCGTCCATAAATAACGTTTTTTGTCTCCACATATACCTCAACACACCACTCACCTCTTTTCCTTCATCAATTCTAAAGTTAACCTCATCCTTCATAAATCCCTCCGCTGACACGTCAACTCCCAAATATCTGAAAACATTCACTTCTTCCATACTACTACTCTCCAATTTGATATCCAATTTTTCTTTATCTAAATCATTTGATACCCTTATCACCTTACTCTTTTCCATGTTCACTTTCAACTTTTTACCTTTACACTCTCCCAAATTCGTCCACTAACCTTTGCAATTTTTCTTTAGAATACACAAATAACCCGCACATAAAAGAGAGAAGCTTACGGAGACGTTTCGGTATTGTGCCTTTTTTGTTATTTTCTTTAGAATCCCCCATAAGCACAGTATCATCAGCAAAAAGTAACTGTCAATTCCCATTTTGTACTTGATTCCCCATAATTTAATCCCACCCCTCTCCCCAACACCCTAGCATTTACTTCTTCTACAACCCCATCTATAAATACATTAAACAACCATGGTGACATTACACATCCCTGTCTAAGACCTACTTTTACTGGGAAGTAATCTCCCTCTCTTCTACACACCCTAACCTGAGCTTCACTATCCTATAAAAACTCTTTACAACATTTAGCAACTTACTACCTATTCCATATACAGTGGACCCTCGACCAACGATATTAATCCGTTCCTGAGAGCTTATCGTTAGTCGAGTTAATTTTCCCCATATAATGGAAATCAAATTAATCCATTCCTGGCACCCCAAAGTATTGAACAAAATTTTTTTTACCACATGAAATATTAATTTTAATTTTAAAAACTCTTTACAACATTTAGCAACTTACTACCTATTCCATATACAGTGGACCCTCGACCAACGATATTAATCCGTTCCTGAGAGCTTATCGTTAGTCGAGTTAATTTTCCCCATATAATGGAAATCAAATTAATCCATTCCTGGCACCCCAAAGTATTGAACAAAATTTTTTTTACCACATGAAATATTAATTTTAATACACACAAACCGAAGAAGACATGTACAATTACATGACACTTACCTTTATTGAAGATCTGGTGATGATTGATGGGATGGGAGGGGAGTGTGTGGATGATGCTAGTGTTAAGAAGGGGAATCCCCTTCCATTAGGACTTGAGGTGTCAAGTCCTTTTCCGGGGTTACTTCCCTTCTTTTAATGCCACTAGGACCAGCTTGAGAGTCACTGGACCTCTGTCGCACAACATAGAGGCCTGTACCTCCTGTTCCTTTATGACATTCCTAAAGTGTTTCACAACATTCTCAGTGTACTGCCTGCCAACACAGCTTGCAGTAGCTGTGTGAGGGTGATTTTCATCAAAAAAGGTTTGCACTTTAAGCCACATTGCACACATTTCCTTAAACTTTGAAGTAGGCAACTTCCTCAATTTCTCTATCCCCTCCTCCGGAGTAGTTTCCTCAGGTCTGGCCTCTTGCTGTTGAAGATGATCTTGCAGCTCATCAGTGGTTAGTTCATCATTTATCCTCCTCCACCAACTCTTGGAGTTTTGTGTACAACCTGGACAGCTCGGAGACACGCACTCCACTTTCATACTGAGCAATGATCTCTTTCTTCATATCCATAGTAATTCTCACCCTTTTTGCTGTAGGGTTGGCACTAGAAGCTTTCTTGGGGCCCATGGTGACTTATTTTGCAGGTGCAATCACTAAAAATGCTGGGATAATATGAAATGTTCCGATTGTATGTTTGGATGGGACCGCGGTGGCTGGTTGGCTTGTAAACACTGGCACCCACGGGACAAGTAAGGCGCGCTCAGGCCACAAATGGATGTGTCTCGAACAGAATGAATCGCGTTGGTCGAGTTTTTTAGCGCTAGTCGAGGCAAATTTTTTGCGTTAAAATGTATCGCTAGTTGGATTTAACGTTATACGATGCCAGCGTTGGTCAAGGGTCCACTGTACTTACAACATCTGCCACATTGCTCCCCTATCCACTCTATCATATGCCTTTTCTAAATCCATAAATGCAATGAAAACTTCTCTACCTTTATCTAAATACTGTTCACATATATGCTTCAATATAAACACTTGACCTATACTTCCCTTACCCACTCTAAAATCTCCTTGCTCATCCGCAATCCTACATTCTGTCTTGCCTCTAATTCTTTCAATAATAACCCTACCATACGCATTTCCTGGTATACTCAGTAAACTTATTAACATATTAACACACTGGCCGATTCCCACCAAGGCAGGGTGGCCCGAAAAAGAAAAACTTTCACCATCATTCGCTCCATCACTGTCTTGCCAGAAGGGTGCTTTACACTACAGTTTTTAAACTGCAACATTAACACCCCTCCTTCAGAGTGCAGGCACTGTACTTCCCATTTCCAGGACTCAAGCCTGGCCTGCCGGTTTCCCTGAATCCCTTCATAAATGTTACTTTGCTCACACTCCAACAGCACGTCAAGTATTAAAAACCATTTGTCTCCATTCACTCCTATCAAACATGCTCACGCATGCCTGCTAGAAGTCCAAGCCCCTCGCACACAAAACCTCCTTTACCCCCTCCCTCCAACCCTTCCTAGGCCGACCCCTACCCCGCCTTCCTTCCACTACAGACTGATACACTCTTGAAGTTATTCTGTTTCGCTCCATTCTCTCTACATGTCCGAACCACCTCAACAACCCTTCCTCAGCCCTCTGGACAACAGTTTTGGTAATCCCGCACCTCCTCCTAACTTCCAAACTACGAATTCTCTGCATTATATTCACACCACACATTGCCCTCAGACATGACATCTCCACTGCCTCCAGCCTTCTCCTCGCTGCAACATTCATCACCCATGCTTCACACCCATATAAGAGCGTTGGTAAAACTATACTCTCATACATTCCCCCTTTGCCTCCAAGGACAAAGTTCTCTGTCTCCACAGACTCCTAAGTGCACCACTCACTCTTTTTCCCTCATCAATTCTATGATTCACCTCATCTTTCATAGACCCATCCGCTGACACGTCCACTCCCAAATATCTGAATACGTTCACCTCCTCCATACTCTCTCCCTCCAATCTGATATTCAATCTTTCATCACCTAATCTTTTTGTTATCCTCATAACCTTACTCTTTCCTGTATTCACCTTTAATTTTCTTCTTTTGCACACCCTACCAAATTCATCCACCAATCTCTGCAGCTTCTCTTCAGAATCTCCCAAGAGCACAGTGTCATCAGCAAAGAGCAGCTGTGACAACTCCCACTTGTGTGTGATTCTTTATCTTTTAACTCCACGCCTCTTGCCAAGACCCTCGCATTTACTTCTCTTACAACCCCATCTATAAATATATTAAACAACCACGGTGACATCACACATCCTTGTCTAAGGCCTACTTTTACTCGGTAAAAATTTCCCTCTTTTCTACATACTCTAACTTGAGCCTCACTATCCTCGTAAAAACTCTTCACTGCTTTCAGTAACCTACCTCCTACACCATACACTTGCAACATCTGCCACATTGCCCCCCTATCCACCCTGTCATACGCCTTTTCCAAATCCATAAATGCCACAAAGACCTCTTTAGCCTTATCTAAATACTGTTCACTTATATGTTTCACTGTAAACACCTGGTCCACACACCCCCTACCTTTCCTAAAGCCTCCTTGTTCATCTGCTATCCTATTCTCCGTCTTACTCTTAATTCTTTCAATAATAACTCTACCATACACTTTACCAGGTATACTCAACAGACTTATCCCCCTATAATTTTTGCACTCTCTTTTGTCCCATTTGCCTTTATACAAAGGAACTATGCATGCTCTCTGCCAATCCCTAGGTACCTTACCCTCTTCCATATATTTATTAAATAATTGCACCAACCACTCCAAAACTATATCCCCACCTGCTTTTAACATTTATATCTTTATCCCATCAATCCTGGCTGCCTTACCCCCTTTCATTTTTACCTACTGCCTCACGAACTTCCCCCACACTCACAACTGGCTCTTCCTCACTCCTACAAGATGTTATTCCTCCTTGCCCTATACACGAAATCACAGCTTCCCTATCTTCATCAACATTTAACAATTCCTCAAAATATTCCCTCCATCTTCCCAATACCTCTAACTCTCCATTTAATAACTCTCCTCTCCTATTTTTAACTGACAAATCCATTTGTTCTCTAGGCTTGATTAACTTGTTAATCTCACTCCAAAACTTTTTCTTATTTTCAACAAAATTTGTTGATAACATCTCACCCACTCTCTCATTTGCTCTCTTTTTACATTGCTTCACCACTCTTTTAACCTCTCTCTCTTTCTCCATATACTCTTCCCTCCTTGCATCACTTCTACTTTGTAAAAACTTCTCATATGCTAACTTTTTCTCCCTTACTACTCTCTTTACATCATTCCACCAATCGCTCCTCTTCCCTCCCGCACCCACTTTCCTGTAACCACAAAGTTATGCTGAACACTAACACTACTTTCCGAAACCTACCCCATACATCTTCAACCCCACTGCCTATGCTCTCATTAGCCCATCTATCCTCCAATAGCTGTTTATATCTTACCCTAACTGCCTCCTCTTTTAGTTTGTAAACCTTCACCTCTCTCTTCCCTGATGCTTCTATTCTCCTTGCATCCCATCTACCTTTTACTCTCAGTGTAGCTACAACTAAAAAGTGATCTGATATATCTGTGGCCCCTCTATAAACATGTACATCCTGAAGTCTACTCAACAGTCTTTTATCTACCAATACATAATCCAACAAACTACTGTCATTTCACCCTACATCAGTAAACTAATTCCTTTATAATTTTTACAATCTCTTTTGTCCCTCTTCCCTTTATATAAAGGAACTATACATGCTCTCTGCCAATCCCTAGGTACCTTCCCCTCTTTCATACATTTGTTATCCAGCTGCTTTACCCCCTTTCATTCTACGTAATGCCTCATGCACCTCCCCCCCCACTCACATCCTGCTCTTCTTCACTCCTGAAAGATGGTATACCTCCCTGGCCAATGCACGAAATTACCGCCTCCTTTTCTTCGTCGGCATTTAAAAGTTTCTCAAAATATTCCCGCCATCTACCCAATACCTCCAGCTCCCCATCTACTAACTCCCCTACTCTTGTATTTAACTGACAAATCCATTTGTTCCCTAGGCTTGCTTAACTTGTTTAACTCACTCCAAAATTTTTTCTTTTCATCAAATTTCTTGACAGTGCCTCTCCCACTTTATCATCTGTTCTCCTTTTGGACTCTCTCACCACTCTCTTCACCTTTCTTTTACTCTCCATACATTCTGCTCTTCTTATAACACTTCTGCTTTGTAAAAACCTCTCATAAGCTACCTTTTTCTCTTTTATCACACCCTTTACTTCATCATTCCCCCAATCACTCCTCTTTCCTACTGCACCCACCCTCCTATAGCCACAAACTTCTGCCCCACATTCTAATACTGCATTTTTAAAACTATTCCAACCCTCTTCAACCCCCCCCCCACTACTCACACTTGCACTAGCCCACCTTTCTGCCAATAGTTTCATATATCTCACCCAAACTTCCTCCTCCCTTAGTTTATACACTTTCACCTCTCTCTTACTTGTTGTTACCATTTTCCTCTTGTTCCATCTACCTCTTACTCTAACTGTAGCTACAACTAAATAATGATACGATATATCAGTTGCAAATTATATTTACAAAAATACTTAAGGAATTACACACTTGCAAGTAAAACTGTGATGCTGGTAAATCAATGACAGAAAGATGTCCTTGTTTGATCTGGAAGACTGTGTACAGTACAGCAGTGTGTGGTAGGACATGAACATCTGCTGGGTCCAACAGTAGATTTGCCACAACCATGAGATCAACTGAAGAAGGAGCCAGGTGCTGTAAAGATTCAACCAAAAAATCATATTGTAAATTAATTTTTTTTATTCAAACAGTACAAATTGACATGAAAATTGTACAGAAAGCCAGCTTTCATCTAACACTCAACATTGAGCATACCTACAGTTCTGTCAATGCAATATCTAATTATATCTCATTAGGTAGTAGGTTGGTAGACAGCAACCACCCAGGGGGGTACTACCGTCCTGCCAAGTGAGTGTGAAATGAAAGCCTGTAATTGTTTTACATGATGGTAGGATTGCTGGTGTCTTTTGTCTGTCTCATAAATATGCAAGATTACAGGTACGTCTTGCTACTTCTACTTACACTTAGGTCACACTACACATACATGTACATGTTTATTTATACACACTCATCTGGGTTTTCTTTGATTTTTATCTTAATAGTTCTTGGTCTTATTACTTTTCCTTTTATATCCATGGGGAAGTGGAATAAGAATCTTTCCTCCATAAGCCATGCATGTTGTAAGAGTCAACTAAAATGCCGGGAACAATGGGCTAGTAACCCCTTTTCCTGTAATAATTACTAAAAAGAATAAGAAGAAAATTGTCAAAGTGGGAAGTCTGAATGTGCGTGGATGTTGTACAAATGATAAGAGAGAGGTGATTGTGGATGTTATGAATGAGAAGAAGCGGGATGTCCTGGCTTTAAGTGAAACAAAGCTGAAGGGGGTGGGAGAGTTTCAGTGAAGAGGAACAAATGGGATTAGGTCAGGGGTTTCAAATAGAGTTAGAGCTAAAGAAGGAGTAGGAATAATGTTGAAGGATAAGTTATGGCAGGAAAAGAGGGACTACAAATGTATTAATTCAAGGATTCAAGGATTATGTGGAGTAAAATAAAGGTTGGATGTGAAAAGTGGGTTGTAGTAAGCGAATGTGCACCTGGAGAAGAAAGAAGTGTAGAGGAGAGAGAGATTTTGGGAAATGTTGAGTGAATGCGTGGGGAGTTTTGAACCAAGAGTGAGAGTAATGGTGGTTGGGGATTTTCAATGCTAAAGTGGGCAAAAATGTTGTGGAGGGAGTAGTAGGTAAATTTGGGGTGCCAGGGGTAAATGAAAATGGGGAGCCTTTGAGCTATGTGTAGAAAGAGGTTTGGTAATAAGTAATAAATATTTTATGAAGAAGAGGATAAATATACAAGGTATGATATAGCACGTAATGAAAGCAGTTTGTTAGATTATGTATTGGTGGATAAAAGGTTGATAGGTAGGCTCCAGGATGTACACGTTTATAGAGGGGCAACTGATATATCAAATCATTATTTAGTTGTAGCTACAGTTAGAGTAAGAGGTAGATGGGAAAAAGAGGAAAATGGCAACAACAAGCAAGAGGGAGGTGAAAGTGTATAAACTAAGGGAGGAGGAAGTTCGGGCGAGATATAATCAACTATTGGCAGAAAGGTGGGCTGGTGCAAGTATGAGTAGTGGGGAGGTTGAAGAGGGTTGGAATAGTTTTAAAAATGCAGTAATAGAATGTGGGGCAGAAGTTTGTGGTTACAGGAGGGTGGGTGCAGGAGGAAAGAGGAGTGATTGGTGGAATGATGAAGTAAAGGGTGTGATAAAAGAGAAAAAGTTAGCGTATGAGAGGCTTTTACAAAGCAGAAGTGTTATAAGAGGAGTAGGGTATATAGAGAGTAAAAAAAAGGTGAAGAGAGTGGTGAGAGAGTGCAAAAGGAGAGCAGATGATAGAGTGGGAGAGGCACTGTCAAGGCATTTTAATGAAAATAAGAAAAATTTTTGGAGTTAAACAAGTTAAGAAAGTTATAAACAGAGTAGGAAAGTTAGTAGATGGGGAGATGGAGGTTTTGGGTAGACGGCGAGAATATTTTGAGGAACTTTTAAATGTCCACGAAGAAAGGGAAGCGGTAATTTCATGCACTGGCCAGGGAGGTATACCATCTTTGAGGAGTGAAGAACAGGATGTGAGTGTGGGGGAGGTGCGTGAGGCATTATATAGAATGAAAGGGAGTAAAGCAGCTGGAACCGACGGGATCATGACAGAAATGTTAAAAGCAGGGGGGGATATAATGTTGGAGTGGTTGGTATTTTTGTTTAATAAATGTATGAAAGAGGGGAAGGTACCTAGGGATTGGCAGAGAGCATGTATAGTCCCTTTATATAAAGGGAAGGGGGGCAAAAGAGATTGTAAAAATTATAGAGTTATAAGTTTACTGAGTGTACCAGGAAAAGTATACGGTAGGGTTATAATTGAAAGAATTAGAGGTAAGACAGAATGTAGGATTGCGGATGAGCAAGGAGGTTTCAGAGTGGGTAGGGGATGTGTAGATCAAGTGTTTACATTGAAGCATATATGTGAACAGTATTTAGATAACAGTAGGGAAGTTTTTATTGCATTTATGGATTTAGAAAAGGCATATGATAAACTGGATAGGGGAGCAATGTGGCAGATGTTGCAAGTACATGTATATGGAATAGGTGGTAAGTTACTAAATGCTGTAAAGAGTTTTTATAAGGATAGTGAGGCTCAGGTTAGGGTGTGTAGAAGAGAGGGAGACTATTTCCCAGTAAAAGTAGGTCTTAGACAGGGATGTGTAATGTCACCATGGTTGTTTAATATATTTATAGATGGGGTTGTAAAAGAAGTAAATGCTAGGGTGTTCAGGAGAGGGGTGGGATTAAATTATGGGGAATTAAATACAAAATGGGAATTGACAGTTGCGTTTTGCTGATGATACTGTGCTTATGGGAGATTATAAAGAAAAACTGCAAAGGTTAGTGGACGAGTTTGGGAGTGTGTGTAAAGGTAGAAAGTTGAAAGTGAACATAGAAAAGAGTAAGGCGATGAGGGTATCAAATGATTTAGATAAACAAAAATTGAATATTATATTGGGGAGGAGGAGTATGGAAGAAATTAATGTTTTCAGATACTTGGGAGTTGACGTGTCGGCGGATGGATTTATGAAGGATGAGGTTAATCATAGAATTGATGAGGAAAAAAAAGGCGAGTGGTGTGTTGAGGTATATGGGGAGACAAAAAACGTTATCTACGGAGGCAAAGAAGGGAATGTATGAAAGTATAGTAGTACCAACGCTCTTACATGGGTGTGAAGCTTAGGTTGTGAATGCAGCAGTGAGGAGGCGGTTGGAGGCAGTGGAGATGTCCTGTCTAAGGGCAATGTGTGGTGCAAATATTATGCAGAAAATTCGGAGTGTGGAAATTAGGAGAAGGTGTGGAGTTAATAAAAGTATTGGTCAGAGGGCTGAAGAGGGATGGTTGAGGTGGTTTGGTCATTTAGAGAGAATGGATCAAAGTAGAATGACATGGAGAGCGTATAAATCTGTATGGGAAGGAAGGCGGGGTAGGGGTCGTCCTCGAAAAGGTTGGAAGGAAGGGGTAAGGAAGGTTTTGTGGGCGAGGGGCTTGGACTTCCAGCAGGCGTGTATGAGCGTGTTTGATAGGAGTGAATGGAGACGAATGGTACTTGGGACCTGACGATCTGTTGGAGTGTGAGCAGGGTAATATTTAGTGAAGGGATTCAGGGAAACCGGTTATTTTCATATAGTCGGACTTGAGTCCTGGAAATGGGAAGTACAATGCCTGCACTTTAAAGGAGGTGTTTGGGATATTGGCAGTTTGGAGGGATATGTTGTGTATCTTTATATGTGTATGCTTCTAGACTGTTGTATTCTGAGCACCTCTGCAAAAACAGTGATAATGTGCGAGTGTGGTGAAAGTGTTGAATGATGATGAAAGTATTTTCTTTTTTGGGGATTTTCTTTCATCATCATTCAACACTTTCACCACACTCGCACATTATCACTGTTTTTGCAGAGGTGCTCAGAATACAACAGTCTAGAAGCATACACATATAAAGATACACAACATATCCCTCCAAACTGCCAATATCCTAAACCCCTCCTTTAAAGTGCAGGCATTGTACTTCCCAGTTCCAGGACTCAAGTCCGGCTATACAAAAATAACCGGTTTCCCTGAATCTCTTAACTAAATATTACCCTGCTCACACGCCAACAGCTTGTCAGGTCCCAAAAACCATTCGTCTCCATTCACTCCTATCTAACACGCTCACGCACGCTTGCTGGAAGTCCAAGCCCCTTGCCCACAAAGCCTCCTTTACCCCCTCCCTCCAACCATTTCGGGGATGACCCCTACCCCACCTTCCTTCCCCTACAGATTTATACACTCTCCAAGTCATTCTACTTTGTTCCAAAGTAGGATACATATGCTATGTCTAAAAAACACCATTTATGAAGAAATTGTTTTACTGCTTCACAATTTTTTTATTTGCATCCCACTATTATATTATCTGGTTAGGCCTAGCTATAACAGAATACACAATGGTGCACATTTTAATGTTTAAAATAAAACTAAATAGTGTAAATCCTTATCATGAAAAAATTAACCCACAGGGATGATACACTGCCCATGAGGAATAAAAAGCATTATGTTATCATGTATCTCAGTGAATTTAAGAATTTAGGATAATTATTATTGTTCAAAATGTTTTTCTGTTGTCCATTTATTAATAACCAAGACTTGCAGTAGCTACACCAAGGCACACACATCAGAACTGAAACCTCTGTCAAAATGTTTTGCAATTGAAAAACTATATAAGATGTCAATTTTTGAAACATCTCCATAATCAACAACATAAATATACTGAATTACTAAGTTTAAAAAGAAAAACTTTCATTCATTTTTCTTTTTAGGTTACCCTCCCTTGGTGGGATACGGCTGTTTCGTTGAGAGAGAAAAATCAATACAATTACTTCACAGTAGCATTAACATACAATCTATACTGTATTTATACAGTAACACACTTTAAAGAAAAGACTAATACTAACACTGTATGGGCCCTCATTAACTGTAAGAATATGCAGAACTCACTGATGATGATCAGCTGTTGCATGAAGGTTGAAGACTTAATTTCTAGTAATTTAATTTTTTCTTGAAAACTGATAAATTTGCTACAAATCATAATGAAAGTTGGATTTTCATATTTTTCATCTTCCAGTGACCCCCTGTAGCTACTCACAATCAACTAGTATCTCTCACATCCTCTCATTTTTAGAGGACAAAGCTAGGGTTCTTTACAACAAAGATCCAGAAATAGTTTGCCACCAGTAAATACTACTAATATATAAAAGTCATAAATACTAACCTTATATGCTGGATGAGCAACCCTAACTGAAAGTCTGGCTGAGCCGGTTTGTCTTCCTTCAATGAGAACCATGTAACCCATGCGGCCACTCTCTTCAAGAGGTGCAATAGAGGGTGGCATTTCATATGGTGACCCCTCAAATGTCATGAATCTGGTGATTAAAACATTACATGTAAACAAACACAAAATCCTTACTGGATATTTACAATTAGAGTAAAAAAAAAAAATGCTCCAATGCAAGTTTTAAGGAAATGGCTCACCGGAGAACAGTCTGTGCAGCCACTACAGATCCCCGATCAGCCAAGGTCTGAAGATCCCATATCATTTCAATGCCCTCCAATGTAGTAAATTCATTGCCTGCAAGAAATAAATGAATAGGTCTAAGAATAGAACAATTTTTCCCCAATATCTATTACAACTCTTTTTACTATGTTATTAACATTATTCTTAGACTTATAAATATATCTTTGTATGTTTTCATACCTAAGCTACTATACTAACACTACATCTTAACCCCCCCAACATGCAAACCTGCTTCTCCTTTTTTCCCAAGATGTGTCTCACATTGAATTTATCTAACCTTCATACAGTGGAACCTCAAAAATCGAACGTATCACATATCAAACGTTTCGAAAGTAAGACAATTTTTTCGGACAAACTGTGTACCTATTATCGAACACGCCCCTATTTTCGGACCGCCAGGTACAGGACCTGTCCGCTGGCCCGCTCTCGTCCTCGTCCCCGCGCAGGCGCCGTGAGCAGTCTAGCTTTGTTTATGCCTGAGTGAACACTAACCTGCAATCTCATTCACACATTATATGATTATTTAATTGTGTTTAGTCCTTGTGGGGCTGTGAAATAAGCTGCCATGGGCCCAAAGAAACTTGCTAGTGGTGCCCCTGTGGTAAAGAAAGTGAGAAACACCATAGATGTGAAGGAGGAAATACTACAGAAGTATGAGATTGGAGTGAGACTTGTTGAGCTTGCCAGGATGTACAGTGGACTGTGGACAATTATTTTGTGAGACAAACAGACGACTGTGGACAGTTATTTTGTGAGACAGAAACAGACGACTGGAGTTATTTTGTGAGACAGAAACAGACGACTGTGGAGTTATTTTGTGAGACAAACAGACGATTGTGGACAGTTATTTTGTGAGACAAACATACGACTGTGGAGTTATTTTGTGAGAAACAGACGATTGTGGACAGTTATTTTGTGAGACAAACAGAGGACTGTAGAGTTATTTTGTGAGACAGAAACAGAGGACTGTAGACAGTTATTTTGTGAGACTGGGGTCCAATGACTCTCAAGCTGGTCCTAATGGCATTAAAATATAGAGAAGGGAAGCAACCCCAGAGAGGGCGTTGATATCGGAAGTCCTCATGGAGGGGGATTCTCCTTCCAAACAATAACCCCAACTCCCTCTCTCCTCCCTATCTTCCATATGCCATCACCAATCTTCAATAAAGGTAAGTAAAAATGTTATTTTATATTACTATACACAATTAAAGACTATAGCATTTGTAGTGTGTATGTAAAACTGTAATTTATCTCTATAAAATGTATTTTTTGTGAATATTTTTGGGTTTCTGGAACGGATTAATTGTATTTCCATTATTTCTTATGGGAAACATTGCTTCGAATTTCAGACTTTTCGAATTTAGAACTAGCTCCTGGAACGGATTAAGTTCAAAATTTGAGGTTCCACTGTACATACCATTTTAAAAGATTTGCATTTGTTCCTCTTTACCAAGTGCCCCCATCTGTGTTGAACTTGCAGACTTTCCTGCCAGCTTTCTCTCATTAACAACAAATTTTACAGGATCAGTCTCTACTGTTGTAGTTTTGGTACATGTATATACATAAGGAGACCTTTGTTACGTAAAAAGTACAAGTGCAACTAATGTGGCATTTTATTGTGGGAATGTTCCGCTCTCCAAGAGCTTTGCCAAGCCGTTACAGCTTTGTCAAGCCGTTACAGCTCTGTCAGGCCGTTACAGCTCTGTCAAGCCATTACAGCTCTGTCAAGGCGTTACAGCTCTGTCAACCCATTACAGCTTTGTCAACCCATTACAGCTTTGTCAACCCATTACAGCTTTGTCAAGCCGTTACAGCTTTGTCAAGCTGTTACAGCTTTGTCAAGCCGTTACAGCTTTGTCGAGATGTTACAACTCTGTCAAGATGTTACAACTCTGTCAAGATGTTACAACTCTGTCAAGCTGTAACAGCTTGACCAAGATCCTGGAGAGCAAAATGTTGCCACAATAAAATGTCACATTAGTTGCACTTGTGCCCTTTTACCTAACATAGTTGGTAATTCTACCAGCATTAATACAGGGTGACTATTGTTTAATACATGTACTGCTGGTTGAAATTATGATTTTCTCTGGTGCCTCCTGTAAATGTCACCCAATTTCTTGCCACTAAATAATGACTTTCAAACTTCTCTCTTTCTTATTCCATGTTGTACTTATGTTTAAAATATTTTCCATGGCAAATTTTCTCTAAATGCCATACAGTACTAATTTATTCAATAAAACAGCATCTCCACCAGTTTCCCTGAATTTCTCTATTGACCCTTTGACTGTCACAACCCCAAATCTTGAAGTGTCTCCTGATGTCGCAAAATATTTAAAAAAAAAAAAAAAAAAAATTCTTGTGAAATGATAAGAGAATCTTTTCCCGATGATAATGACACCAAAAGTACGAAATTTGATGGAAAACTTACGGAATTATGCTCTCACGAAGTTAGCCATCTCAGCAACATTTATGCATCGGCAATTTTGCATACTTTGAGCCCCATTTGCCAATTCCATTGTTCCAGTCCATCAAACTCATAGCTATTTCTTTAGAACTCCATTTGTTCTATCGACTGAGTACAAGAAACCGCCCATTTACCGATTTCAACTACCCAATAAAATGGTCAGAAATTGGCAATTTGGCCAATTTCATGCATATTAAAAAATATGTCAATTTCAAAATAGGGTCCAGAATGAACAATGCAAACATTCCTGGCACTAAAATAACATTTTCTCTGTTCATCAGTCACATCTCCAGGTCCCTGTTATAATACTCTTGCTTTCTATTTTGAATTTTTATTCACACAAAAAATAGAAGATTTACTGTTATGCAGACTACTGCAATATTGTAATAACTGTGTAAATAACGTCAACCTATTCGTGACTGCGCATTACAATGGCTAGCTGGACATTTATTGGACAATGACGTCATTTGATTACTCTTGAACATCGGCAAAAACTGAACATTTCTGCCAATTTGAGCTCAATTTCAACATCCTTTTCATAGTAAAACCAAACAAAATCACTTCTTTTTCTATAATGTGTTTTCCATTCTATCAAATGAGGCCAAGAAAACAAGAATACAACCATAAATAGTATACGAAAATACACCTCAAAGTCAACGTTTTAATCCAAAAACACAGTCGGAGCCTTAACATTAATATTACCATGAGTTTTCAGACAATGCCAGTACTGCACTCAATTAATCATATTTCACATCTGCATTTATATTTTTTTTCTTGCTACTGTCTCTCACCAAAGTAGGGTAATCTCCAAAAAAGAAACACATTCACCATCATTCACTTAATTGATGTCATGCCAGAAGTGTGACAACATAACAATTAAAATAACCCAACAAACTGCAGTATCTCACCCCTCCTCCAGAGTACAGGCAGTGCCCTTCCCACCTCTAGCACCTGTGTCCATTTAACTGAACTGCAAAAAATCTTTAGTTTTTTACTTACCTTGGTCATCATATGCGCGAACTTCAAATTCTTCTGGAGCCTCCTCTACATACAGTTCTCTCGTTGTAGTAACTATCTCCAATCGATGAATTGTGTCAACAAGAACATCACAACGTAAAATTCCTCCGCTGCCTGCAGGCAAAAACCAATGATTGTGAAAAAGCAATGCTTGTAAAATTGTATCTTTTTGTCATGAAAGCCTTTTTATGAGTAGAACAAATGTTCTCATGTAAAAATCTATCAATTTGCTACTGGGGACATATTGTTTACTGTATAATTTTTTGAAGTTTGTACACTCCAAATACTGACAGAGCACAATACTATCACATGTGCGTATATACAAAAAAAGAGAAGAGGAGGAGGAGATCAAAGAGGTACGATGTATATTTAAGAATGCAGTGTGTGGCAATTACAAATAGGCAAATAAAAAAAAAATGCAAAATTAAAACGTACCTGTATCTTGAGCCAAGATAATAGCTGTTTGTCTAGAGGGTGACCGACTGATGGCAGACACCTGTACTTCGTTTGCACACTCATCTTCTATAACTTCGTAAAGCCTGACAACTTCAGTTCTTGAACACGACCTGAAAATATGAAAAACCGATGTATTCATGGTAATCAGTAGCACAGCCAGGATTTCAGTCTGGGTGGGACAGGGTGTCAATACAAATTTCACTCTGGGGAGACCTTAAAATCATAAGATTCTCAAAATATCAAAGAAATTTTCTTTAAAAACACTTGATTTTCAGTAACATGTGACATTTATCAGATTGTACTTTTGTGGTCATTGGTCAATATAATGCAGTGGAAAACAGCGATTAATTGAAAAAAAATAAAAAATATTTGCAACTGCGAAGCTTAGGCCACCTTAGCCCCCCTGTCCAATGACTGTGCCATTGATGATAATTACCTAACTACACTAATTACAGTAGTACTATATTTGACCTGATCAAGGTCCCAAGGCAAACACCTTCAATAAAGGTATCTTAAAAGAATACATTTGTTTTTTTGCCTTTATATAAGATTCTAAAGAATACCTTAGCCTTGGCTGCCTTCAAGAGAGAGCTGGACAGATACCTAAAGTCGGTGCCGGATCAGCCGGGCTGTGGCTCGTACATTGGACTGCGTGCGGCCAGCAGTAACAGCCTAGTTGATCAGGCCCTGATCCATCGGGAGGCCTGGTCATGGACCGGGCCGCGGGGGCGTTGATCCCCGGAATAACCTCCAGGTAACCTCCAGGTAATATATGTGTTAATGTGTTAAGCTTACAATCTAATAATAGTTTATGCAGTCCCTTAGGTAGATACCTGGAGTTTACCTGGAGAGAGTTCCGGGGGTCAACGCCCCCGCAGCCCGGTCTGTGACCAGGCCTCAGAAAAAATTACAAGAGAATTTTGAATGCAATCAACCTTATCTATCTCCTCAGGATTTTCCCTCAGAGTTCACTACAGTATTAGGTAATTATGGTCTTTAAGTAAATTTAGTCATAATTTATTCCTAAAAATGCCATGTTTGGTTGGCTTTGTGACTGATATAATTTTATATTGTGCAAATGTAAGAAAAACTAATTAAAGCTAACAGCACCCAACTTAAAAGAACCTATTATAACCCAGTAGTGGCTTGGTAGGCAATGCTCTCGCTTCGCACAATGCGTGTCCATGGTTCAATCCCCGGCATGAGTGGTCATGTTTCTTTACACCTGCTGTCCCTGTTCGCCCAGCAGTAAGTAGGTAACCAAGCGTTAGTCAACTGGTATGGGTCGCATCCTGGAGGATAAAACTGAAGGACCACAATGGAAATAAACGAGTCTATGATGACCCACTGACTTTCTAGGGTTATCCTCCAACAAAATTGATCCTATCTTACTCCACCAGTGGTAGATATGGGTCTGGCTCGCCTTGGATGACATTCAAATCATCTCTCTTTATATTGGTTGTGACTGGCCAGGAGTGTCAATATTAATTAACCGCTGATTAGCTCTGATGAGCTGTACATCCATAAACAAATTATTTTTGTTAATATCTCCCAACATAACAGAGTTGTACAAGAAACAACAATGAGGGTCGACGTAAGTTAATTTATTTAGGTACAGGTACAAATAGTTACACAAATTGTCACACATAAATAGCATAAGACCCTAATGGAAATAAGCCACTGACTTTTTTACGTTATCCCAGGTTCTCTACATATATGCTGCTATGTATGATAATCTATGTAACTGTAT
The DNA here is from genome assembly GCF_038502225.1 of Cherax quadricarinatus. NCBI lineage: Eukaryota > Metazoa > Arthropoda > Malacostraca > Decapoda > Parastacidae > Cherax > Cherax quadricarinatus. The sequence continues at coordinate 20,027,704 of NC_091346.1, forward strand.
TTGTATATACCTGAATAAACTTATGTATAAATTACCTAGGATAACCCCCCAAAAAAGTCAGTGAATTATTTCCACTGAGGTCTTGGATTTCTATTGGAGTACTGATACAACTTATATAAAAAAATGTGCGATCCTTCAAAAGGCTAAGAATGTCCATAACATCAAAGAATTGCTAGTTATGATCCCTAGGAGCAAAATAACACAAAGTGTCGATAAAAAAGTTAAAATAGAGGCAACACATCCCGGGTTTACCCCCCGCCAAAGTTCTCAATTTTGAAACCCATGCTTACCACCTATAACAGCCGCCCTCAAACACTTTCAGGGTGAAATTGGATGGTATCTCATGGTTGTAAGGGAGGAGCACTCTCGGGACATTAAGTTTGGAGGCCCAGCTCACCCAGAAACACCATATTAACACACAAACTTGTAGTAAAGATGTGAGGCAGGAGCGCGACGCCTCACCCGCCATGCCTCTCACAACGCTTACAACAACACAACACAACACAACCTTCACCTCAATTAATCCAATCTTTTTAAAATTATAATGAAATTTTATATTGTATTAACTGGTTACTCATAGAGGCGTGTAAAATGTATGTATGTATGTATATATATATATATATATATATATATATATATATATATATATATATATATATATATATATATATATATATATATATATATATATATATATATATATATATATATATATATATATATATATATATATATATATATATATATATATATACATATATATATATATATATATATATATATATATATATATATATATATATATATATATATATATATATATATTATTATTATTATTATTATTAACACACTGGCCGATTCCCACCAAGGCAGGATGGTCCGAAAAAGAAAAACTTTCACCATCATTCACTCCATCACTGTCTTGCCAGAAGGGTGCTTTACACTACAGTTTTTAAACTGCAACATTAACACCCCTCCTTCAGAGTGCAGGCACTGTACTTCACATCTCCAGGACTCAAGTCCGGCCTGCCGGTTTCCCTGAATCCCTTCATAAATGTTACTTTGCTCACACTCCAACAGCACGTCAAGTATTAAAAACCATTTGTCTCCATTCACTTCTATCAAACACGCTCACGCATGCCCGCTGGAAGTCCAAGCCCCTCGCACACAAAACCTCCTTTACCCCCTCCCTCCAACCTTTCCTAGGCCGACCCCTACCCCTGTTTCGTTCCATTCTCTCTACATGTCCGAACCACCTCAACAACCCTTCCTCAGCCCTCTGGACAACAGTTTTGGTAATCCCGCACCTCTTCCTAACTTCGAAACTACGAATTCTCTGCATTATATTCACACCACACATTGCCCTCAGACATGACATCTCCACTGCCTCCAGCCTTCTCCTCGCTGCAACATTCATTACCCATGCTTCACACCCATATAAGAGCAAAAGACTTGGCAGACGATGCAACATCCCCCCAATGAAAAGCAGGGGTGTCACTAGCACGTTAAGAGACCATACAATAAGTGTCAGGGGCCCGAGACTGTTCAACTGCCTCCCAGCATACATAAGGGGGATTACCAATAGACCCCTGGCAGTCTTCAAGCTGGCACTGGACAAGCACCTAAAGTCGGTACCTGACCAGCCGGGCTGTGGCTCGTACGTTGGTTTGCGTGCAGCCAGCAGTAACAGCCTGGTTGATCAGGCTCTGATCCACCAGGAGGCCTGGTCACAGACCGGGCTGCGGGAGCGTTGACCCCCGGAACTCTCTCCAGGTAAACTCCAGGTAAACTCCATACATTCCCCTCTTTGCCTCCAAGGACAAAATTCTTTGTCTCCACAGACTCCTAAGTGCACCACTCACCCTTTTCCCCTCATCAATTCTATGATTCACCTTATCTTTCTTAGACCCATCCGCGGACACGTCCACTCCCAAATATCTGAATACATTCACCTCCTCCATACTCTCTCCCTCCAATCTGATATCCAATCTTTCATCACCTAATCTTTTTGTTATCCTCATAACTTTACTCTTTCCTGTATTCACTTTTAATTTTCTTCTTTTGCATACCCTACCAAATTCATCCACCAACCTCTGCAACAAGTTGGCCATCTCCCACCAAAGCAGGGTGACCCAAAAAGAAAGAAAATCCCCAAAAAACAAAATACTTTCATCATCATTCAACACTTTCACTTTACTCACACATAATCACTATTTTTGCAGAGGAGCTCAGAATACAAGTTTAGAAACATATACGTATAAATATGCACAACATATCCTTCCAAACTGCTAATATCCCGAACCCCTCCTGTAAAGTGCAGGCAGTGTACTTCTCATTTCAAGGACTCAAGTCCGGCTATATAAAAATAACCGGTTTTCCTGAATCCCTTCACTAAATATTACCCTGCTCACACTCCAACAGCTTGTCAGGTCCCAAATAATATTCATCTTCATTCACTCCTATCTAACACGCTCACACACGCTTGCTGGAAGTCCAAGCCCTCAAGCAAAAAACCTCCTTTACCCCCTCCCTCCAACCTTTTCGAGGACGACCCCTACCTGGCCTTCCTTCCCCTACAGATTTATACACTCTCCATGTCATTCTACTTTGATCCATTCTCTCTAAATGACCAAACCACCTCAACAACCCCTCTTCAGCCCTCTGACTAATAGTTTTATTAACTCCACAACTCCTAATTTCCACACTCCAAATTTTCTGCATAATATTTACACCACACATCACTGCCTCTAACTGCCTCCTCTCTGCAGCATTTACAACCCAAGCTTCATACCCCTACACAAGTGTTGATACTACTACACTTTCATACATTCCCTTCTTTGCGTCCATTGATAACGTTTTTTGTCTCCACATACACCTCAATGCACCACTCACCTTTTTTCCATCATCAATTCTATGATTAACCTCATCCTTCATAAGTCCATCTGGCTTTCAAATATCTGAAAACATTCACTTCTTCCATACTCCTCTCCAATTTGACATCCAATTTTTCTTTATAAGATTTCGTTCGGATTTTTAACCCCGGAGGGTTAGCCACCCAGGATAACCCAAGAAAGTCAGTGCGTCATCGAGGACTGTCATTTGATACCCACATCACCTTACTATTTTCTATGTTCACTTTCAACTTTCTACCTTCACACACACTCCCAAACTCGTCCACTAACCATTCCAGTTTTTCTTTAGAATCTCCCATAAGCACAGTATCATCAGCAAAAAGTAACTGTCAATTCCCATTTTGAATTTGATTCCCCATAATTTAATCCCACCCCTCTCCCGAACACCCTAGCATTTACTTCTTTTACAACCCCATCTATAAATATATTAAACAACCATGGTGACATTACACATCCCTGTCTAAGACCTACTTTTACCGGGAAGTAGTCTCTCTCTCTTCTTCACATCCTAACCTGAGCCTCACTGTCCTCATAAAAACTCTTTACAGCATTTAGTAACTTACCACCTATTCCATATATGTACTTGCAACATCTGCCACATTGCTCCCCTATCCACTCTATCATATACCTTTTCTAAATCCAAAATGCAATAAAAACTTCCCTACCTTTATCTAAATACTGGTCACATATATGCTTCAATGTAAACACTTGATCTACAGCACCTCCTCCACACTCACATCCTGCTCTTCACTCCTAAAAGATGGTATACCTCCCTGGCCAGTGCAAGAAATTACCGCTTCCCTTTCTTCGTCGACATTTAAAAGTTCCTCAAAATATTCTCGCCATCTACCCAAAACCTCCATCTCCCCGTCTACTAACTCCCCTACTCTGTTTTTAACTGGCAAATCCATTCGTTCCCTAGGCTTTCTTAACGTGTTTAACTCACTCCAAAATTTTTTCTTATTTTCATTAAAATTTCTTGACAGTGCCTCTCCCACTCTATCATCTGCTCTCCTTTTGCACTCTCTCACCACTCTCTTTACCTTTCTTTTACTCTCCATATACTCTACTCTTCTTATAACACTTCTGCTTTGTAAAAACCTCTCATAACCTGGAGTTTACCTGGAGAGAGTTCCGGGGGTCAACGCCCCCGCGGCCCGGTCTGTGACCAGGCCTCCTGGTGGATCAGAGCCTGATCAACCAGGCTGTTACTGCTGGCTGCACGCAAACCAACGTACGAGCCACAGCCCGGCTGGTCAGGAACTGACTTTAGGTGCTTGTCCAGTGCCAGCTTGAAGACTGCCAGGGGTCTGTTGGTAATCCCCCTTATGTATGCTGGGAGGCAGTTGAACAGTCTCGGGCCCCTGACACTTATTGTATGGTCTCTTAACGTGCTAGTGACACCCCTGCTTTTCATTGGGGGGATGTTGCATCGTCTGCCAAGTCTTTTGCTTTCGTAGTGAGTGATTTTCGTGTGCAAGTTCGGTACTAGTCCCTCTAGGATTTTCCAGGTGTATATAATCATGTATCTCTCCCGCCTGTGTTCCAGCGAATACAGGTTTAGGAACCTCATAAGCTAACTTTTTCTCTTTTATCACACCCTTTACTTCATCATTCCACCAATCACTCCTCTTTCCTCCTGCACTCACCCTCCTGTAACCACAAACCTCCCCCCACTACCCATACTTGCACCAGCCCACCTTTCTGCCAATAGTTGCTTATATCTCACCCAAACTTTCTCCTCCCTTAGTTTACACACTTTCACATCCCTCTTACTTGTTGTTGCCATTTTCCTCTTTTTCCCTCTACCTCTTACTCTAACTGTAGCTACGACTATATAATGATCCGATATATCAGTTGCCCCTCTATAAACGTGTACATCCTGTAGCCTACCCATCAACCTTTTATCCACCAATACATAATCTAGCAAACTACTTTCATTACGTGCTAAATCATACCTTGTATATTCATTTATCCCGTTTTTCATAAAATATGTATTACTTATTACCAAACCTCTTTCTACACATAGCTCAATTAAAGGCTCCCCATTTTCATTTACCGCTTGCACCCCAAATTTATGTACTACTTCCTCCACAACATTTTTACCCACTTCAGCAGTGAAATCCCCAACCACAAGTACTCTCACACTTGGTTCAAAACTCCCCATGCATTCACTCAACATTTCCCAAAATCTCTCTCTCTCTCTCCTCTACAATTCGAAGCGCTAAACCACAAGGGCTATACAGCGCTGCTCAATGCTTCTTCATAACAATACTACTACTACTACTAATGATAACATGTGAGCAAATTATGTCCTGTTTTTGTTGTATGTGAATGTTATAAAATTTTATGTCCCTACAGCTGCACTGTTTGACCATTGTGGGGTTAGCGCTTATACTTGGAAGGTGTTTTGGGGGTCAGTGCCCCCCCACGGCCCAGTCAAGACTGCACCTCATGGTGGATCAGGACCTGAAAATTTTTATTATGGGGGAGCAATAAACCCATAGGGGTTATACAGCACCTGTGGGGGGGGAGGTGGAAGGCATTCAGGCTTAATTCAAGGAATTGGAGCACAGATCTAATTCCCTGTATCAGGAGTCTCTCACCAGTATTAAGGAACCTCCCTTGAGGGGCAGGGCCTGATCAACCAGGCTGTTATGCTGGCTGCATGCAAACCATAGCCAGGGTGGTCTGGTACTAACTTTACGTGCCTGCTCAACTCCCTCATGAATACAGCTAGGGGTTATTTATGTATGCTGGGAGGAAGTTGAACAGTCTTGAGCCTCTGACACTTACCGTGTTGTCTCTTAGTGTACTCTTGGCACCACTGCTTTTAATTGAGGGATGTTGCATTGTCTGCTGAGTCTTTAGCTTCTGTAGGGTGTGATTTACATGTGAAGATTTGGGACTTCAACTTAAGGCACCTAAAATGGAGGAATATAGCAAATAATATTGTTGCATAATAACACCAGGAGGCAGCTCTGATGAAAACTCACACTCACACGAGCTTTTAAATCTCTGCACAAAATTCAATTTAAACCAGCAAATAATAGAGCCTACTAGACTGGAGAATACACTAGACCTCATCTTCACTAACAATGATGATCTGATAAGAAATGTCACCATATCAAAAACAATATACTCAGATCACAACATAATTGAGGTTCAGACATGTATGCGTGGAGCCCCAGACCGACATAATGAGACTAGTCACGCGGGAGCATTCACCAAATTCAACTTCAATAACAAAAACATAAAGTGGGACCAAGTCCTAACCGATATAAGCTGGGAAAATATACTAAGCAACACAGACCCCAACTTATGCTTAGAACAGATTAACTTGGTGGCACTCGATGTATGCACAAGGCTTATTCCTCTAAGAAAAAGGAGGAGTAGATGCAAAATAGAAAGAGACAGGCGCTCCCTTTACAGGCGACGGAAAAGAATAACAGAGAGGCTAAAAGAGGTCAATATATCTGAAATGCGTACGGAGACACTGGTCAGAGAAATAGCAAGCATCGAACTTAAGCTAAAGGAATCTTATAGGAGTCAGGAATCGCGGGAAGAACTAAAAGCCATAAATGAAATTGAAAGAAACCCAAAGTATTTCTTCTCCTATGCCAAATCAAAGTCGAGAAAAACGTCCAGTATTGGGCCCCTACTTAAACAAGATGGGTCCTACACAGATGACAGCAAGGAAATGAGTGAGCTACTCAAGTCCCAATATGACTCAGTTTTTAGCAAGCCGCTAACCAGACTGAGAGTCGAAGATCAAAATGAATTTTTTTTGAGAGAGCCACAAAATTTGATTAACACAAGCCTATCCGATGTTATCCTGACGCCAAATGACTTCGAACAGGCGATAAATGACATGCCCATGCACTCTGCCCCAGGGCCAGACTCGTGGAACTCCGTGTTCATCAAGAACTGCAAGAAGCCCCTATCACAAGCCTTTTCCATCCTATGGAGAGGGAGCATGGACACGGGGGTCGTCCCACAGTTACTAAAAACAACAGACATAGCCCCACTCCACAAAGGGGGCAGTAAAGCAACAGCAAAGAACTACAGACCAATAGCACTAACATCCCATATCATAAAAATCTTTGAAAGGGTCCTAAGAAGCAAGATCACCACCCATCTAGAAACCCATCAGTTACACAACCCAGGGCAACATGGGTTTAGAACAGGTCACTCCTGTCTGTCTCAACTATTGGATCACTACGACAAGGTCCTAAATGCACTAGAAGACAAAAAGAATGCAGATGTAATACATACAGACTTTGCAAAAGCCTTCGACAAGTGTGACCATGGCGTAATAGCGCACAAAATGCGTGCTAAAGGAATAACAGGAAAAGTCGGTCAATGGATCTATAATTTCCTCACTAACAGAACACAGAGAGTAGTAGTCAACAGAGTAAAGTCCGAGGCAGCTACGGTGAAAAGCTCTGTTCCACAAGGCACAGTACTCGCTCCCATCTTGTTCCTCATCCTCATATCCGACATAGACAAGGATGTCAGCCACAGCACCGTGTCTTCCTTTGGAGATGACACCCGAATCTGCATGACAGTGTCTTCCATTGCAGACACTGCAAGGCTCCAGGCAGACATCAACCAAATCTTTCAGTGGGCTGCAGAAAACAATATGAAGTTCAACGATGAGAAATTTCAGTTACTCAGATATGGTAAACACGAGGAAATTAAATCTTCATCAGAGTACAAAACAAATTCTGGCCACAAAATAGAGCGAAACACCAACGTCAAAGACCTGGGAGTGATCATGTCGGAGGATCTCACCTTCAAGGACCATAACATTGTATCAATCGCATCTGCTAGAAAAATGACAGGATGGATAATGAGAACCTTCAAAACTAGGGAGGCCAAGCCCATGATGACACTCTTCAGGTCACTTGTTCTATCTAGGCTGGAATATTCCTGCACACTAACAGCACCTTTCAAGGCAGGTGAAATTGCTGACCTAGAAAATGTACAGAGAACCTTCACGGCGTGCATAACGGAGATAAAACACCTCAATTACTGGGAGCGCTTGAGGTTCCTAAACCTGTATTCCCTGGAATGCAGGCAGGAGAGATACATGATTATATACACCTGGAAAATCCTAGAGGGACTAGTAAAGAACTTGCACACGAAAATCACTCACTACGAAAGCAAAAGACTTGGCAGACGATGCAACATCCCCCCAATGAAAAGCAGGGGTGTCACTAGCACGTTAAGAGACCATACAATAAGTGTCAGGGGCCCGAGACTGTTCAACTGCCTCCCAGCATACATAAGGGGGATTACCAACAAACCCCTGGCAGTCTTCAAGCTGGCACTGGACAAGCACCTAAAGTCGGTTCCTGACCAGCCGGGCTGTGGCTCGTACATTGGTTTGCGTGCAGCCAGCAGCAACAGCCTGGTTGATCAGGCTCTGATCCACCAGGAGGCCTGGTCACAGACCGGGCCGCGGGGGCGTTGATCCCCGGAACTCTCTCCAGGTAAACTCCAGGTAAACAAGTCCCTCTAGGATTTTCCAAGTGCATATCACGTATCTTTCATACCTGCGTTCCACAGAGTACAGGTCAAGGGACTTCAACGTTCCCAGTAACTGAGGTGCTTTATTGTACTTGTATATGCAGTGAAAATTCTGTATATTCTCCAGGTCTGCAATTCCACCTGCCTTGAAAAGGGCCATTAGTGCATGGCAGTACTTCAGCCTATACCTTTGAAGAGTTTTGAGAGTTTAACTACTCTCAGAGTATGTTCCAATAGTAGTGTTTTTTTATTTGTTTGTTCATGTGTCAAATCTTGTAAGAATTAAACCCAATTAGGGAGGAGGAGTATGGAAGAAGTGAATGTTTTCAGATACTTGGGAGTAGACGTGTCAGCGAATGGATTTATGAAGGATGAGGTTAATCACAGAATTAATGAGGGAAAAAAGGTGAGTGGTGCGTTGAGGTATATGTGGAGACAACAAACGTTATCTATGGAGGCAAAGAAGGAAATGTATGAAAGTATAGTAGTACCAACATTCTTATATGGGTGTGAAGCTTGGGTTGTGAATGCAGCAGCGAGGAGACGGTTGGAGGCAGTGGAGATGTCCTGTCTAAGGGCAATGTGTGGTGTAAATATTATGCAGAAAATTCGGAGTGTGGAAATTTGGAGAAGGTGTGGAGTTAATAAAAGTATTAGTCAGAGGGCTGAAGAGGGGTTGTTGAGGTAGTTTGGTCATTTAGAGAGAATGGATCAAAGTAGAATGACATGGAGAGCGTATAAATCTGTAGGGGAAGGAAGGCGGGGTAGGGGTCGTCCTTGAAAAGGCTGGAGGGAGGGGGTAAAGGAGGTTTTGTGGGCAAGGGGCTTGGACTTCCAGCAAGCGTGCGTGAGTGTGTTAGATAGGAGTGAATGAAGATGAATGGTATTTGGGACCTGACGATCTATTGGAGTGTGAGCAGGGTAATAGTATTTAGTGAAGGGATTCAGGGAAACCGGTTATTTTTATATAGCCGGACTTGAGTCCTTGAAATGGGAAGTACAATGCCTGCACTCTAAAGGAGGAGTTCAGGATATTAGCAGTTTGGAGGGATATGTTGTGTATCTTTATAGGTATATGCTTCTAAACTGTTGTGTTCTGAGCACCTCTGCAAAAGCAGTGATTATGTGTGAGTGTGGTGAAAGTGTTGAATGATGATGAAATTATTTTCTTTTTGGGGATTTTCTTTCTTTTTTGGGTCACCCTGCCTCGGTGGGAGAAAACCGACTTGTTAAAAAAAAAAAAATTGCTATTAAACGAAAGATGTATTATATGTTTCATGGCTATTTTCCCCTTATACAATCTTTCCTATACATGCATATTTTTTCCATATATTGTGGCATGATGTATGTAATGAACTGATTGTTGTAATGTGACTGTGGCTGCTTTCTTGCTGTAAACTGCGAGTCTCACAAATGTGTTTAATAAAGTGAAGGTTTCACATATAACTCAGTCACTTGTAGACGGATATACATAGTAAAGGGGGACATAAAGTGTATTATATTCTACATAACTGGGTCTTTCTGTTAAGTATGCCAATCATAACTAATCACATATAAATTGCGTACTTAAATTATAAGAATAAAAATTATCATTATCATTGTATTGTAAAGCTACAGCTACGTGTATATATGTTTGAATGACCTGTATGTGTCTTATGTATCTCTCATGGTTAATTGGGCTTTGTCATCTGCATCAATACTCCACTGAAGTTATTGTAATCATGGGGGAGTGCTAAACTCTTAGGGATCATACAGTGCCTGGAGAATGAGAGGCATTCAGGTTCCATCCATTAGCAAACCAATAAGGGTTCTAATTTATATATTTGTTACAGTAGAAAAATGATTGATTTCTGATCACTTGTTGAAGCACTACCTAGGAGGCTGTTAAAATGGTACCCCCAGTGGTTATACGGTATTTACACTGGATGCGCTGCCCTATTTTCTCAACTATATTGACTTTTCAACACACTGTTGTCAATTCCTTTTAAAATAAAAATATCTTTTTTGTTTGCTTTACTATTCTTTACTCTACTAGCTTTTATATACTTGATGAATACAGTACAGCCCTTATACTTTCTCCACATTATTGCGTGCCTCTGGCAAAACAGTGATAGTGTGAATGATGGAGAAAGTGTTCCTTTTTTGAGTCACCCTGCCATGGTGGGAAACAGCCAGTGTTAAAAAAAAAAAAGTCACAAATTTGCAATTGCAGTTTAATTTCTAAACCAAGTAAGTGGAACTTCCACTCTGACCAAGAAATGTTTTGAATATCCTGCAGTGTGTGCCAAGGTCTCACAGGTTAGGTGAAATTTTAACCCTGTAACCGGTGCTGTCTGGCGGAAACAGTGAAAGCTATTCCCTGCTTTATGCAATGCACATATGGCATATTTTTATGAGTTTTACTATAAATTTCACAATGAAAGAATATTTTATGCATAATACATACACAATATAACAGCTGTTCCATATGAAATACAGTGGACCCCCACCTTACGATATTAATTCATTCCAGAAATCTGTTCGGGTGCCGTTACCGAACGAATTTGTTCCCATAAGGAATATTGTAAATTAGATTAGTCCGTTTCAGACCCCCCAAAATACATGTACAAAAGCACTTACAAAAATACACTTACATAATTGTTCGAGTTGGGAGCTGATCGTAAGGCGGGGGTCCACTGTATATATAGAATGCTATAGTAAATCATTCATTTATTCACCTTGGAAGAAAAAAAATAACCTGTTACCGGACAAACTTTTATTTTTTCATTATTTTTGTGTCCTTGCTCACTGTAAGTAACAATGCAAGCTGAGATGAACCTGATATATTACAAAATATACTATATACAGTCTGTATATGAATAAATTGTTTTGTGGTTTATATACAAATTATACATACATGTACTGTATTTGAGAAGTATAAATCACTGAAAACCTCTCCTAAAATACATAAAAGAATGGAGAATTTAAAAAATAAATAAGGTATCAAAGATAAAACATATAAAAAATAAATCACTAAATTTTGATTCATGAAAAAAAAAGTTAAGATAAGTTCTTGTGAGGTTTGATGAAAATGAATTAATATTTACAACTATTAAATATAAAAATGAAATTCTGAAAGTTGTGATAGTTAACTAGAATCTGAAGCTCTTGCAAATGCCACATAATTATGACGATGAGAAAGAGTAGTTGGTTCACGAGTGCGAAGTGTTGGTGCTGGAGGATCCACTGTGCTGGGACAATCAAATACTGTAGATATCAGGACATCTTTCTGATGCTTCTTGCATGCTCCTGGGAGACGTGACTGGTGCTGTTGGCCTGTGCTTGAAGCAGTTCTCCAACCATGAAGTTTTTCTCCATAGTAACTAGAAATAAATAGTGATTTCTCATTAATGCATTTTTTGTTTTGTTTTTAACACATCAGCCATTTCCCACCAAAGCAGGGTGACCCAAAAAGAAAGAACCCCCTCCCCCCCAAAAAAAAATCATTATCACTCAACATTTTCACCATCACTCACACATAATCCCTGTCTTTGCAGAGGCGCTCAGATAAGACAGTTTAGATATCCCTCCAAATCGCCAATATCCTAAATTCCTCCTTTAAAGTGCAGACATTGTACTTCCCATTTCCAGGACTCAAGTCTGGCTAAATGGTTTCCCTGAATCCCTTCACAAAATATTACCCTGCTCACACTCCAACAGCTCGTCAGGTCACAAAAACCATTCGTCTCCATTCACTCCTATCTAACACGCTCACGCATGCTTGCTGGAAGTCCAAGCCCCTCGCCACAAAACTTCCTTTACCTCCTCCCTCCAACCTTTTTGGGGATGACCCCTACCCTGCCTTCCTTCCCCAACAGATTTATATGCTCTCCAAGTCATTCTATACTTTGTTCTATTCTCTCTAAATGACCAAACCACCTCAACAGCCCCTCTTCAGTTCTCTGACTAATACTTTTAGTAACTCCACACCTCCTAATTTCCACACTACGAATTCTCTGCATAATATTTACACCACACAGTGCCCTTAGACACGACATCTCCACTGCCTCCAGCCGCCTTCTCACTGCAGCATTTACAACTCATGCTTCACACCCATATAAGAGTGTTAGTACCACTATACTCTCGTGCATTCCCTTCTTTGCCTCCATGGATAATGCTCTTCGTCTCCACAGATACCTCAACACACCACTCGCCTTTTCTCCTTTATCAGTTGTATGGTTTCCCTCATCCTCCATAAACCCATCCACTGACAAGTCAACTCCCAAATACGTAACTGAAAACATTCACTTCTTCCATACTTCCTCCCTCGAATGTGATATCCAATTTTTCTTTATCTAAATTGTTTGATACCCTCATCACCTCACTCTTATCCATATTCACTTTCAACTTTCTACCTTTACACACCTTCCCAAACATCCTTTTAATTTACTAGTAATATACTGTATTATCATGTTGAGCTGCAATGTCTTCTTGTAAAAGCACTGTCCTCAGTCTTACATTATGGCAATGATTTTGCTATCTTATTTTTTGGGGTTACTGTACTTATACCATTTGCTTTTTATTAGTTCTCTCATATTTTGCTAGAGCAAGCCTTAAACTTTTACAAAAATTTTATTTTTCAGTACCAGGAAACTGACTACTTCAATTATGTGGTAACTAAACTGCTAGAGAATTCTTCAGCAAATGTCTAAACCATTCCTAGATGTTTTACATCAGAAGTTTGCTGAAATGTTTGGGTGAGAATACATGAGTGATGAGCATTACTGCATGTCTGAGTTGCATAGTGGAGGCAGGGTGGTGGTGTGAGGTGTCTGAGTTGTTGCACCATACCAGTTGTACACAAAGTGAATGTAGCCACCTAGTCAGCATGTCACCAACCAAGACTGTCTTAATTATGAAATCTTTAGTTCTTAACCAATCTTTACCAATCAAATGTGAGCCTACTACACTTGCATAAAATTATGAATATGCAAAATATCAATGCAATTGGTAAAAAGCTACCAGAGAAAAGATAATGCTATATTTATTAAATTTACAGTCATTGACCAACTTCTAATGAAAAAATATTAGTGATCCAAATATGCATAAAATAAACATACAAAAAATATGAATGCATATAGCAAATATTGATACTGTACTATCTTGTTTAGTTTACTGGAAGTGATATTTTCAAGCTGTAAGTAGTTTTACCATTTAGAATGGCGAGTCTGTGTTCGTCAGCAATTAATTGGTTCCAAAATACCAATTTTGTAAGTATAGAGCATTGCAAGCTGTAGACCTACTGTACACTTTAATCAAATTATGCTAGCAATGAGATGAGGTAGGATAATAGCTTTTATCCAGTAAAATCAATGGTGTAAAATAAAAATTCTTGCTTTTAATACTGACTCGACACTACCAAACACTGACACTTGCCAACTACTTTATGCACACTATGGTTACTTAAAAAATTTTCTGACTGCCTATCTTGGCATGAATAAGTGAATTATTACCTGTGATATGCTTAGCACCAAATACAGTACAATTTTTTTTATAATTCTTATTTTTTAATAACATCTAAAGCTGGAACTGTTATTCACTTCAAAATCTACAAATTTGTTTACGAAAATGTAAATTATACACAAATATGATAAATTTTATAATTTAAAACTTACCCAAAGCCTTTCTTGTCATGAGGATGTTGTCCATCACCATCAAGAGCATAAGGAAGACCTTTAGCATCTTTTCCTAATCCCTGTCCATCATGCCAACCCTGCGCTTCCAGAAGTCGGCGACCAAAGCCTCGGGTATGCTCTTCAAACTCTCCTATTACTGGAGGTGAGGTTGGCCCTTTGCAAGATAAAATACTGGTCTAATTTTCCATGTCACATATGTTCAGTTAACTAACTTACTTAAATCCTCAGAATTATTTCAACTTGTTTACCTGGTTGCCCTTAAGGGTTTAGCACTACATTATAATAAAGTAATAACAATCTTGATCTAAGACTTGAGACAGTCTTAAGTGCTAACAAACAAGTTTCCCAATATCTTCACACATTGCCAGCACCATCATTACTAAGACTATCAGAAAGATTGATCTCATCATTACAAGTCTAGGAACATTGATTTATACATATACAATAATTTAATTTTAAAAATTAAAAAATACCCATGCTTCAGGTATTCAAGAATACTGCCAAAGATTCTTCAACAGTCAAATAACTACCCAATATGCATCACATGCTAGTGATTCTTGTGCTTAACAATATTTTCTTACATGTAAACTACATTATCTGTGTACTGCATAAAAGAAATAAAAATTTGAATTTGATAATTATGGAGGTCTGACTGCACACTACTGAATTTATTAATACTGTATACATTAATATCCTATGTACTATACAGTGGTACCTCGAGATACAAATTTATTTCGTTCCAGAAGGCTGTTCGAATGCTGATACCAAAACAATTTGTTCCCATAAGGAATAATGTAAATTAGATTAATCCATTTCAGACCCCCAAAAATACACTTACAAAAGCACTTACATAAATACACTTACATAACTGTTCGCGTTTTGAGCTGTTCGTATTCCGAGGTACCACTGTATAGTATGCACTGGAGATTTATAATACCATACTATGTACCAAAGAGTTAATATTTTATACATTATTATGTTAATTCAAGAAAATCTAATCTCCAGCAAATAAAATACAATTACAGTGGTACCTCGGTACACGTCCTTAATCCGTTCCAGGACCTTGGACTTGTACCAAACGAATTTTCCCATAAGAAATATAGGGAAAACGATTACTCTGTTCCCATGAAAAAAACTCCTATTGTTATTGGCATATTATACACTGATGGGGTTGTATAAAATAATGTAAACACTGCTTAATACTAAAATATGTAATTTAAACACTGCTTAATACTAAACTACATACATAAATACAAATAGAATTAGATGAAATAAATGCAAATTTAACCTCACTTTACTTAGCTGAAAAGAGTCGAGTGCCTACTAGGATAGTGCTGAGAAGGGAGGAGGAGGAGGAGGAGGAGGAGGAGATGTTACAGCTTGGAAGGAGAGTCCCCTTCTCTTTTCTGTCTCTTTTACCTATCTGGACCTGGTTGAAGCTCACCAGGTTTGACTTTTACTAAATATCTGCCCAAAGAACTATGCTTCTGCCTTCTCCTCAGGATGTTTCAGATATGTGACATTGTCTGGTTATTACGGCTTTGTTGGGGTGGAGCTTCTTTGCAAAGTTTTTGACATCCATCCATTTGGCCAAGATTTCCTTGATTAATGAAGTAGGGGCTTCCTCTATCTCCTCTTCCGAGCCTGAAGAGAGTGTGTCCATCTTAGTCTGGTGCTCCTTCTCAAGTTCCTGCAGCTCCTCAGTGGTCAGCTCTTTCCTGTGCCCCTCCACTAACTCCTCCACATCACCATCACTCACATGCAGACCCATGGACCTGCCCAGAGAGACAATATCCTCCACTACAGACAGCCTCAAAGCCCTCAAAGCCCCTTTCAGCCACTGCTTCTGGCCACAAATTCCTCCAAGCAGAGTTCATTATTCTGTATGAAACTTCCCGCCAGGCTTTGTAAATGAGAGTTATGTAAAGGGCGATAGTAAAGTGATCTTTCCAAAACTCTCTCAGGGTTAACTCTGTGTCAGAGGTCACTTCAAAGCACCTCTGGAATAGTGCTTTAGTGTAGAGTTTCCTGAAATTACTGATGACCTACTGATCCATGGGCTGAATGAGAGGAGTCGTGTTAGGGGGGAGAAACTTTACAATGATGGAGTCAAACTCCGGCAGCACATAGTCCTGCAAGTTTGGAGGGTGAGCTGGAGCACTGTCCATTATGAGGAGGGCCTTCAGAGGCAGGTTTTTCTCCTCTAAATAACTTTTTACACTTGGCCCAAACATAACATTAAACTATTCACTGAAATATTCTCTGGTTACCCAAGCCTTGCTGTTTGACCTCCACATCACAGGTAACTGAGTTTTCTGCACATTATGTTTTTTAAAAGCCCTTGGGTTTTCAGAGCGGCAGATCAGTAGAGGCTTCAGTTTGCAATCCCCATTTGCATTGGCACAGAACAAGAGAGTTAACCTATCCTTCACTGGCTTGTGTCCTGGTAATGCCTTCTCCTCTTGTGTAATATAGGTCCTGTTAGGCATTTTCTTCCAAAACAGGCCTGTTTCGTCACACTTAAACACTTGTTGGGGAACAAAACCCTCAGCCTCCACAAACCCCCCAAACTCTGTAACAAAATCATTGGTGGGATCTTTATCAGCACTGGCTCCCTCTCCGTGTCTCACAACACTGTGAATGCCAGTCCTCTTCATAAAATTATCAAACCAGCCATGGCTGGCTTTAAACACTTCACTTTCTTGGCTCATTCCTGCCTTGTTTTTCAAAAGATCGACATGCATCAGTTTTGCCTTTTCGCAAATCATTGCCTCTGATATGCTATTGCCAGCACACTGTTTTTCTGTTATCCAGATCAAAAGCAATTTTTCAACATGCTCTAATGTCCCTGATCTTTATTTGGTAATTGATTTCACCCCTTTCGCAACGTTAGCCGATTTAATAACATCTTTGTTTTTCACAATCATAGATACCATTGTTCTCAGCATATGGTATGCAGCAGCCAAGTCCCGGATATGCATGCCACCTTCATACTTTTCAACAATCTCTTTTTTCACCTCCATGGTGATCCTAACTATTTTCTTCATTGGTTGGCTCTTCTCATTAACTTTCTTAGAACTCATGGTTAATGAATTTACTAAAAATTTATATGAAAAAACACAAAATCACATGAAAATTCACAGAGAGTTACAGCGTGGGTTGTTCACTGAATGGTAGCAATGGGCGTACTGACGCTAGTCAGTGGCTCTGTCTCGAGAGAGAGGTAAACAAGGGTAGAGTGCAGTGTCGTGACTCATTCTGACCCATACAAGTTCTAGCACGCGAGTTGTATTCCACACAAATGTCGTATACCAATCAAAAATTTTTGCGTCCAAGCAGGACATATACCAAGTTGGACTTATTCCAAAGCGGATGTATACCTGTCATGTATGGGGATTATTGGAATGTAAGCATAACTGGGGAATAACGGAGTAACCTGGAGTAAGGCAGGAGAGTCGGAGTCGAGTGATTAGAGGCGAACGGTAGGTAATGTGAGGTCACTGATGACTACACCTTCACCCCTCATTACTCTACCCACCACACTACTCACCCTCTCACTACTTGAAATAAAATAATGAATAAACGAGCAAATAATGGGGACAGTGAATATT
The DNA here is from genome assembly GCF_038502225.1 of Cherax quadricarinatus. Lineage (NCBI taxonomy): Eukaryota > Metazoa > Arthropoda > Malacostraca > Decapoda > Parastacidae > Cherax > Cherax quadricarinatus. Next base: position 20,045,434 of record NC_091346.1, read on the forward strand.
ACTATTCTACTCAAACACAGTTTATTATGAAGTCCTTGTACAATAATATATTTGGGAACAGGAAACATTACTGGGGTTTTGATAAATGAGGTGGTACATATAAGTAGTGAGACAGGGAATACAATTAGCTTGGCAAAACAGAATGTAACTTACAATATAGTTCAGAGGACAGTTCACCACAGGAATTAAGCCACAGGTCCCAAGACCTACACAGCCGAGTACTGCTCCAAGCCAGTACTCTGCCCAGTGTCTCCAACAGTCTCCTCCAGAGACTTCAGCAGCCTTCTCCTAAGCCCTGCACCCCAGCAGCAGCTCCTCTCGAATCTCCCTGCTCAGAGCTCTGCACACAGCAGCAGCTCCGCTCGGAGTCTCTCTGCTCAGAGCTCTGCATACAGCAGCAGCTCCGCTCGAAGTCTCTTTTCCTCAGTTGTTCCTTGGGCTTATATTGTCCCGAGAGCAACCCCCACAATGGGGTGTGCACCATGTGTTTTGACCTGACGCCGTCCAGAACAAAAGACCTCAGTCTTAAGCCGAAAAGGCGTGGCTGACAGACGTTTGCCAAGGCAAGGTGTGACCATATAATTAGGTCTCCCTAGAGACCTCACAAGCCCAGACGAACTACATCACATACCAAGGTACCACTGTAGTAATAAGTATAAGAAATAATAGAAAATTCATTTTATACAATGTTTTTTTTTTTTTTGATGCCTTGGTGTAACTTACCAATTCTCTTTTTCAAATTTGCTGATGAGGTATTCTTACTCATTTTCTTTTTCCCATCATCATGAGTTCTTGGGGTTTTGAAGACAGAGTGAGAAATATTTCCTGAGCGAAGTTTGTCACTGTGCAACATTGCAACACTATCCTGAGCATCACGATCTCCAGCACCTGTAAAACCATTCAAATGTGATTATTTAATGCTAAACCAAAACATCAGTTGTACAGTATTTATTTTCAAATGTAATTATTTAATGCTAAACCAAAACACCAGCAGTAGATTACATACTTTCAATTTAATCATTTAATACAGTTTACTATTTTATCATATAGTAAGACAGAGGAATATAGTTACTGGCAGTTATTAATTTCAAACTTTTCAGAAGATGGAGGGAAGTGGGCACACTGATGCTAGTGAAGAGCTCTTGAACCAAGGAATTAGAGTTACTCTTTCCTTTCTAAGATCAAACCTGACAACTGCCTTACATCCTATGGATTTAAGTGCTTTTCCATGAATATAATAATAACACAAAAACGTGATTTTATTTTTTAATGCACCGACCATCTCTCACTCATCATACAAGTAACAATACACTAAGCATGAATGAGAATTTATGAAATCTATTCATTAATGGGGAGTCAGAATATGCATATTGTAGCAGTATATATAAAAAGATTCACAAGCTTCTTGAAAACTGGATTTCACAGCATCCTCCAGACACAAAGAAAATTTTTCCAGTTACTATTAGACTTGAGTCCTGGAGGTGGGAAGTACAGTGCCTGCACTCTGAAGGAGGGAAGGGGATGTTGCAGTTTGGAGAGAAATTTGAATTGTGATGAGTGTGTACTTCGGACAAGACAGCTTTTGAGTGAATGATGGTGAATGAGTTTATATTTTGGGTCACCCTGCCTTGGTAGGTGATAATAAAAAAAAAGTAAAGGACAAACCTTCTTCATAGTAGACCGACATGTCAACATCCCACTCATCAGTTGTTTGTTCGTCGAAATCTCCTTCTTGTTCTCTCCAGTATTGTGCATCAGTATAAAACACAAGACCTGGCCCTCCTTTCTCCCACACCAACTACAAATCCATATTACATAATTAAGATATTTAGCATATCAAAATATAAAGCAAGTAATATGAGATTTCTTAATACAGTAGTACTTTAAGAACAATTAAAGTTTTTAAAAGTTAATGATAATTAAATGTTATGTATAATGAATAAAATATATCAATATATAGTGTACACGCCCCTTCTGTATAAATTACTAAATTTAAAAAGATGAACTTTCATTTTTCTTTTTAGATCATCCTGCCTTGGAGGGATATGGCCAGTTTGTAAAAAAAAAAAAAAAAAAAAAAAAAACAGTACAGTGTACAATATATCTATTAAAAGTGATTTCAAAAAAATGGGAAAATGGTTGGCAGAAGTTTTTCAAAGTTGCTAAGGACTCACTGTTAATCCCAATAATGAAGCACAAAGGACAATCCGTAGCTCCTCACCAGAGATATGTGAATTCTTACAATTTTTTGTTATTTACTTGACCCCTTAATGACTTTGAGATGCTTTCAGCCACACAAAATAAAAATCTCTGAGGGATTCTGGATCATCAAACTGCTGACTTTGCTGAGAAACATCAGCTACACAACATGGCTTTAGAGCAAGAAAATCTTTCACATCACAACTATAAGATCTAGGTTTAGTGCTTCTTTTTGATTATAATAATAATAACAACTATTAGATCACTATGACGAAATTATGGAGGCCTTGGAAGGAAAAGAAAATGATGATACATCTAAATGGATTTTGCAAAGATATTTAACAAATTTTTATAGCTGGACTTGAGTCCTGGAAATGTGAAGTACAGTGGACCCTCAGCTAACGATATTAATCCGTTCCCGAAAGCTCATCGTTAGATGAAATTATAGTTAGCTGAATTAATTTTCCCCATAAGAAATAATGGAAATCAAATTAACCTGTGCAAGACACCACAAAGTATGAAAATATTTTTTTTATCACATGAAATATTAATTTTAATACACACAAACTGACACTTACCTTTATTGAAGATCTGGTGATGATTGATGGGATGGGAGGAGAGAAGAGTGTGAAAGTTGTTAATGTTTAGAAGGGGAATCCCCTTCCATTAGGACTTGAGGTATCAAGTCCTTTTCCATGGTTACTTCCCTTCTTCTTTTAATGCCACTAGGACCAGCTTCAGAGTCACTGGACCTCTGTCGCACAACATATCTGTCCATAGAGGCCTGTACCTCCCGTTCCTTTATGACTTTCCTAAAGTGGTTCACAACATTGTCATTGTAACAGTCACCAGCATGGCTTGCAATAGCTGTGTGAGGGTGATTTTCATCAAAAAAGGTTTGCACTTCAAGCCACTTTGCACACATTTCCTTAATCTTTGAGGTGGGCAACTTCTTCAATTTCTTTATCCCCTCCTCCGAAGCAGTTTCCTCAGGTCTGGCCTCTTGCTGTTGAAGATGATCTTGCAACTCATCAGTGGTTAGTTCTTCATTGTCCTCCTCCACCAACTCTTCCACATCCTCCCTACTAGCCTCCAACCCCAAGGACTTCCCCAATGCCACAACTGATTCCATAACTGGCATACACTTCTCAGGGTTAGCCTCAAATCCTTCAAAATCCCTTTCGTCTACATATTCTGGCCATAGTTTCTTCCAAGCAGAGTTCAAGGTCCTCTTAGTCACTCCCTCCCAAGCCTTACCTATAATGTTTACACAATTGAGGATGCTAAAGTGATCTCTCCAAACCTCTCTTAGAGTCAATCGAGTTTCTGTGGTCACTACAAAACACTTTTGAAACATAGCTTTTGTGTAGAGTTTTTTGAAGTTTGAAATGACCTGCTGGGCCATGGGCTGCAGGAGAGGAGTGGTAATAGGAGGCAAAAACTTGACCTTAATGAAGCTCATGTTCCCAGAAAGTCGCTCTGCCAAGTCTGAAGGATGACCAGGAGCAGTGTCTAATACCAGGAGGCACTTAAGGTCCAATTTATTCTCCAGGAGGTAAATTTTCACAGTGGGGGCAAATGCATGGTGTAACCAGTCATAGAAAAGGTCTCTAGTGACCCATGCCTTACTGTTTGCCCTCCACATCACACACAAATTAGCCTTGAGGACATTGTTTCTCCTGAACACACTGGGAGTTTCAGAGTGATACACCGATAAAGGCTTCACTTTGCAATCACCATTAGCATTAGCACACATCAAGAGAGTAAGCCTGTCTTTCATAGGCTTATGTCCTGGGAGTGCTTTTTCCTCCTGAGTAATGTAGATCCTGTTTGGCATTTTCTTCCAAAACAGGCTTGTTTCGTCGCAATTAAACACTTGTTCAGGTTTCAGTTCTTCACTGTCTATGTAATCCTTGAATTCCTTCACATATTTTTCAGCCGCTTTTTGGTCCGAACTGGCAGCCTCACCATGCCTTATCACACTATGTATGCCACTACGATTCTTAAATCTCTCAAGCCAACCTTTGCTGGCCTTAAATTCACTCACATCACCACTAGTTGCAGGCATTTTTCTAATTAAATCCTCATGCAACTTCCTAGCCTTTTCACATATGATCGCTTGAGAGATGCTATCTCCTGTTATCTGTTTTTCATTTATCCACACCAATAATAGTCTCTCAACATCTTCGAGTACTTGCGATCTCTTATTCGAAAACAAAGTTGCACCTTTTGCAAGAACAGCTTCCTTTGATTGTCGTTTTCTTGGCCACAATAGTAGTGATGGTTGATTGGGGTTTGGTATAAAACCTGGCCAGCTCCGAGACACGCACTCCACTTTCGTACTTAGCAATTATCTCTTTCTTCATATCCAAGGTAATTCTCACCCTTTTTCCTGCAGGGTTGGCACTATTTTTTATATCACCTCGTAAGTTGGATAATCTGTTCTCATAATACAATTTTTTTGCCCTTCTTATCAGGCTGGTTAGGATTGACGAGTAACGTTTTGTTTGGTCTCTGGTTATGTGACCCATTCTGTACTGTTTTTCATATTGGTGTTTTGTATTTATGGATTTGAGAATGCTGGGTGTTAGCCAGGGACTGTTCAGTCTCTTAGCTGTCATCTGTTTAGTTTTTTTAGGGCAGTGCTTGTTATAGAAGTATTGGGTCTTTTTTAGAAAATTATTAATACATTCGTCAATATCTGTATAGATTTCTAGCTCAGTGTGTCAGTCAATGTTTGTTATTGCTGTTGTGAAGTTATTAATGGCTGCCTCATTGTGAAGTCTGAAGGTGACTTTAGTAGTGTCTTGGGGTAATTTACCAAGGGTTGTTATGAGGAAAGTAGGGTAGTGGTCTGTGGTATTATCTGTAATTATGCCTGATTTTAAAGGGGATATGGTGTTGGTCCAGATGTGGTCAAGTAGGGAAACACTAGTCTCCATAACTCTTGTAGGTTTTGTTACTGTTGGTAGCAACATGCAGTTACTCATTGTGTTTGTGAATTCAGTAACGTGTGGGTCCTGGTCTTGCAGGAGATTTATATTGAAGTCACCTGAGAGTAGTAAGTGATCTTTGTTCATGCGTGCATCAGTTATCATACTTCCTAGGTTTTGACTAAATTGGCTAATGTTTGATTGTGGAACTCTGTAGATGTTTATCAATGTGAGAGGTTTTTGTAGGTATTTGGATTTGAATTTAGCTATTATATATTCCCCATGTTCATCCCTTGTGCAAGTATTAGTGATACATTCTAGTTGGTCTGAGTAGTATATAGCTGTGCCACCCCCTTTTTGGTCTGGCCTACAGTTGTGTATGGCTGTGTAACCAGGAATGGCATAGACATCTGTAGTATCAGGCTTTAGCCAGGTTTCAGTTAGTGTAATGATGGACATATTGGCATGCAAGGAATTTAGTAATGCTGAGGTCATCGTAATGCTTGCTTAAAGATCTGATATTGTAGTTAAAGACAGTTATGTTTTTGTTGGCTCTGAGAAGTGCCTATATATCTATCTATCTATCTATCTATCTATCTATCTATCTATATATATATATATATATATATATATATATATATATATATATATATATATATATATAAATGAGAGAGTGGGTGAGATGTTATCAACAAATTTTGTTGAAAATAAGAAAAAGTTTTGGAGTGAGATTAACAAGTTAAGAAAGCCTAGAGAACAAATGGATTTGTCAGTTAAAAATAGGAGAGGAGAGTTATTAAATGGAGAGTTAGAGGTATTGGGAAGATGGAGGGAATATTTTGAGGAATTGTTAAATGTTGATGAAGATAGGGAAGCTGTGATTTCGTGCATAGGGCAAGGAGGAATAACATCTTGTAGGAGTGAGGAAGAGCCAATTGTGAGTGTGGGGGAAGTTCGTGAGGCAGTAGGTAAAATGAAAGGGGGTAAGGCAGCCGGGATTGATGGGATAAAGATAGAAATGTTAAAAGCAGGTGGGGATATAGTTTTGGAGTGGTTGGTGCAATTATTTAATAAATGTATGGAAGAGGGTAAGGTACCTAGGGATTGGCAGAGAGCATGCATAGTTCCTTTGTATAAAGGCAAAGGGGATAAAAGAGAGTGCAAAAATTATAGGGGGATAAGTCTGCTGAGTATACCTGGTAAAGTGTATGGTAGAGTTATTATTGAAAGAATTAAGAGTAAGACGGAGAATAGGATAGCAGATGAACAAGGAGGCTTTAGGAAAGGTAGGGGGTGTGTGGACCAGGTGTTTACAGTGAAACATATAAGTGAACAGTATTTAGATAAGGCTAAAGAGGTCTTTGTGGCATTTATGGATTTGGAAAAGGCGTATGACAGGGTGGATAGGGGGGCAATGTGGCAGATGTTGCAAGTGTATGGTGTAGGAGGTAGGTTACTGAAAGCAGTGAAGAGTTTTTACGAGGATAGTGAGGCTCAAGTTAGAGTATGTAGGAAAGAGGGAAATTATTTCCCAGTAAAAGTAGGCCTTAGACAAGGATGTGTGATGTCACCGTGGTTGTTTAATATATTTATAGATGGGGTTGTAAGAGAAGTAAATGCGAGGGTCTTGACAAGAGGCGTGGAGTTAAAAGATAAAGAATCACACACAAAGTGGGAGTTGTCACAGCTGCTCTTTGCTGATGACACTGTGCTCTTGGGAGATTCTGAAGAGAAGTTGCAGAGATTGGTGGATGAATTTGGTAGGGTGTGCAAAAGAAGAAAATTAAAGGTGAATACAGGAAAGAGTAAGGTTATGAGGATAACAAAAAGATTAGGTGATGAAAGATTGAATATCAGATTGGAGGGAGAGAGTATGGAGGAGGTGAATGTATTCAGATATTTGGGAGTGGACGTGTCAGCGGATGGGTCTATGAAAGATGAGGTGAATCATAGAATTGATGAGGGAAAAAGAGTGAGTGGTGCACTTAGGAGTCTGTGGAGACAAAGAACTTTGTCCTTGGAGGCAAAGAGGGGAATGTATGAGAGTATAGTTTTACCAACGCTCTTATATGGGTGTGAAGCATGGGTGATGAATGTTGCAGCGAGGAGAAGGCTGGAGGCAGTGGAGATGTCATGTCTGAGGGCAATGTGTGGTGTGAATATAATGCAGAGAATTCGTAGTTTGGAAGTTAGGAGGAGGTGCGGGATTACCAAAACTGTTGTCCAGAGGGCTGAGGAAGGGTTGTTGAGGTGGTTCGGACATGTAGAGAGAATGGAGCGAAACAGAATGACTTCAAGAGTGTATCAGTCTGTAGTGGAAGGAAGGCGGGGTAGGGGTCGGCCTAGGAAAGGTTGGAGAGAGGGGGTAAAGGAGGTTTTGTGTGCGAGGGGCTTGGACTTCCAGCAGGTATGCATGAGCGTGTTTGATAGGAGTGAATGGAGACAAATGGTTTTTAATACTTGACATGCTGTTGGAGTGTGAGCAAAGTAACATTTATGAAGGGGTTCAGGGAAACCGGCAGTCCGGACTTGAGTCCTAGAGATGGGAAGTACAGTGCCTGCACTCTGAAGGAGGGGTGTTAATGTTGCAGTTTAAAAACTGTAGTGTAAAGCACCCTTCTGGCAAGACAGTGATGGAGTGAATGATGGTGAAAGTTTTTCTTTTTCGGGCCACCCTGCCTTGGTGGGAATCGGCCAGTGTGATAATAAAAAAAAAAAAAAATATTATATATATATATATATATATATATATTATATATATATATATATATATATATATCCTCCATGGGGAAGTGGAACAGAATTCTTCCTCCGTAAGCCATGCGTGTTGTAAGAGGCGACTAAAATGCCAGGAGCAAGGGGCTAGTAACCCCTTCTCCTGTATATATTACTAAATGTGAAAGGAGAAACTTTTGTTTTTCCTTTTGGGCCACCCCGCCTCGGTGGGATACAGCCGATGTGTTGAAAGAAATATATATATATATATATATATCTTTCTTTCTTTCAACACACCGGCCGTATCCCACCGAGGCGGGGTGGCCCAAAAGGAAAAACGAAAGTTTCTCCTTTTACATTTAGTAATATATACAGGAGAAGGGGTTACTAGCTCCTTGCTCCCGGCATTTTAGTCGCCTCTTACAACACGCATGGCTTACGGAGGAAGAATTCTGTTCCACTTCCCCATGGAGGATATATATATATATATATATATATATATATATAATATTTTTTTTTTATTATCACACTGGCCGATTCCCACCAAGGCAGGGTGGTCCGAAAAAGAAAAACTTTTACCATCATTCACTCCATCACTGTCTTGCCAGAAGGGTGCTTTACACTACAGTTTTTAAACTGCAACATTAACACCCCTCCTTCAGAGTGCAGGCACTGTACTTCCCATCTCCAGGACTCAAGTCCGGCCTGCCGGTTTCCCTGAACCCCTTCATAAATGTTACTTTGCTCACACTCCAACAGCACGTCAAGTATTAAAAACCATTTGTCTCCATTCACTCCTATCAAACACGCTCACGCATGCCTGCTGGAAGTCCAAGCCCCTCACACACAAAACCTCCTTTACCCCCTCCCTCCAACCTTTCCCAGGCCGACCCCTACCCTGCCTTCCTTCCACTACAGACTGATACACTCTTGAAGTCACTCTGTTTCGCTCCATTCTCTCTACATGTCCGAACCACCTCAACAACCCTTCCTCAGCCCTCTGGACAACAGTTTTGGTAATCCTGCACCTCTTCCTAACTTCGAAACTACGAATTCTCTGCATTATATTCACACCACACATTGCCCTCAGACATGACATCTCCACTGCCTCCAGCCTTCTCCTCGCTGCAACATTCATCACCCATGCTTCACACCCATATAAGAGCGTTGGTAAAACTATACTCTCATACATTCCCCTCTTTTCCTCCATGGACAAAGTTCTTTGTCTCCACAGACTACTAAGTGCACCACTCACCCTTTTCCCCTCATCAATTCTATGATTCATCTCATCTTTCATAGACCCATCCACTGACATGTCCACTCCCAAATATCTGAATACATTCACCTCCTCCATACTCTCTCCCTCCAATCTGATATCCAATCTTTCATCACCTAATCTTTTTGTTATCCTCATTACCTTACTCTTTCCTGTATTCACTTTTAATTTTCTTCTTTTGCACACCCTACCAAATTCATCCACCAATCTCTGCAACTTCTCTTCAGAATTTCGCAAGAGCACAGTGTCATCAGCAAAGAGCAACTGTGACAACTCCCACTTCATGTGTGATTCTTTATCTTTTAACTACATGCCTCTTGCCAAGACCCTCGCATTTACTTCTCTTACAACCCCATCTATAAATATATTAAACAACCACGGTAGCATCACACATCCTTGTCTAAGGCCTACTTTTACTGGGAAATAATTTCCCTCTTTCCTTCATACTCTAACTTGAGCCTCACTATCCTCGTAAAAACTCTTCACCGCTTTCAGTAACCTACCTCCTACACCATACACCTGCAACATCTGCCACATTGCCCCCCTATCCACCCTGTCATACGCCTTTTCCAAATCCATAAATGCCACAAAGACCTCTTTAGCCTTATCTAAATACTGTTCACTTATATGTTTCACTGTAAACACCTGGTCCACACACCCCCTACCTTTCCTAAAGCCTCCTTGTTCATCTGCTATCCTATTCTCCGTCTCACTCTTAATTCTTTCAATAATAACTCTACCATACACTTTACCAGGTATACTCAACAGACTTATCCCCCCTATAATTTTTGCACTCTCTTTTGTCCCCTTTGCCTTTATACAAAGGAACTATGCATGCTCTCTGCCAATCCCTAAGTACCTTACCCTCTTCCATATATTTATTAAATAATTGCACCAACTACTCCAAAACTATATCCCCACCTGCTTTTAACATTTCTATCTTTATCCCATCAATCCCGGCTGCCTTACCCCCTTTCAATTTACCTACTGCCTCACGAACTTCCCCCACACTCACAAATGGCTATTCCTCACTCCTACAAGATGTTATTCCTCCTTGCCCTATACACGAAATCACAGCTTCCCTATCTTCATCAACATTTAACAATTCCTCAAAATATTCCCTACATCTTCCCAATACCTCTAACTCTCCATTTAATAACTCTCCTCTCCTATTTTTAACTGACAAATCCATTTGTTCTCTAGGCTTCCTTAACTTGTTAATCTCACTCCAAAACTTTTTCTTATTTTCAACAAAATTTGTTGATAACATCTCACCCACTCTCTCATTTGCTCTCTTTTTACATTGCTTCACCACTCTCTTAACCTCTCTCTTTTTCTCCATATACTCTTCCCTCCTTGCATCGCTTCTACTTTGTAAAAACTTCTCATATGCTAACTTTTTCTCCCTTACTACTCTCTTTACATCATCATTCCACCAATCGCTCCTCTTCCCTCCCGCACCCACTTTCCTGTAACCACAAACTTCTGCTGAACACTCTAACACTACATTTTTAAACCTACCCCATACCTCTTCGACCCCATTGCCTATGCTCTCATTAGCCCATCTATCCTCCAATAGCTGTTTATATCTTACCCTAACTGCCTCCTCTTTTAGTTTATAAACCTTCACCTCTCTCTTCCCTGATGCTTCTATTCTCCTTGTATCCCATCTACCTTTTACTCTCAGTGTAGCTACAACTAGAAAGTGATCTGATATATCTGTGGCCCCTCTATAAACATGTACATCCTGAAGTCTACTCAACAGTCTTTTATCTACCAATACATAATCCAACAAACTACTGTCATTTTGCCCTACATCATATCTTGTATAATTATTTATCCTCTTTTTCTTAAAATATGTATTACCTATAACTAAACCCCTTTCTATACAAAGTTCAATCAAAGGGCTCCCATTATCATTTACACCTGGCACCCCAAACTTACCTACCACACCCTCTCTAAAAGTTTCTCCTACTTTAGCATTCATGTCCCCTACCACAATTACTCTCTCACTTGGTTCAAAGGCTCCTATACATTCACTTAACATCTCCCAAAATCTCTCTCTCTCCTCTACATTCCTCTCTTCTCCAGGTGCATACACGCTTATTATGACCCACTTTTCGCATCCAACCTTTACTTTAATCCACATAATTCTTGAATTTACACATTCATATTCTCTTTTCTCCTTCCATAACTGATCCTTCAATATTACTACCCCTTCCTTTGCTCTAACTCTCTCAGATACTCCAGATTTAATCCCATTTATTTCCCCCCACCGAAACTCCCCTACCCCCTTCAGTTTTGTTTCGCTTAGGGCTAGGACATCCAACTTCTTTTCATTCATAACATATATAGTGATTGGTGGAATGATGAAGTAAAGGGTGTGATAAAAGAGAAAAAGGTAGCTTCCGAGAGGTTTTTACAAAGCAGAAGTGTTATAAGAAGAGCAGAGTATATGGAGAGTAAAAGAAAGGTGAAGAGAGTGGTGAGAGAGTGCAAAAGGAGAGCAGATGAAAGAGTGGGAGAGGCACTGTCAAGAAATTTTAATGAAAATAAGAAAAAATTTTGGAGTGAGTTAAACAAGTTAAGAAAGCCTAGGGAAAGTATGGATTTGTCCGTTAAAAACAGAGTAGGGGAGTTAGTAGATGGGGAGAGGGAGGTATTAGATAGATGGCGAGAATATTTTGAGGAACTTTTAAATGTTGAGGAAGAAAGGGAGGCGGTAATTTCATGCACTGGCCAGGGAGGTATACCATCTTTTAGGAGTGAAGAAGAGCAGAATGTAAGTGTGGTGGAGGTACGTGAGGCATTACGTAGAATGAAAGGGGGTAAAGCAGCTGGAACTGATGGGATCATGACAGAAATGTTAAAAGCAGGGGGGGATATAGTGTTGGAGTGGTTGGTACTTTTGTTTAATAAATGTATGAAAGAGGGGAAGGTACCTAGGGATTGGCGGAGAGCATGTATAGTCCCTTTATATAAAGGGAAAGGGGACAAAAGAGACTGTAAAAATTATAGAGGAATAAGTTTACTGAGTATACCAGGAAAAGTATACGGTAGAGTTATAATTGAAAGAATTAGAGGTAAGACAGAATGCAGAATTGCGGATGGATGAGCAAGGAGGCTTCAGAGTGGGTAGGGGATGTGTAGATCAAGTGTTTACATTGAAGCATATATGTTAACAGTATTTAGATAAAGGTAGGGAAGTTTTTATTGCATTTATGGATTTAGAAAAGGCATATGATAGAGTGGATAGAGGAGCAATGTGGCAGATGTTGCAAGTTTATGGAATAGGTGGTAAGTTACTAAATGCTGTAAAGAGCTTTTATGAGGATAGTGAGGCTCAGGTTAGGGTGTGTAGAAGAGAGGGAGAATACTTCCTGGTAAAAGTAGGTCTTAGACAGGGATGTGTAATGTCACCATGGTTGTTTAATATATTTATAGATGGGGTTGTAAAAGAAGTAAATGCTAGGGTGTTCGGGAGAGGGGTGGGATTAAATTATGGGGAATCAAATTCAAAATGGGAATTGACACAGTTACTTTTTGCTGATGATACTGTGCTTATGGGAGATTCTAAAGAAAAATTGCAAAGGTTAGTGGATGAGTTTAAGAATGTGTGTAAAGGTAGAAAGTTGAAAGTAAACATAGAAAAGAGTAAGGTGATGAGGGTATCAAATGATTTAGATAAAGAAAAATTGGATATCAAATTGGGGAGGAGGAGTATGGAAGAAGTGAATGTTTTCAGATACTTGGGAGTTGACGTGTCGGCGGATGGATTTATGAAGGATGAGGTTAGTCATAGAATTGATGAGGGAAAAAAGGTGAGTGGTGCGTTGAGGTATATGTGGAGTCAAAAAACGTTATCTATGGAGGCAAAGAAGGGAATGTATGAAAGTATAGTAGTACCAACACTCTTATATGGATGTGAAGCTTGGGTGGTAAATGCAGCAGCGAGGAGACGGTTGGAGGCAGTGGAGATGTCCTGTCTAAGGGCAATGTGTGGTGTAAATATTATGCAGAAAATTCGGAGTGTGGAAATTAGGAGAAGGTGTGGAGTTAATAAAAGCATTAGTCAGAGGGCAGAAGAGGGGTTGTTGAGGTGGTTTGGTCATTTAGAGAGAATGGATCAAAGTAGAATGACATGGAAAGCATATAAATCTATAGGGGAAGGAAAGAGGGGGTAAAGGAGGTTTTGTGGGCGAGGGGCTTGGACTTCCAGCAAGCGTGCATGAGCGTGTTAGATAGGAGTGAATGGAGACGAATGATACTTGGGACCTGACGATCTGTTGGAGTGTGAGCAGGGTAATATTTAGTGAAGGGATTCAGGGAAACCGGTTATTTTCATATAGTCGGACTTGAGTCCTGGAAATGGGAAGTACAATGCCTGCACTTTAAAGGAGGGGTTTGGGATATTGCCAGTTTGGAGGGATATGTTGTGTATCTTTATACGTATATGCTTCTAAACTGTTGTATTCTGAGCACCTCTGCAAAAGCAGTGATAATGTGTGAGTGTGGTGAAAGTGTTGAATGATGATGAAAGTATTTTCTTTTTGGGGATTTTCTTTGTTTTTTGGGTCACCCTGCCTCGGTGGGAGACGACCAACTTGTTGAAATATATATATACATATATATATATATATATATATATATATATATATATATATATATATATATATATATATATATATATATATATATATATATATAATATATATATATATATATACAGTGGACCCCCGGTTAACGATATTTTTTCACTCCATTAGTATGTTCAGGTGCCAGTACTGACCGAATTTATTCCCATAAGGAATATTGTGAAGTAGATTAGTCCATTTCAGACCCCCAAACATACACGTACAAACGCACTTACATAAATACACTTACATAATTGGTCGCATTCGGAGGTAATCGTTATGCGGGGGTCCACTGTATATATGTCGTGCCGAATAGGCAGAACTTGCAATCTTGGCTTAAATAGCAACGCTCATCTTGCCATATAGGACAAGCGAAAACTTTTGTATGCAATAATTTCGCCAAAATCATTCTTAACCTAACAAAAAAAATATATTTCACTGTGTTTGTTAAGTATTAAATTATTGTAAACAAATTTAAAATATATTTAGTTGGGTTAGGCTAAAATAAATTGTTCTTGTTATAATAAGGTTAGGTAAGTTTTCTAAGTTCCTTTTGGTGCAAAATTAAAAATTTTTGCATTAACATTAATGAAAAAAATATATCTTTAAACGTATAAGAGAAAATTTTAGAAAGGACTTAATTTTAAATGAATTCTTGCTAACTGGCCAGTTTTACATATTCGGCACGACATATATATGTGTGTGTGTGTGTGTGTGTGTGTGTGTGTGTGTGTGTGTGTGTGTGTGTGTGTGTGTGTGTGTGTTTTATTTTTCCTGCCTTCAAATTTGGCACGTTTGGCCTGAGATGTGGCAAACACCAAGAATTCACCGATGTAATGTCATATTAACACTCCTGTTTTAAGAGGAAAGTTATGTTAACCCCAAGTTTAGGGTCTGTCTATCTCTGTATCTCAGTCTATCTCTATTTCTGTCTATCTCTGTCTTCCTCTGTCTGTCTGTCTCTGTCTATATATCTCTGTCTATCTGTCTCTGTCTACCTCTGTCTATCTGTGTCTGTCTCTGTTTATCTGTCTCTGTCTTTATCTGTCTTTGTCTATGTCTCTGTATCTCTTTCAATCTGTCTCTCTCTTTCTATCTGTGTCTATCTCTGTCTCACAGGTACACATAAATACAAGTATATATAGTGTAAATTACCTAGGATAACCCAAAAAATCCAAAGTGCTATACTCTGCTTGAAGATGTGAGTAAAGGTGATGAGGAAGTCTTGTGGCTCTCTCTGAGACAGAGAGCTAGATGGATAGACAGATAGACAGGGAGTTTGACAGACAAATAGACAGACATGTTTGTGTACCAGCGAAAACAAAGGAGGGTGATCCTCATCAAATATCACCTCTAATCTTTTCTTATCTGCTGCACCCTCTCCCACCCTGGAAGGCCTGGTCATGGACCGGGCTGCATGGGCGTTGATCCCCAGAATAACCTCCAGGTAACCCTCATATATGCATGTTATCTCATCTTATCATGTCACTGTTAGGGGTGGACTTTTGTTTTTTATGCTTCAATAGAACTTATTATTACCTATTATTATTATTACGTATTATTCTTCTCCTCCTCCTTCTCCATCTCCTCCCCCTCCTTCTCCTCTTCCTCCTTCTCCTCTTCCTCCTCCTCCTCCTTCTTCTCCTCCTCCTCCATCTCCTCCTCCCCCTCCTCCTTCTCCTCTTCCTCCTTCTCCTCTTCCTCCTTCTCCTCCTACTCCTTCTCCTCCTCCTACTCCTTCTCCTCCTCTTTCTCTTCCTCCTCCTCCTCCTTCTCTTCCTCCTCCTCCTCCATCTCCTCCTCCTCCTTCTTTTCCTCTTCCTCCTTCTCCTCCTCCTCCTCCTCATTGTTATTATATACTTCCACATATCCAAAACATTGCTGGGACATATAAATACTTTGTATATATTCCAAGACAATAGTAAATGGCCTAGGTAGTAGGTTGGTAGACAGCAACCGCCCAGGGAGGTACTACCGTCCTGCCAAGTGAGTGTAAAACGGAAACCTGTAATTGTTTTACATGATGGTAGGATTGCTGGTGTCCATTTTTCTGTCTCATAAACATGCAAGGTTTCAGGTATGTCTTGCTACTTCTACTTACACTTAGGTCACACTACACATACATGTACAAGCATATATGTATATATACACCCCTCTGGGTTTTCTTCCATTTTTCTTACTAGTTCTTGTTCTTGTTTATTTCCTCTTACCTCCATGGGGAAGTGGAACAGAATTCTTCCTCCATGAGCCATGCATGTTGTAAGAGGCGACTAAAGGGGCTAGTAACCTCTTCTCCTGTATATATTACTAAATGTAAAAGGAGAAACTTTCGTTTTTTATTTTGGGACATCCCGCCTCGGTGGGATATGGCCGATGTGTTGAAAGAAAGAAAGAAATAGTAAATGGCTAAGGCAGGTGTAAATGTCCACCTGTCACTGTGTTTGTGACAATTTGAGTACAATTTCAGTACCTAATACTAGTGTCAGAACAAAGATTGGTTATAAAATGACAAGAACTACTACAAATTGTAATTATCAGAACATAAAAATTACATAAAATAATAAGTACTGACCCTAATTTCTTTTTTTTTTTATATTCTAAAACATGTCAAAAAATGTGTTCCTTTTTTCTATAAAAAGAAAAAAAATATTTTTTTTTCAGAATATTCGGGGCACTGCTCCCAGTCATTCACTTCAGCCCAGGAACCCCAGCCATCCACCACTACAGTCCACAAACCCCAGCCTTCTACTTCATTTACCCTATCCACCTCATCTGATGCCCAGTAGGACACACCATGCCTCTTCACTGATGTCAAGTGACTTAAGCAAAAGCATCCAGAACTTAAGGTCAGTGTATTCACATTGCTTAACTTTCTTAGGTTATGCTTGGTTAAATCATCCTGTATTATACTATAATATCATGACTTAATGTACCCATAACATCTGCCTGCCTTTTAAAATCATTGTACAATATTTTATTATTTTAGGCAAATTGTGTATTTAGAAGAAAAGTTTTTTTTTTTTTTTTGAAGATGGGACAGAATATAACCTACTTTTTCTCCAAGTTATTCACTTCATATATTATGTTTTCATGTATAGCTCTGTTTTTTGGAACATATTTTGTGCAAAATGTGGTTGTGTGCTATGTTTTCCACAAAAAATGTAGTATGCACTACCATACTTAAACTAAAAGATACAAAGTATAGTATTACTATTACTGGTATTTAGCTTTCACTTCAGGATACATGATGATACCTGTCTCTATTTTCTTTCATCTATATCTAGTTTTAATTTCAGGATACATGATGGTACCCACCTCTATTTCCTTCTCAAAGAGTCGCTCCTTGATACGGTCCTGGCTTGTTACATCGTTATGGAAGGCTTCATAACGCTCCCATTCTTCTGTTTCTGCACCATCCTGAAAAAAACGTACAGTACATTTTAAATACATGTATATTATAGTGTAATATAAAATGAATGTCAATGAAGAATATGTGAGCCATCATTTATTGAACTTTAACACAATTTTTTTTAACCTTGATTGTAAACTTATTGATATTGCTATCTATCCGCAAATATGACACATGTTATTCAACTGAATGGCAAAAAACAGTTATGTCAAATACTATAACATAATAAAATGCCAACTTTAATGCAGTATACAAAGAGAAAATACTAGAAAAATCATTTGTTGAAAATGGTTAGTTATAACTGGCATATGGAGTACTGTATAAAAAACTCAAGGGCAATCTCAAAACTGTAAAATATACAGTGGAACAGTGAGAGAGATTAGGGTTTGGAGGTCCCTTGAATTAGAGGGGTCATGTGTCATCTGGGATGTACAGTACGTATTTGGATGCATTAGAGCGATGCAAAGGTGTTTTACAATAGTATATGACCACTACAATTTATGTTTCCTAGGTAGTAGGTTGGTAGACAGCAACTGCCCAGGGAGGTACTACCGTCCTGCTATGTGAGTATAAAACGAGAGCCTGTAATTGTTTTACATGATGGCAGGATTGCTGGTGTCTTTTTTCTGTCTCATAAGCATGTATGATTTCAGGTATGTCTTGCTCCTTCTACTTACATTTAGGTCACACTACACTTGCATGTGCAAGCATGCATGCATGCATGCATGCACGCACGCACGCACGCACACACGCACGCACACGCACGCACACACACACACACACACACACACACACACAAGAAACTCACAAGAAACGATCAAGAGGTATGTGAGGAGCTCAACACGAGATTTAAGGAAGTATTTACAGTAGAGACAGGAAGGACTCTGGGGGGACAGACCAGATGGGGACACCAGCAAGGAATACACCAACAAGTGTTGGACGACATACATACAGATGAGGAGGAGGTGAAGAAACTGCTAAGGGACATCGATACCTCAAAGGCAATGGGACCAGACAACATCTCCCCGTGGGTCCTTAGAGAGGGAGCAGATATGTTGTGCGTGCCACTTACCACAATCTTCAACACATCCCTGGAAACTGGGCAACTACCTGAGGTATGGAAGACGGCAAATGTAGTTCCCATTTTTAAAAAAGGAGACAGAAAAGAGGCACTAAACTATAGACCTGTGTCATTGACGTGTATAGTATGCAAAATTATGGAGAAGATTATCAGGAAGAGAGTGGTGGAGCACCTGGAACGGAACAGGAGTATAAATGCCAACCAGCACGGATTCACGGAAGGCAAATCCTGTGTCACAAACCTTCTGGAGTTTTATGATAAAATAACAGAAGTAAGACAAGAGAGAGAGGGGTGGGTTGATTGCATCTTCTTGGACTGCAAGAAGGCCTTTGACACAGTTCCTCACAAGAGATTAGTGCAGAAGCTAGAGCATCAGGCGAATATAACAGGAAGGGCACTGCAATGGATCAGAGAATACCTGACAGGGAGGCAACAACGAGTCATGGTACGTAATGATGTATCACAGTGGGCACCTGTGACGAGCGGGGTCCCACAGGGGTCGGTCCTAGGACCAGTGCTATTTTTGGTATATGTGAACGACATGACGGAAGGGTTAGACTCAGAAGTGTCCCTGTTTGCAGATGATGTGAAGTTAATGAGGAGAATTAAATCTGATGAGGACCAGGCAGGACTTCAAAGAGACCTGGACAGACTGGACACCTGGTCCAGCAAATGGCTTCTCGAATTTAATCCTGCCAAATGCAAAGTCATGAAGATGGGGGAGGGGCACAGAAGACCACAGACAGAGTATAGGCTAGGTGGCCAAAGACTGCAAACCTCACTCAAGGAGAAAGATCTTGGGGTGAGTATAACACCGAGCATGTCTCCGGAAGCACACATCAATCAGATAACTGCTGCAGCATATGGGCGCCTGGCAAACCTGAGAACAGCATTCCAATACCTTAGTAAGGAATCATTCAAGACACTGTACACCGTGTATGTCAGGCCCATACTGGAGTATGCAGCACCTGTTTGGAACCCGCACTTGATAAAGCACGTCAAGAAACTAGAGAAAGTACAAAGGTTTGCGACAAGGTTAGTTCCAGAGCTAAGGGGAATGTCCTATGAGGAAAGATTAAGGGAAATCGGCCTGACCACACTGGAGGACAGGAGGGTCAGGGGAGACATGATAACGACATATAAAATACTGCGTGGAATAGACAAGGTGGACAAAGACAGGATGTTCCAGGGAGGGGACACAGAAACAAGAGGCCACAATTGGAAGTTGAAGACACAAATGAGTCAGAGAGATAGTAGGAAGTATTTCTTCAGTCATAGAGTTGTAAGGCAGTGGAATAGCCTAGAAAATGACGTAGTGGAGGCAGGAACCATACACAGTTTTAAGACGAGGTTTGATAAAGCTCATGGAGCGGGGAGAGAGAGGGCCTAGTAGCAACCGGTGAAGAGGCGGGGCCAGGAGCTAGGACTCGACCCCTGCAACCACAAATAGGTGAGTACAAATAGGTGAGTACACACACACACACACACACACACTGGAGGACCAAGCAGGGATAACAGGGAAGGCACTACAATGGATCAGGGAATACTTGTCAGGAAGACAGCAGCGAGTCGCGGAACGTGGCAAGGTGTCAGAGTGGGCACATGTGACCAGCGGGGTTCCACAGGAGTCAGTCCTAGAACCAGTGCTATTTCTGGTATTTGTGAACGGCATGACCGAAGGAATAGACTCCGAAGTGTCCCTGTTTGCAGATGACGTGAAGTTGATGAGAATTCATTCGATCGAAGACCAGGCAGAACTACAAAGGGATCTGGACAGGCTGCAGACCTGGTCCAGCAATTGGCTCCTGGATTTCAACCCCACCAAGTGCAAAGTCATGAAGATTGGGGAAGGGCAAAGAAGACCGCAGCGGAGTACAGTCTTGGGGGCCAGAGACTACAAACCTCGCTCAAGGAAAAAGATCTTGGGGTTAGTATAACACCAGGCACATCTCCTGAAGCGCACATCAACCAAATGACTGCTGCAGCATATGGGCGCCTAGCAAACCTCAGAACAGCATTCCGACATCTTAATAAGGAATCATTCAGGACCCTGTACACAGTGTACATTAGGCCCATATTGGAGTATGCGGCACCAGTTTGGAACCCACACCTAGCCAAGCACGTAAATAAGCTAGAGAAAGTGCAAGGGTTTGCAACAAGACTAGTCCCAGAGCTAAGAGGTATGTCCTACGAGGAGAGGTTAAGGGAAATCAACCTGACGACACTGGAGGACAGGAGAGATAGGGGGGACATGATAACGACATACAAAATACTGAGAAGAATTGACAAGGTGGACAAAGACAGGATGTTCCAGAGATGGGACACAGCAACAAGGGGACACAGTTGGAAGTTGAAGACACAGATGAATCACAGGGATGTTAGGAAGTATTTCTTCAGCCACAGAGTAGTCAGGAAATGGAATAGTTTGGGAAGCGATGTAGTGGAGGCAGGATCCATACATAGCTTTAAGCAGATGTATGATAACGCTCACGGTTCAGGGAGAGTGACCTAGTAGTGAGCAGTGAAGAGGCGGGGCCAGGAGCTTGGACTAGACCCCTGCAACCTCAACTAGGTGAGTACACCCCCTGCACGCACGCACACACGCACGCACGCACACACACACACACACACACACACACACACACACACACACACACACACACACACACACACACACACACACACACACACACCCACACACACACACACCCACACCCACACACACCCACACACACCCACACACACCCACCCACCCACACCCACCCACCCACACCCACCCCTCCCTCTCTCTCTGGGTTTTCTTCTATTTTTTTACCAGTTCTTGTTCTTATTTATTTCCTCTTGTCTCCATGGGGAAGTGGAAAAGAATTGTTCCTTTGTAAGCCATGTGTGTCATAAGAGGCAACTAACATACTGGGAGCAAGGGGCTAGTAACCCCTTCTCCTGTATACATTACTAAAATTAAAAGGAGAAACTTTTGTTTTTCTTTTTGCCCACCCTGCTTCAGTGGGATATGGCTGGTTTGTTGAAAGAAGAAGAAATTATGTTTGCCCAAAAGTAGCTTAAATATTACTTATTTTTCAGTCGGTTAGTTAGTTTAATGTAATATTAAAGGACTCTTGGTTCTGCTTGATAGCATTACTGTTGCATATGATGACAGCTATTTCAGGACACTTTTTACTTACCATAGATATTTTATAACTTTTAAAGATCAGGCAGGCATTCATTTAGTAAATGATATGTCAATGCACTAAAGAGTGTTAACTACAATTTTCATACAAATGACAAAAATTACCACTCCTGTCAAATATGAGAAAAGCTATTGCAAGGAAGGTTGGCCAGATGCTATCACCTGGTTCCCTCAGCAAACCATGCAATTAGAACCCCTATCCTAAAATCCCAAGTTGTTTCTAATTTAATTTTTTTAAAATTCAATATTTCCCTTGAATTTGACACCACATTTAATTTGGCACCATGGATGACTGTCTAATATGCCTATATGGATGGGCTGCCCCCGACTGTAAGTGATGTGTCATATATAATAGAATTGCTATTCCTACGTGGTAATTTTTTGCCAAACTTCTACTCATGAGAGGTAGGGTATCAAGAAGCAAAGATTGGGAAAGGTTATAATACTATATTTACTTTCCTATAACTATATGACAAAGAATGGCAAAATGAAAAGCGGCTTTAGAAATCTTAATGGCAGGGAGTGCAAAGTCGGCATTCATTTTCTAATGTAAAAAATATCTAGGTTACTAACACTGAAAAACTGTTATGTAGGTCCCAATATTTCAAGGCATATTACATTACATTCTGTCCATAAACAGCTATAAAAAAAATCTAAACCTGAAAGTTAAATATGAAAACGAACACTGAAAAAAGTCTGAAAATGCAGAGCTCTGCAAAAGATGGGGAAGTATCAGAAGGCTGTTAATATGTGATATAGGAGCAAGTGTTATGGCAGCCAAGAATGATTCTGAAAAAAGATGCAAGAAAATACATCTAACATAAGAAAAATTAAGCAGAATGAATGTACTGTACAGAAATATACGCTGACTTCGGTATTAAATTGTAACTAACCTACATGCTAAAGTAAACAAGAATAATTAGACTACTAAAACACCAACTTTCATTCTATTTTAGAGACGAATAAAACTTTAATAGCAGGAAGACATCAAGAGTAAATTTTTAATACGGTACTGTACCTCTTTTTCAACTTCCAGTTCTAACTTTGGTCTTCTACAAATCCGTTTTTTCTTTAGCTTTTTCTTTACTCTTGTGAAATCTGCTGAAGAAGGTATAAGGTGACCAGCAGCAGTAAAAGCAATTCCTGATTCATCTGTTAACACTGGCTTAGTTTTAACCACGCTTGTTCCATAATTGAATGGTACTTGGCTAAACCGCTTCTGTCCTCTGCAAAGTTTTTCATGATTAGATTACATTTTTTATAGATTGGGTACCTAGCAAGGGAATATTTTTTGCACTCTCTGTATAATATACAGTAAATAAAAGAGAACATTAAGAATTTATTCACCTGCTTCTTGGAAATTCCAGACCAAGCTTTCTTATAATGATGCCAGGTAACTGACAAGCCTTAATTAAATTCTTGAAGTGCTGGGTTGGAGTGCCAACATTACCTTGTGGCATGAGAGTAGGAGGACAAAACTCTACTAAATCCAAAGGTGACTCCACAGAGAGACTTTGGGAGTCCAATTCCTTTCTTGTTTTATAATCTGAATCTGTTAAAAGAAAAAAAAAAACACATTTGATGAACCATGCCTTCAGATCACTACAAGAGGTAAATTGTTTAAAATTGTATGACTACTGATACTGACCCATTGTAGGCATAAGTAGATTCAGTCAAAATTTAACTTACTGAATGTTACTATTTTGATGCTGCACTAACCCAATCCAATTCACTTAACTCATAAGTCTACAATAAATGTTACACTGCAAAAAATTACTCATTTTATTTATGTGATCTCTGCTTTTAAGTTATTTCAGGTAAGGTAAGACTTTATGTTTAATCAGTCATGGGTAGAATTGTTTTTTTTTTTTGATTACTCTACCTTGAAATTAAAATTAATTTTATATTAAAGTAGTAGGTTGGTAGACAGCAACCACCCAGGGAAGTACTACCGTCCTGCCAGATGACTGTGAAACAAAAACCTGTAACTGTTTTGCATGATGGTAGGATTGCTGGTTTCTTTTTCTGTCTCATAAACACGCTAGATAACAGGGATATCTTGCTACTCCTACTTACACTTTGGTCACACTTCACAGACACGCACATGCATATATATATACATACATCTAGGTTTTTCTCCTTTTTCTAAATAGCTCTTGTTCTTTATTTCTTCTGTTGTCCATGGGGAAGTGGAAAAGAATCTTTCCTCCGTAAGCCATGCGTGTCGTATGAGGCGACTAAAATGCCGGGAGCAATGGGCTAGTAACCCCTTCTCCTGTAGACATTTACTAAAAAAAAAAAGAGAAGAAGAAAAACTTTATAAAACTGGGATGCTTAAATGTGCGTGGATGTAGTGCAGATGACAAGAAACAGATGATTGCTGATGTTATGAATGAAAAGAAGTTGGATGTCCTGGCCCTAAGCAAAACAAAGCTGAAGGGGGTAGGAGAGATTCAGTGGGGGGAAATAAATGGGATTAAATCTGGAGTATCTGAGAGAGTTAGAGCAAAGGAAGGGGTAGCAGTAATGTTAAATGATCAGTTATGGAAGGAGAAAAGAGAATATGAATGTGTAAATTCAAGAATTACGTGGATTAAAGTAAAGGTTGGATGCGAGAAGTGGGTCATAATAACCGTGTATGCACCTGGAGAAGAGAGGAATGCAGAGGAGAGAGAGAGATTTTGGGAGATGTTAAGTGAATGTATAGGAGCCTTTGAACCAAGTGAGAGAGTAATTGTGGTAGGGGACCTGAATGCTAAAGTAGGAGAAACTTTTAGAGAGGGTGTGGTAGGTAAGTTTGGGGTGCCAGGTGTAAAGGATAATGGGAGCCCTTTGATTGAACTTTGTATAGAAAGGGGTTTAGTTATAGGTAATACATATTTTAAGAAAAAGAGGATAAATAAGTATACAAGATATGATGTAGGGCGAAATGACAGTAGTTTGTTGGATTATGTATTGGTAGATAAAAGACTGTTGAGTAGACTTCAGGATGTACATGTTTATAGAGGGGCCACAGATATATCAGATCACTTTCTAGTTGTAGCTACACTGAGAGTAAAAGGTAGATGGGATACAAGGAGAATAGAAGCATCAGGGAAGAGAGAGGTGAAGGTTTATAAACTAAAAGAGGAGGCAGTTAGGGTAAGATATAAACAGCTATTGGAGGATAGATGGGCTAATGAGAGCATAGGCAATGGGGTCGAAGAGGTATGGGGTAGGTTTAAAAATGTAGTGTTAGAGTGTTCAGCAGAAGTTTGTGGTTACAGGAAAGTGGGTGCAGGAGGGAAGAGGAGCGATTGGTGGAATGATGATGTAAAGAGAGTAGTAAGGGAGAAAAAGTTAACATATGAGAAGTTTTTACAAAGTAGAAGTGATGCAAGGAGGGAAGAGTATATGGAGAAAAAGAAGAGAGGTTAAGAGAGTGGTGAAACAATGTAAAAAGAGAGCAAATGAGAGAGTGGGTGAGATGTTATCAACAAATTTTGTTGAAAATAAAAAAAGTTTTGGAGTGAGATTAACAAGTTAAGAAAGCCTAGAGAACAAATGGATTTGTCAGTTAAAAATAGGAGAGGAGAGTTATTAAATGGAGAGTTAGAGGTATTGGGAAGATGGAGGGAATATTTTGAGGAATTGTTAAATGTTGATGAAGATAGGGAAGCTGTGATTTCGTGTATAGGGCAAAGAGGAATAACATCTTGTAGGAGTGAGGAAGAGCCAGTTGTGAGGGTGGGGGAAGTTCGTGAGGCAGTAGGTAAAATGAAAGGGGGTAAGGCAGCCGGGATTGATGGGATAAAGATAGAAATGTTAAAAGCAGGTGGGGATATAGTTTTGGAGTGGTTGGTGCAATTATTTAATAAATGTATGGAAGAGGGTAAGGTACCTAGGGATTGGCAGAGAGCATGCATAGTTCCTTTGTATAAAGGCAAAGGGGATAAAAGAGAGTGCAGAAATTATAGGGGGATAAGTCTGTTGAGTATACCTGGTAAAGTGTATGGTAGAGTTATAATTGAAAGAATTAAGAGTAAGACGGAGAATAGGATAGCAGATGAACAAGGAGGCTTTAGGAAAGGTAGGGGGTGTGTGGACCAGGTGTTTACAGTGAAACATATAAGTGAACAGTATTTAGATAAGGCTAAAGAGGTCTTTGTGGCATTTATAGATTTGGAAAAGGCGTATGACAGGGTGGATAGGGGGGCAATGTGGCAGATGTTGCAAGTGTATGGTGTAGGAGGTAGGTTACTGAAAGCAGTGAAGAGTTTTTACGAGGATAGTGAGGCTCAAGTTAGAGTATGTAGGAAAGAGGGAAATTTTTTCCCAGTAAAAGTAGGCCTTAGACAAGGATGTGTGATGTCATCGTGGTTGTTTAATATATTTATAGATGGGGTTGTAAGAGAAGTAAATGCGAGGGTCTTGGCAAGAGGCGTGGAGTTAAAAGATAAAGAATCACACACAAAGTGGGAGTTGTCACAGCTGCTCTTTGCTGATGACACTGTGCTCTTGGGAGATTCTGAAGAGAAGTTGCAGAGATTGGTGGATGAATTTGGTAGGGTGTGCAAAAGAAGAAAACTAAAGGTGAATACAGGAAAGAGTAAGGTTATGAGGATAACAAAAAGATTAGGTGATGAAAGATTGGATATCAGATTGGAGGGAGAGAGTATGGAGGAGGTGAACGTATTCAGATATTTGGGAGTGGACGTGTCAGCGGATGGGTCTATGAAAGATGAGGTGAATCATAGAATTGATGAGGGAAAAAGAGTGAGTGGTGCACTTAGGAGTCTGTGGAGACAAAGAACTTTGTCCTTGGAGGCAAAGAGGGGAATGTATGAGAGTATAGTTTTACCAACGCTCTTATATGGGTGTGAAGCGTGGGTGATGAATGTTGCAGCGAGGAGAAGGCTGGAGGCAGTGGAGATGTCATGTCTGAGGGCAATGTGTGGTGTGAATATAATGCAGAGAATTCGTAGTTTGGAAGTTAGGAGGAGGTGCGGGATTACCAAAACTGTTGTCCAGAGGGCTGAGGAAGGGTTGTTGAGGTGGTTCGGACATGTAGAGAGAATGGAGCGAAACAGAATGACTTCAAGAGTGTATCAGTCTGTAGTGGAAGGAAGGCGGGGTAGGGGTCGGCCTAGGAAAGGTTGGAGGGAGGGGGTAAAGGAGGTTTTGTGTGCGAGGGGCTTGGACTTCCAGCAGGCATGCGTGAGCGTGTTTGATAGGAGTGAATGGAGACAAATGGTTTTTAATACTTGACGTGCTGTTGGAGTGTGAGCAAAGTAACATTTATGAAGGGATTCAGGGAAACCGGCAGGCCGGACTTGAGTCCTGGAGATGGGAAGTACAGTGCCTGCACTCTGAAGGAGGGGTGTTAATGTTGCAGTTTAAAAACTGTAGTGTAAAGCACCCTTCTGGCAAGACAGTGATGGAGTGAATGATGGTGAAAGTTTTTCTTTTTCGGGCCACCCTGCCTTGGTGGGAATCGGCCAGTGTGATAATAAAATAAAAAATTAAAGTTTTCTACTTAATTTCATGATTATAAAAACCTAATTTTAAAAATACGACTAGACACTATATATACATATATGTATATAATAATCATTAGAATTTAAAAATTATAGTTTTAGTTAACAAATATACTATATCATACCTGGATTATGTGAAGGAAAACAGTCAAATTTTTTTATGCAAGTTTGTTTAAGCAAATGTTTTTATTGTGCACTAACACTAATCTAGCAACCTAACCTAACTTTGCTAAATTTTACATAATATAAAATAAATTACTGTACTTTACCTATTAAAGAATTTGTATTACAAAACTTGTTTGTTTTCCCTGGGGTATGTATTCTACAGGTGGTCCCATACCCATTACTAAGGATAGCTCAAGTTTCTCAAATTAATAATCTTTACCAGCTTTAGATAATAAGATATTTCAAGGACCCCAATGGAAAAAAGTTTTATTTTTCTGGGTTATCCTAGATAATTTACGTTACTAGGTATGATGATTGTATTTATGTGTACATGTACCTAAATAAACTTACTAAGGCACCCACTACGAAGGATACAGAGCTAAATTACTGATAAGACACTAGAACTTTTACACAAATAACCTGCATATAGAAGAGAGGAGCTTATGATGACGTTTCAGTCCGACTTGGACCATTTACAAATACCAGTCACGGTATTGTGCCTTTTTCTGTTTAAGTACTGGTACAAATAAGTACAATTATCATACATGGTGTAAATTACCTAGGTTAACCGCCCCCCAAAAAAAGTCAAAGTGACGTATTTCCATTGGGGTCCTTGATTTCCATGGTCACTGTACCTACATAATCAGCATTGTATTAGTATATCAACCTTCAACATACCATCATAAGTTTTGCTTTTCCTAAAGTTTATTTTTAAGATATAACACCTCGGTACGAGAACTTCACCAGCAAGATCGACCCAGTGTTTCTTGTCGTATTTCAACGTGAATTTTTCGACAAAATCCTCTTTTATGTTTAAGATGCAGCAAGTCCTCTTAGCCTCTGCCTCTTTCATCATATCAATGACATGTAATGACACTGATGAATGTAAGTTATCACTGCCACTTTGTTTCTTCATTGATTTATCAATATCACTTTTCATTGAACAAGTGGAAGAAGTTCCTTCTCTGTGTAAAAGTTGCATCGAGTGCTTCAAGTCTGTTTTTGCCTTCTCCTTTTTTTCATTAATTAATGATGAAAGCCCAGACAAGCCTGAATTTAGCCAATGCACTTTGCTAGCAGAGCTATTCTTTTCTTCGTTATTATATTCTATGTGAACTGGTTTATCGTCTTGGTTATACTCTACAGAAGTTGATTTTCTTAGTCTTTTATTTAAAGTATTGTCAGTGTCCTGGATCAGTTCTTGCTGGACTTTAAGACTGGTGGCATCAGGTGAATGAGGACATAAAGTTTTATTACTGTCTTCTTTACTACTGACTTTTTCTGCGTTAGTTTGTGAGCGAGAAATATGTTGCTGTGGTGAACTTGTTGCGTTATTATCCAGGAGTCCTGCCAGGTGGGTCTGGGGACGGTGGCGGAAGTGAAAGCACTGAAATGCACCTTTTTCAACATATTCAGAGAAGAAATTTCTGAGGTCTGGTGTCCTAAATGATTCTGGGATATTTGTGACCACAAGATGCATCTTTTTGTTGTTGTTGTTGGGGTTTATAGAGCTACTGACAATGTACGCCGTATCGAGCCCTTCCATCCAGTGCCCGGAAGGTAGGGCTCGATACGCTATTAGTCAACTTCCTTCCAAAGTGGAAGGAAGTTGGCTAATGGCTGTTAGCTTTATATGTCCCCAATGCTCCCTGAAGCCAGCAAGAAGGCCAGCTAAAGGCCAGGATCTCCTGATGGTCTGAAGGGTCAAACTCTTTCCCTGGTGGTCCAGTGGCCTGGTGGCTAAAGCTCCCGCTTCACACAAGGAGGGCCCGGGTTCGATTCCCGGCGGGTGGAAACATTCGACACGTTTCCTTACACCTGTTGTCCTGTTCACCTAGCAGCAAATAGGTACCTGGGTGTTAGTCGACTGGTGTGGGTCGCATCCTGGGGGACAAGATTAAGGACCCCAATGGAAATAAGTTAGACAGTCCTCGATGACGCACTGACTTTCTTGGGTTATCCTGGGTGGCTAACCTTCCGGGGTTAAAAATCCGAACGAAATCTTATCTCTTAAATCTTATCTTAAAGCTCTTGCTCCACACGGCGAGGGCCTGGGTTCGATTCCCAGCCAGAGTAGAAACACTGGGCGTGTTTCTTTCCACATGTTGTCTATGTTCCCCATCAGTAAAATGGGTAACTGGGTGTTAGTCGACTGGTGTGGGTCGCATCCTGGGACACTGACCTAATTTGCCCGAAATGTTCAGCATAACAAGGGTCTTTCTATATAGTAGTATGTCACTGATATCAGCTACGGTCTGTATACCTTGTACATGTACTTGTAGTAAATAAGATAATTATTATTATTATTATTATTATTATTATTATTATTATTATTATTATTATTATTATTATTATTATTATTATTATTATTATTATTATTATTATTATTATGAAAGGTGTATCACCTGCTGCTACTGCTGCTTCTTGATGAAATTGAGACACATGTGCAACATCTGGGTATCTTTATTGTAGACGTTTCGCCATCCAGTGGCTTTATCAATACAAATTCCAGGACATAACTTGAAGACAGGAGAACTATGTACATTATTATTATTATTATTATTATCAAAAAGAAGCGCTAAGCCACAAGGACTATACAGCGCTGCAGGGCAGGAAGGAAGCGAGGGTGTCAGGTGGTAAAAGGGAGATGGATGAGTGATAGGTTACGGATAACAGCGGGGTAGTGGATGGTGAAAGTGTAAAGGGCAGCAAGAGACTGAACTAGAAAGGGCTGAGGGGAGTGCGAAAAGTATCATCAGAGTTTGTGGAGTAAATCAGTCGTTGTCAAGAAGTCAATGAGAGAGTCAGGATTAAAGGAGGGTCCATCAGCAAGAAGGGAAGGTAAAGAGAGAGTAGTAGAGCGGAGACGACGACGGAGGTAAATTCTGCGTGCTCGTTGATAGAGAGGGCAGTCTAACAGAATGTGGCTAATCGATACTGGAACTTGACACTGCTCACAGAGAGGAACAGGGTGCCTCTCCATGAGATACCAATGAGTAAGACGAGTGTGACCAATGCGAAGGCGGGAGAGAGTGGTCTCCCAACCTCGGCACTGATGACAAGAAGACGGTCAGTAACCTATGCTCGGTTTAATAGAATGAAGTTTGTTACCGAGCAGAGTTGACCAACGTTGTTGCCAACGGGTGCGAAGGTGGGTAGCTATTGCAGCAAAATAGTCCAGAAATGGAACACCTCGATAGGAAATTGGTAGGTCATGTACTGCTGACCGTGCAGCAGTGTCTGCCTGTTCATTGCCCTGTACGTCGACATGACCAGGGACCCAACAAAAAACAATATCTTTATGTTTGGTAAGTAAGTAAGTAAGTAAGTAAGTTTATTCAGGTATACACAAATACAGTTACATAGAATTATCATACATAGCAGCATATGTGTAGAGAACCTAGGATAACCCAAAAAAGTCAGACAGAGTGACTTATTTCCATTGGGGTCCTTTTACCTTATTATTATAGTATAAAGGTTATAATATTTTCTTATTATTCTACAATGAAGATAACATCTTATTATCATACTAAAAAGACTATCTGCTACACCAAGGTCATTAAGACTATCTAGAATACGAGGGTCATTACAAGGAATAAGGTAAAATTTACACGTATGTTAGCTAAAAAATAGAAAATCATTCCCCTCCCTTTCTGTAGCTACATTCATCAGAGATACGGCGTAGCCAAAGTTGGATACGGAGAACTAGGGGATGAGATGTATCAAATTTTCGTATAGCCTGTAAAGCACTAAGGGAGTCTGAGACTACTACAAATGATGACACAGGCATAGATGCGATACGAATAAGTGCTGTAAGAATGGCATACAGTTCAGCAGTAAAAATGCTAGCTGAAGATAGTAAATGTCCCCACACGACGCTGTCCAGAAACACTGCTGCGAATCCGACGCCATCTGACGACTTAGAGCCATCTGTGTACACAGCGGTGGCATGAGAATGGGAGTGGAAGTGATCAAGAAAAAGAGAGCGGGAAGCCACCGTAGGCAGTTGGGCTTTCGAGCAAGGGAGTGAGAAAGAACAGACCCGAACAGCTGGAACTTCCCAGGGGGGTAGGGAAAAGTGAGATGCTACATGAACATATAAAGGTGGTAACTGAAGGGAAGACAAGAGTGAATGTAGGCGAAGAGAAAAGGGACGGAGCAAACAGGGGCGGCGAACGAATAAAGAATGTCTACTAATATCGGTGACCATTCTATAAATGGAAGGATTGTGTAGATCGTGAGAGCGTACATAGTAGCGAAGGCAATGGGCATCACGGCGATCAGACAAGGATGGAACATTCGCTTCTGTATAGAGGCTCTCAACAGGGGAAGAGCGAAAAGCACCAAGGCACAAACGTAATCCTTGGTGATGGATAGAGTTAAGGCTAGAGAGAGTAGCAGGAGAGGCCGCGGAATAAATCTGGTCACCATAATCGAGTTTCGATAAAACGAGGGCTGAATGTAGGCGAAGCAGAGTTCGACGATCAGCTCCCCAGGAAAGATGAGCAAGGGTTTTAAGAAGGTTTAGCCGGCTGTGACAAGTTGCCTTCAGAGAGGTAATGTGAGGTTTCCAGGATAACCGACGGTCAAAGAGAAGGCCTAGAAACCTGACTGTATCACGTTCGGGGATACGGGAGCCATAGAGATGCAAAGGATGATCGGAGATAACAGAGCGTCTAGTGAAAGTAATTTGGTGAGTTTTGGTACTTGAAAATTTAAACCCATGCGTGGTGGCCCAAGTGGAAACACGGTCGACCGCATGCTGGAGAGAAACTGCAATAAGATGACAGTCAGCGCCTGCACAAGCAATAGCGAAGTCATCAACATAGAGTGATGACCAAATATTGGGTGGAAGAACAGAGGCCAAATCATTTATAGCAAGGAGAAACAGTGTTGTGCTTAGAACACATCCCTGAGGGACACCTTCAGCTTGGACGAAGTCCGGGGAAAGAACATTATTGACTCGAACACGGAAATGTCTGTCAGATTGTAGTGTAAGATTGTAGTGTAAGATTGTAGTGTTTGTAAGATTGTAGTGTGTCTTGTAAGACTGTAGTGTGTCTTGTAAGACTGTAGTGTGTCTTGAAAGACTGTAGTGTGTCTTATAAGACTCTAGTGTGTCTTCTAAGACTGTAGTGTGTCTTTTAAGGAAGGATGGTAGATTGCCTCGGAGGCCTAAGGAATGGGCCTGGGCCAAAATATTATACCTCCAAGTTGTGTCATATGCCTTCTCAAGGTCAAAAAATATGGCAATAACTGAGTGATTATTCGCAAAGGCATTACGAACATACGTATCCAAGCGTAGTAAGGGGTCTATGGTAGAACGACCCTTACGAAAGCCATATTGACTAGCGGAGAGACTGTTGTGTGTCTCTAAATACCACATTAAACGTCGATTTACGAGACGTTCCATCACTTTGCAAACTGCACTAGTAAGAGCGATGGGGCGATAGTGGGAGGCATCATGTCCTGTAGTACCCGGTTTGCGGAAAGGGAGAACAATGGCAGATTTCCACAGCTGGGGAAGAACTCCTTGTGCCCAAATAAGATCGAAGAGGTGTAAGAGGACTACAAGGGCTGACCGATGTAAATGTTGTAACATACGAATATGAATGTCGTCAGGCCCAGCTGCCGATGATCGGCAAGCTGAGAGCGTTGCCTCCAGTTCTTGAAGTGTAAAAGGCACATTATACTGTTCTTCTCTGAGAGAAGAAAAGTCCAAGGGTACTAACTCTCTGGCAGACTTTGAGGAAAGAAACGAGGGGCATAGATGGAGCCCTCGGGAAATACGGACCAGATGTGTGCCAAGTTCAATGGCAACGTCGAGAGGGTTTGCTACATCAACACCAGCGACCCGTAGAACAGGAGCCGGGTAAGGAGAGTATTTACCACTCAATTTCCTCACTTTTTTCCAGACTGCACTCATAGAAGAAGCAGAGGTGATGGTGGAAACATAGTCTCGCCAACAAGTGCATTTAGCTTCACGGATGACACGGCGAGCGATCGCACGCTTCTGCTTAAAATCAAGAAGTCTCTCGGCGGTTCTATTGTACCGGTACCTGCCCCATGCAGCACGTTTCAAACGTACTGCACGAGCACAAGCAGGAGACCACCAAGGCACGCACTTCTGAGAATGCCTGCCTGAGGTTTGGGGTATAGAATGAGAAGCTGCGGTATAAACTGACGTCGAGAAGATGTGTAGGAGCTCATCAATGGAGGATGAAAAAGGAACCTCACTAAAAGCAGTGAGATGTGAGTAAAGATCCCAATTTGCCCGATCAAATTGCCAGCGAGGGCTACGGAAAGGTGGTGAATAGGAAGGAGAAGTAAGAATGATCGGAAAATGATCGCTGTCATGTAAGTCTGGTAGAACAGACCAGGTGAAGTCTAGTGCAGTGGAGGAAGAGCAGACTGATAGATCGATGCAAGAGAGAGTATGAGTACGAGGATCAAAATGGGTGGGAGTACCCGTATTTAAAATATGGAGGGGGTGAGAGGCGAGAAAAGCCTCCAACTGGATGCCACGTGAGTCACAATGAGACCCCCCCAGAGGAAATGGTGGGCATTAAAATCACCAAGTAACAAGTGGTGGTGGTAAGGATGAAACAAGAAAGGCAAAGTCTGGGATAGAAAATGCTCGAGGAGGAGAGAGATATAAAGAACATATTGTAAACCACTTATTCAAGTGGATACGGGCTGCAGTGTAATGCAGCGAGGTATGGACAAATAGTTGACAGTACGGAATATCATTGTGTAGAAGAAGGGCACTTTCATTAAAGGTCCCATCTGAGAAAGGATCCGAAGAATACAATAAATTATAGCCTGAGATAGGTTGGAAAACAGCTGAGTGTAATTTTGGTTCTTGTAAGCAAGCACCAACAGGGGAAAACCTGGAAAGCAACATCTGAAGCTCACCCCGATTACCCCTGAGGCCACGGATATTCCACTGTAAATAGGCCATGATTGGCGATGAAGAAAATATCAGGAATCTGTAGGTAAAGGTACCTACGGACTAGAGGGGTTAGAAAAGTCAACGTGTGGTGGCATTAGAAGACGTTCAAGTAGCGAAGGAACGGAGCGTTGCGAAGAATGGGGTTGTGAAGATGGAGGAGAGGGAAGAGAAGGAACAGGAAGTGAATCAGTGTCCAGTGAAGGTTTAGTCTCTGCAATATATTCTGAAATGGCTTCAAGTGTTTCTGAATTCAAAGATGTATGGGAGACCATATTGGAGATAGAAGGAGGAGGGTGAGTAAAGATTGGGACAGTAATGGACTGTACCAAAGTAGAGGGGAAGGGAAGAGTGTAAGGGACTGGAGATGAAGTGTGGGGGGGGGGACAGAAGAGGCAGAAACCTGGGAGGTAGCAGAAGAGGGAGAAACTTGGGAGGGGACGGGGGTGGAAGGCATAGTACGAGGAGGAGGGTGAATCTCCACACTTGTAATAGAGCCAGAGAGAGGGGAAGAACTAGGTACAAAGACTGGAAAGGTAAAGTGTGGAGGTGGAAGAAGGGAAGGAAGGGGCAAAGAAGATTTGAGCAATGTGGATTTTTTGGACTTCTGAGTAGAGGGGCGATTGGTATTAGGTGTCGTACGAGGTCTTGTCGATACTGGGGCTTGTGAGGAAGGACGCGAAGATGTGAGAACAGACTGAGTTGTAGTCGGGACGTCAGAGCCAAGGACAGCAAAAGAATTAGATGCCGGAGTGGCTATGGGAGGGGTAACAACAGAGGAGGCTGCAGAAGATGGGACCCCAGAAGTGGGGGGATGTTTGGAAACACAAGAATAAGAAACACGGGGTAGTCTCCCTTGGAGGTGGAGATGAGTAACTGCCATAGCATAAGGGAGACCTTCTGCCTCTTTGAGGCAACGGACTTCACGTTCATTTAAGTAGACCTGGCAACGGCGGGAGTACGAAGGGTGAGCTTCATTACAATTAAGGCAAGATGGAGGTTGCCTGCAAGATGTATTAGAATGGTCGTCAGCACCACAGACAGGGCATTCGGCCATAGATCTGCAATATTTCGCTGGGTGACCAAAACGCCAGCAATTTCTACATTGTTGCGGTGTAGGTATCACCTTTCGAACTTGTAACTGATGTCCCGCGACATATACAGAGGACGGGAGTTCTCGGCTGTCAAAAGTTAAACGAGCCACATTGCAAGGGTAACGTCTCCGCCCCCGGGCAGGAAGGACATAAGTGTCTACTTTGAGGATTGGGAGATCCTGGAGTTCCAGCTGTTCAAAAATGTCATTGCCACATGACTGGAAATTCTGTTGGACTATGGTATGGGGCAGAATGACAGTACCACCACAAGAATTGAGAGAAAGATGTTTTTCAATAGTGACAGGAGTAGTATCGATATTCGAAAGGAGAGAAAGATCATGAGCTTGGGCAGCATTCTGGACAGTGACGATGCACATACCGCTCTTGAGAGCATGAAATGAAATATCTCTACCAACATGACGCAGGAGCTCTTTGCCAATACTATGGTCAGAAAGGTAGGCAGAAGAAGAAGTCGGTCTTAAAGTAAAGAATTTAGTCCATTGTGTGGTCCGAAACTGAGCGTGGAGAGGGAGTGCTTGACGTGTCGGTCTTTTCCGAGTAGAATGGGAAGGTAACGAAGGAGCATCATCAGGAGATTGACGTTGGCGTTTAGGAGTAGGACCGGAGTTGGTCCGGCATGAAATGGGCGGGCAATTCGAAAATTGCCGTACCGTAGAGGGAGAAGCCGGAAGCATAGTCAAAGGAGAGCGGAGTTCAGACAAATCGAAGGAGTCAGTCGAAGCCCCGGTACCTGAAGCGGGTGAGGAAACAGCACCAGCAAGAGGTACAGGGGCATCAGGAGTGTCCGAAGAGTGGTCGAAACACAAGGCAGGGTCAGAATGGGGTGCGGTATCAAGAAGGGGCCCGGGGGTAGTGGGTTCATGGACTAGGGCTGCCATGGTTAGGTTACTCCTTTGCTTTTTGTTTTTAAGAAAAAAAAGAAAGAAGAAAAGAAAATAAAAATAAAAAAAGAATAAAAAAAGGGGGGAGCGGGGAGGAATAGTTCCCAGGAGGAATGAAAGGGCCAGAAATCTCCCTCCGCGCACAAGAGGACCTCAACACCGCTAGTAGTGCAGATGCAGCATGGAACCCGTGCCATACCCTACCCTTCATGCCAGTAAACCAGCAATCCGGGATAGGAATCTCACATCTGCCGAGCTACCTCGGTGGACAAAAGAGAGGGCGGCCGGATATCCGCCACAAAGCATACCTCCTTCGGCCACCACCCCCGGAATCCGAAAGGTGGCTTCCAGAGATACACCCGTCGCCCGAAAGACACCCAAAGCTACTCCGGGATACCGGAGAGGGATCGGGACATCCCCAGGCAATCCAGATTCCACGGCAAACTACGCCACCACCAAGAACCTCAATGGAATGGGATGGACCCCAGTGTCCTTTCCCCTACCTAGGAACTAGCGCGCCTGTGAGAGAAATCCCAAAGGCCAAAAAGAGGAAGGGCAAAAGGGAGGGGTGAGGAGGAGGAGGAGGAATGGAAAAAGGGGAGGATGGGATAGGGGAGGGGAGAATGGGGGGTAATTAGGCTCGGTCTGAGGAAGAAGACCGACAGGGCTAATTCCTCAGACCAAGAGCCTCTTCACCACGCCAAGGAGCCCCCCTTGAAGAGGAGAACTATGTACAAAAAATGAGGTAATCAGTCCCTCAACCTAGCAGTAGGTGCGAAGAGCACCATAGTCGTGGAGAATCTGAAGCAGAAGCAAGGCGCCTGACGCTTATATAGTAACGTCAGGTGGAAATGGGACGGGTAGCAGACAAGGGCATAGTCACTGGTAGGCGGGATTCCCCAGTGGAAGTAGGTCCTACCCAAAGAGATGGGTTAGTTGTAGTAGTAGTTGTCACTACTACTACAACTAACCCATCTCTTTGGGTAGGACCTATTCCACGTCTACAATAAAGATACCCAGATGTTGCACATGTCTCAATTTCATCTTGTCGGTATTGTATACCATTCTTGTACAACACTGCTGCTTCTTGTAAGGTCCACTGACGGCTTACGACGTATTGAGCTGTTTCACGACGTATGGAAGAGAGAGAGAGTGAGCAAGCAAGAAAATAAGTAAATTTATTTAGGTACAGGTACACATACGTACAATCATCATACACAGTAACATGTGTAAATTACTTAGGGTAATCAAAAAAGAAAATTCTGACAATTTTATTTATTTCCGTTGGGGTTCTTTTAAATTTTAGATACAGGTACATATAACTACAGTTACAAAAAAAAATCAGAGATAACTATTTTCATAAATAGCAACATACATGTAAATTACCTAGCAAAACTCCCAAAAAGTCAGAGGACTTATTTCTACTGGGGTTCTTGGAGATATTGTCAGCGGATGGACGATGAAGGAAAAGGGAACAGGAGTCCCTTTGCAAATACAAACAAAAATTAGAAGTTTTCCTTGCGAAGCCTCAGAGATTTTTTTTAGATTTTCCCACCAAAGTGGCTAGTTTATTGTGCACTCCATATCCATCCTGCGGTCCCAGCACAGCGGGAAGCTCACATCCTCACCTGCGTCCGGGAATCGGTTTCTCACCAAAAACCATTAAAAATATATCCACAGAGCGGAAAATGGAGCTGATGAATGGTGCCCCTCCAGTAAACTGGAACTTATTTTACCCATTCTTGGATCGAATTTGAATGCCTCTTATTCCACAGGCACTGCATGACCCGGATTCCACAGGCGCTACATGACCCGTATTCCACAGATGCTACATGACCCATATTCCACAGGCACTACATGATCCGTATTCCACAGGCGCTACATGACCCGTATTCTACAGGCGCTACATGACCCATATTCCACAGACGCTACATAACCCGTATTCCACAGGCGCTACATGACCCAGATTCCACAGGCGCTACGTGATCCGTATTCCACAGATGCTACAGAAAGGGAGGGGAATGATTTTCTATTTTTTAGCTAACATACGTGTAAATTTTACCTTATTCCTAGTAATGACCCTCGTATTGTAGATAGTCTTAATGACCTTGGTGTAGTAGATAGTCTTTTTAGTATGATAATAAGATGTTATCTTCATTGTAGAATAATAAGAAAATATTATAACCTTTATATTATAATAATAAGATAAAAGGACCCCAATGGAAATAAGTCACTCTGTCTGACTTTTTTGGGTTATCCCAGGTTCTCTACACATATGCTGCTATGTATGATAATTCTATGTAACTGTATTTGTGTATACCTGAATAAACTTACTTACTTACTTACTTACCCGTATTCCACAGACACTACATGACTCGGATTCCACAGGCGCTACATGATCCGTATTCCACAGGCCCTACATGACCTGGATTCCACAGGCGCTACATGACCCGTATTCCACAGGCACTACATGACCCGGATTCCACAGACGCTACATGACCCAGATTCCACAGACGTTACATTTATTTATGTCTTTCCAAATAGTACATTGAGATTTTGTATTTACAATAATGGGTTGCAATACAAAGAGAGCCTGTATTATGCTTAGACATTCTGGCCGAATTAACATTATTTGCTTACAGACTACTTAACACTAAGAATTATACCATAGTTATACAGTAGAATATTAGTTATATCATAGTTGTACAGTAGACTATTAATTATAAGTTAATCTAATTTATATAAGACAAAGGATATATTCATATATTCAAAAAATGCTTTTGTGAAATCAGTGATTCAATTATATTCCTTATGGTATAAACCTTGGTAATAAATACCGACAAGTTGGTTTAGAAAGACACGTAAGCAAACACTATGACATTTATTAGAAAACGTTTTGGTCCTGGGACCTTGATCACTTCTTACATACAGAGGTTGTTGTTGTTAAAGATTCGCCGGTATTCTCCCGGCCCGGGCCTTTCCAAGTGGTGGCCCGGCACTGGCTCCCTGTCTAGGGAGTGTCTGAGACCTAAGTCTCCCATGGGAGGAGGCACAAGTACCCCCCTCATCTTGTGAGCTACAAACTCGGGCTCTGGCACCAACCCTGCCCTAGAAGCAGGGCCGGATTACCGCATAGGCAAACTAGGCATTTGCCTAGGGCCCCGCGCATTTGGGGGCCCCGCGGTCCAAGGGGTTCAGGGGCTCATCCAAGACTGTGCACATGGTGCAAGTGCAAAGGGGTCCCTACCTAAAAAGTTCAAGTGTTTGGAGAGTAAAATTGATTTTTAAAAATTAATCAAAACAAAAATAAATAATGAAATAAAATAAAATAAAAGTAAATAAACCTAACCATAGATGGCAACACTCAACACGCCTTTGTTTACATCAGAACAGCTGTGTTTTCCCGCTAATGGGTGAGTATGGGAGATTCCTCTCCAATTTTCTGTAGTAATTACACGTTATCTAGACTTGTACTGTGACAAATTAACTGAAGTGTTGTTGATAGACATTGATGTGTATGGATAAATGTTTGTTTTCGCCTCTAAATGTTAAGGGAGGTACCTGATAGGGTTACTTGACCAGTAAAGACGCATGGACCAGTAAAGACGCATTTTTGGTAAAAATACTATAAAGAAAAACCTAAAAACGCAAACTGACTTCCGTTTGTAGGTTTTAAAAGCACTTTGTCCTGTCTTTAAGTCTTTATCATTTCAATAACAGATCTCAATTGATTGATGTTCTACATCACTTCTGTCGCAAATGCTTACCTGGAGTTTACCTGGAGAGAGTTCCTGGGGTCAACGCCCCCGCGGCCCGGTCTGTGACCAGGCCTCCTGGTGGATCAGCGCCTGATCAACCAGGCTGTTGCTGCTGGCTGCACGCAAACCAACGTACGAGCCACAGCCCGGCTGATCAGGAACTGACTTTAGGTGCTTGTCCAGTGCCAGCTTGAAGACTGCCAGGGGTCTGTTGGTAATCCCCCTTATGTGTGCTGGGAGACAGTTGAACAGTCTCGGGCCCCTGACACTTATTGTATGGTCTCTTAACGTGCTAGTGACACCCCTGCTTTTCATTGGGGGATGGTGCATCGTCTGCCAAGTCTTTTGCTTTCGTAGTGAGTGATTTTCGTGTGCAAGTTCGGTACTAGTCCCTCTAGGATTTTCCAGGTGTATATAATCATGTATCTCTCCCTCCTGCGTTCCAGGGAATACAGGTTTAGGAACCTCAAGCGCTCCCAGTAATTGAGGTGTTTTATCTCCGTTATGCGCGCCGTGAAAGTTCTCTGTACATTTTCTAGGTCGGCAATTTCACCTGCCTTGAAAGGTGCTGTTAGTGTGCAGCAATATTCCAGCCTAGATAGAACAAGTGACTTGAAGAGTGTCATCATGGGCTTGGCCTCCCTAGTTTTGAAGGTTCTCATTATCCATCCTGTCATTTTTCTAGCAGATGCGATTGATACAATGTTATGGTCCTTGAAGGTGAGATCCTCCGACATGATCACTCCCAGGTCTTTGACGTTGGTGTTTCGCTCTATTTTGTGGCCAGAATTTGTTTTGTACTCTGATGAAGATTTAATTTCCTCATGTTTACCATATCTGAGTAATTGAAATTTCTCATCGTTGAACTTCATATTGTTTTCTGCAGCCCACTGAAAGATTTGGTTGATGTCTGCCTGGAGCCTTGCAGTGTCTGCAATGGAAGACACTGTCATGCAGATTCGGGTGTCATCTGCAAAGGAAGACACGGTGCTGTGGCTGACATCCTTGTCTATGTCGGATATGAAGATGAGGAACAAGATGGGAGCGAGTACTGTGCCTTGTGGAACAGAGCTTTTCACCGTAGCTGCCTCGGACTTTACTCTGTTGACGACTACTCTCTGTGTTCTGTTAGTGAGGAAATTATAGATCCATCGACCGACTTTTCCTGTTATTCCTTTAGCACGCATTTTGTGCGCTATTACGCCATGGTCACACTTGTCGAAGGCTTTTGCAAAGTCTGTATATATTACATCTGCATTCTTTTTGTCTTCTAGTGCATTTAGGACCTTGTCGTAGTGATCCAATAGTTGAGAGAGACAGGAGCGACCTGTTCTAAACCCATGTTGCCCTGGGTTGTGTAACTGATGGGTTTCTAGATGGGTGGTGATCTTGCTTCTTAGGACCCTTTCAAAGATTTTTATGATATGGGATGTTAGTGCTATTGGTCTGTAGTTCTTTGCTGTTGCTTTACTGCCCCCTTTGTGGAGTGGGGCTATGTCTGTTGTTTTTAGTAACTGTGGGACGACCCCCGTGTCCATGCTCCCTCTCCATAGGATGGGAAAGGCTCGTGATAGGGGCTTCTTGCAGTTCTTAATGAACACAGAGTTCCATGAGTCTGGCCCTGGGGCAGAGTGCATGGGCATGTCATTTATCGTCTGTTCGAAGTCATTTGGCGTCAGGATAACATCGGATAGGCTTGTGTTAATCAAATTTTGTGGCTCTCTCATAAAAAATTCATTTTGATCTTCGACTCTCAGTCTGGTTAGCGGCTTGCTAAAAACTGAGTCATATTGGGACTTGAGTAGCTCACTCATTTCCTTGCTGTCATCTGTGTAGGACCCATCTTGTTTAAGTAGGGGCCCAATACTGGACGTTGTTCTCGATTTTGATTTGGCATAGGAGAAGAAATACTTTGGGTTTCTTTCGATTTCATTTATGGCTTTTAGTTCTTCCCGCGATTCCTGACTCCTAAAGGACGGAAGTGATGTAGAACATCAATTAATTTACTGCATATTTCCCCAGAAACACATAAGCCACATTAGAAAATCCTTGGTTGGGTGAAACTGAAAATTGTCCCTGCATTCTTTAATTCTCATGTCCTTATCTATGGTGGTAGGCCATATATCATGCAAAACATAATGATTAGTTTAGTTATGAAAATGGTAATATAAATACCATTGTGCATTGTTCTTGGACTCAGTATGATTTCTGTTTAAGTAAATTGGAGATCAAGGAGGATGAATTAGTAAAATATTCGTAGCCCAAATCACTAACCTAATCTATGGTAAAAGTTCTGTATATGACTCCTTTCTGGTAACGTTTTGAATTTTTAGATGCGCAGCCAGAGGAAAGGGGGCTACAAGGGCCATATCCCCCCAATTGACAGAAAAAAATTAATAATAATTAAAAAATTAATAATAATTGATAATGAATAATTTGTATTTGC
Organism: Cherax quadricarinatus; assembly: GCF_038502225.1. Classification (NCBI taxonomy): domain Eukaryota; kingdom Metazoa; phylum Arthropoda; class Malacostraca; order Decapoda; family Parastacidae; genus Cherax; species Cherax quadricarinatus. Next base: position 20,087,701 of record NC_091346.1, read on the forward strand.
ATGATTACAGACAGTGATACATCCTCATTATGGCATCTCGTGAACGTGATGTTGGACGTTCTTATGCGAGTGGCTCACAGAAAAGAAAAGAAAATTCAAGAAGAACAGAAAAAGAAAGATGTAGGAAGCTGTAGAAAGATCAGAGACATGCTCACGAAAACAGTTTCTGATGTTACCAGTACAGTTGAATCTGCAGATACGTCAGATCATACAGGAAGCCCTCCCTCCATTATTTCTCAGTCCAGCATCTACTTCTTTTGTGTCTCCTCTCAATGTCTCAACGGACATTTCATCCACAGGATTTGTCTTAAAAGATCCTGCCTCATGGCCAAATGTAATCCCAGATTCTCTACGTAATGCTTTCATTGCAGAAAACTTCAGTCAAACTCTGAACATTGACTTTAGGAAATCAGCAAGGATTTATGATGATGGAAGTCGTCGTTGTTTAAAGTCATCTATGTTTTATAGGAAGCTTGCAAATTCAGAAGCTGTGAAAAGATCATGGATGGTATACTCTGAAAGCTCAGGAAAAGTGTACTGTTCAGCAAGCTATTTTCTACCAAAGAAAATGCCTTCACACAGGGGTTCAATGACTGGAAAATTTCCAAGCGTTTCGAGGAACATGAAAACAGCACCACTCACAGGAGCTGCATTTTAGCCAGTGTATTTCGTGCACAGAGAAAAAGGCTTATTGGATTCTCATTTGGAAAATCAAACTGAAAAAGAGCGCACTTATTGGAGAAAAGTTCTAGAAAGAGTTGTTGCTGTTGTAAAATTCTTAGCTCTAAGAGGACTTGCTTTCCGTGGAGAAAATGAGGTTTTTGGTTCGGAAAACAATGGCAATTTCCTAGGGATCATAAAACTGTTAGCACAATTCGATCCATTCTTAGCAAATCATATGTCACGCCTTGGGAATGCAGGAAGAGGCACTGTATCTTGCATGTCATCTACTATATGCAATGAATTTATTGAACTGATGACTAAGAAGGTCCTCAATAACATCATAGCAGCTGTGAAAACTGCAAAATACTTTGCAATAAGTGTAGATTCAACACCAGATATTTCACATACAGATCAATTGACATTCATTGTTCGCTTTGTCGATTCCAGTGGTAAGCCTGTAGAGCGCTTTATAAAATTCATTCCTCTTTCAGGCCATGATGGAGAAACAATGATGAATGTAGTACTGGATACTCTGCTTGAACATGATCTCTCTATTATGGAATGCCGTGGCCCAGAGCTACGACAATGCAAGTAACATGTCGGGTAAATATAATGGATTGCAAGCCCGTATCAAGCAAATCAACCCACTTGCTGAATATGTGCCCTGCTCAGCACATTCTCTTAAAGTCCTAACAGCTCCCTCCACTGCAGTTGCCAGTGCTCCCACCCCAGACCTAGATAAGTGAACCCCATCCCTGGCATACATGTCATTTCTGCCATAGAAGAGGTCCCAGTTGTCAATGAATGTTACCGCATTTTCCTTACAGTATTTGTCCAGCCAGCAATTGACACCAATTGCCCTGGACAACCATTCATTTCCAACTCCTCTCCTTGGCAAAATACCACATATGACAGGGTTCCCACCCTTCCTCCTAATTGTTTCTATTGCTGACCTATACCTGCTAATCAGGTCTTCACTCCTAAGTCTGCCAACATCGTTGCCTCCAGCACTGAGACAGATAATAGGATTGCTCCCATTACCTCTCATGATGTCATCCAGATGGCTAACAATATCCTCCATCCCAGCCCCAGGAAAGCAAACCCTCTGTCTCCTACTCCTGTTCTTCAAGCAGAACGCCCTATCCATATACCTAACTTGGCTATCCCCAACAACAACAATATTCTTACCTTCCTTGGTGTCGTTCGTCGTGACGTTCCCAGTAGTCGACTCACATTCGTCGGGTAGCACTGAGAATGTATTAGATGTTTCCACAACAGTTTCCACGGCAGTCTCTTTCTTCTTCATCGTTTCTACCTTTCCATTCGTCTTCTTGATCGTCAACTTCGTTCCCTGCTGTCCAGCCACTGACCAGTTTCCTTTCTTGACCTGAGGACTCAAAACAGGAGGACTACTACGAAACTTCTTGTTTTCCTCGGTCAGTCGCCGAATCTCCATCTTCGCCATCCTCAATTCTTCCTTAAGCTGTTGGTAAAGTTGCTCGATGGAGGGCATCTTGCTTCAGTTCGTAGAGAGCGCGCAAACAGGTCTTCACAGAGCTAAGTACACGTCACCACTGAGCTAAGTACACGTCACCACTCGAATACCTCGAGTACACACTGCCTGTGGCACACCTGACAGCTGCCTCACGGTCGAACTCCACGATGCTGTCCCTGTAGTGGAAGTTCCTGTGAGCCCGGCACTCCCTGCAGTGCCATCGCTGACATCGTGGGTTAGGGGAGAAGTACCCTCTACAGATGGGGTGGCGATGGGAGTTGGGTGGGTGAGGCGGGGGAGACGCGCAGGGGTGAGGCGTTATGAGAGGGTATGTAGATGAATGGTTCAGAGAACCGACATGTTGATAAATTAGACACATGTGCAACTCTTGGGTATCTTTATTGAGGAAACGTTTCGCCACACAGTGGCTTCATCAGTCCATACAAAGGAGAATCTTGAAGAACAGGAGGAGAATGAGGTAATCAGTCCCTCAACCTTGAGTCGATGTGGTCAGTCCATCAATCTTGAATAGAATACGGCATACGTGCTGAGAAGGAGCTTATAAACTGTTGGCAGGAGAGGTGCAGCAGTCATAGGTCGTGTAACATTTGTTCAATGTTGAAGTAGGTCGTGCCCAAGAATTAGGCAAGCGAAGAATTCCCAAGTATTAAGATCCCAAGAAGTTGCAGTGTCTGACAGGTTTGTAGATGAATGGTTCAGAGAACCGACATCGGTTCTCTGAACCATTCATCTACAAACCTGTCAGACACTGCAACTTCTTGGGATCTTAATACTTGGGAATTCTTCGCTTGCCTAATTCTTGGGCACGACCTACTTCAACATTGAACAAATGTTACACGACCTATGACTGCTGCACCTCTCCTGCCAACGGTTTATAAGCTCCTCAGCACGTATGCCGTATTCTATTCAAGATTGATGGACTGACCACATCGACTCAAGGTTGAGGGACTGATTACCTCATTCTCCTCCTGTTCTTCAAGATTCTCCTTTGTATGGACTGATGAAGCCACTGTGTGGCGAAACGTTTCCTCAATAAAGATACCCAAGAGTTGCACATGTGTCTAATTTATCAACATGAGAGGGTATGGTTTGTCACTGTATACTACACACGCTCTCCTCCTCCCCACCAGCGGAGAGGGGGGGGGGGGCAGGCGCTGACTGGTCCTGACTCAACAACACCAAACTCTCTGAGGATGCAGAACAGGCATCATGTTTCGCTTGCTCTCTTCCAGCTGGTGCCTCCTCCTCCAAGTACTGTTATTTCGCATCGACTTCCTAAACACCATCTTCGTCGGGAAGATAACCAGAGAGTGTCTCGTCTTTGGCTCTTCCATAAAGTGCGACTTTCAACATACTTCTGAGGTGAGTATTGCTCTCGGCCACTCACTGTGTATTGATTGTCAGTATGAAAATGATACGTCGTGGCAGATGTTGGGTTAGGTTAGGAAATGTTCGTCAGGAAACAGGACAAGTGTTTCCTGATGTGAGTCTTAGTCAGATGTAAAGGATCATAATTAATTAGAGTCTGACTCAAGAAGATACTGACAAAGCTGAAATATTACCGTACAGTTTTGATAAAAGTGGCAAAGCTAAGGCAGCTGAAGAAGTTTAGCAGAGTGTCATTCAAGCCGTATCTTACTGCTACATTGTGAGGTGAACTTAACCGTACAAGCGTAAGAACATAAGAACATAAGAAAGGAACGCTGCAGCAGGCCTACTGACCCATGTGAAGCAGGTCCATGCCACCCCCCGGGCTAGAACAATGACCACCTAGTCAGGTCACTTCCACTTAAGGAAGGAGCACGGCACCAGACCTGGTAGCCCAAGCTAGTCAGGTCCAACTCACACCCACCCACACCCACTCATGTATTTATCCAACCTATTTTTAAAACTACACAACGTCTTAGGGTCTATGACGGTACTCGGGAGTTTGTTCCACTCATCCACAACTCTATTACCAAACCAGTGCTTTCCTATATCCTTCCTGAATCTGAACTTTTCCAACTTGAAGCCACTGCTGCGAGTCCTGTCTTGGCTGGATATTTTCAGCACGCTATTTACATCCCTTTTATTTATTCCTGTTTTAATGTTCAATCTGGGTATCTTTATTGTAGACGTTTCGTCATCCAGTGGCTTTATCAATACAAACTCTAGGACATAGCTTGAAGACAGTAGGACTATATACAGGAGATGAAGTAATCAGTCCCTCAACCTTGGAGTAGGTGCGAAGAGCACCATAGTCGTGGAGATTCAGAATCTCCAGTTGGATGAATCTTAATAGGATTCAACTGGCTGAGTGGTTAACGCACTGGCCATGGCATCATGGATCAATACATTATCTTTCATGGTCGATCAATATTTACCGTCAAATTTCCATTGCATTATATTGAGAAATGCTTATATTAATATTTGCTTATTTCCTTATCTTCACACACACACACACCCTATCTCTCTCTCTCTCTCTCTCTGTGAGAGTAAGACACATGTGCAACATCTGGGTATCTTTATTGTAGACGTTTCGCCATTCAGTGGCTTTATCAATACAAATTCCAGGACATAACTTGAAGACAGTAGAACTATGTACAGAAGATGAGGTAATCAGTCCCTCAACCTAGGAGTAGGTGCGAACAGCACCATAGTCGTGGAGATTCTGAAGCAGAAGAAAGAATCCTGGCGCTTATATAGTAACGTCAGGTGAAGCAGACGAGGGCAAATTCACTGGTGGGCGGGATTCCCCAGTGGAAGTAGGTCCTTCCCAAAGAGATGGGTTAGTTGTTGTAGTAGTAGTTGTCGTAGTTGTGAAGGTTATGTACATGTCCTCAGAATTAAGATTCCATGATGTTGCAGTGTCTGACAAGTTGTGTACGAATGGTATATAATACCGGTATTATATACCATTCGTACACAACTCTCTCTCTCTCTCTCTCTCTCTCTCTCTCTCCTGCCTCAACACTCAGTCAAGTTGTGAATATAGTATACCAAGAACAGACTTCTCTTTTGGTTTAATCTAGATGTTAAACCGAAACATTTAGGAAGCTTAGCACATGCTTTGAGCAGAAATTACTGAGGAATGATGAAAAAAAAAAACAATGGTTATAAATGACCATAATTTTTAAAGGGGTGGACCGGTAAGCCAGCGGAAGGCCTCGGTCAGATGACCAAAAGCTCCAAAGGCGGGTCATCATCTGACTAAGACCCGCGTCAGGAAACATTTGTCCTGTTTCCTGACGAACCTTACCTAACCTAACTGAGGAATGACGAAGCGTCAACAATGAGGCAAGAGTGATTGCGGTGTTAGTTTAATATGTTTGTTATGCACCACATACCCATCCTGTGGGCGGTAGTCAAAAGATTACAGAGGTACATAATGGGTCCAGGGACTGGGCCTCAAAGTTTTGATAGCTGAGCAAGTTACAGACAAACTGACTTTATCGAGTACCTGATGAAGTCAGTTTGTAGCGTAACGTTTTATTAGTAATGACTCAAAACTGCAATCGTGCAGGACGTGTTTCCTGTTGTCCATGTTCACTCATCAGTAAGTAGGTACCTGGGTGTTAATCGACTGGTGTGGGTCGCATCCTGGAACAAAATTGACCTAAATTGCCCGAAATGCTCTACATAACAAGCGACTTTCTATATAGTAGTATGTCACTGATGTCAGCTATGGTCTGTATACCTTGTACATGTACTGGTAGTAAATAAAATAATAATAATAATAATAATTCTTTTTCCTCCTCTTCTTCTTCTTCTTCTTCTTCTTCTTCTTCTTCTTCTTCTTCTTCTTCTTCTTCTTCTTCTTCTTCTTATTCATAATAATAATAATATTATTATTATTATTATTATTTTATATTTTATTTAAAACATGACAGTACAAAAATATAATATATAGAACACATTATGCTCAATAACTATAACACCATCCTACCCACAACTAAGATTACACCTCACACTTACAACTCCGTGTGGGTACACCCTCCCTTGTTCCCTCATCCTGTCACTTAACCCAGACCTGTTGGAGCTACCCAACAGAATTACACAGTGAACAACACTTATGTACACATCCCTCGAAATGGTACATAACTTGTACCCTCAGATACATCCATTTTTCACCCCACATTGATGATGTAAGCGACCACTAGAAAACCATTACAGACCATGCAATTCACTGCACTGAACATATACACCCAGACATATTACGCCCACCCCGGTGGTTATTTAACCACCACTATTGACAACCTAAGAATACAAACAATGGATATTATCTAAACTGATTTCACGTATCTTAAACCATACCCCCGGCCGGGATTGAACCCGCGGTCATAGAGTCTCAAAACTCCATTACGATTTCTTGATTCACGTATCCCAACTATGGTGTCTCAGTATACAAATAAGCCGCACATAGAAGAGAGGAGATTACGACGACGTTTCGGTCCGACTGGGATGTTTTACAAAGTGACTTTGTAAATGGTCCAAATCGGACCGAAACGTCGTCGTAATATCCTCTCTTCTATGTGCGGGTTATTTGTATATCGTTCCAGTCACGGTATTGTGCCTTTTTTGTTATTTATGGTGTCTCAACCTTAACATTGATAAGATTACAAAGAAACACTGACTTAAAAACAGGTAATTTACGTGAATACTAAAAAGACACATCATGTATTGCTAAGAATTCAGCACAGGAATTAAACATAACATTTAACAAACAGGATAAGACATTTATACCCATGTTAACATTATCTCTTCACACTTTATTGCAACTCCCCTTAAACACAAAATTGTGTCTACCCATATTTTGCCATGATTAGTGACCAGATCTACCTGGAGTTCATTACCTTTGTAACTAGTTCAGCTATCATAACTTTGGGGTCCAGTCACTGGACCCATTATGTACCTTTGTAATCTTTGGACTACCGCCCACAGGATGGGTATGGGGTGCATAAAGATATTAAACTAAACTGTGTGTGTGTGTGTGTGTGTGTGTGTGTGTGTGTGTGTGTGTGTGTGTGTGTGTGTGTGTGTGTGTGTGTGTGTGTGTGTGGTGTGTGTGTGACTCAACAATCAATATTTGCACCAATAACTCATTACAGTTGTGACCGGGTGTGGAAGTGTGAATTGCTCATTACTCTATAATTTGTTCATGATTGTAGCCAAAGTATAAACGTAAGTAACCATTCTACAGAATTCATTACCTTTGTAACTTGTGAGCTCATTACCTTTGTACCTAGTTCAGCTATCAAAACTTTGGGGGCCCAGTCCCTGGACCCGTTACGTACCTCTGTAATCTGTAAATACCTTTGTAACTTGTCATGATTGTGACCAGACTTACCTGGAGTTCATTACCTTTGTAAATTGTGAGTTCATTACCTTTGTTAATTGTGAGTTCATTACCTTTGTAAATTGTGAGTTCATTACCTCTGTAACTTGCTCAGCTATCAAAACTTTGGAGTCCAGTCCCTGGACAAATTATGTACCTGGAGTACCTGGAGTTTACCTGGAGAGAGTTTCGGGGGTCAACGCCCCCGCGGCCCGGTCTGTGACCAGGCCTCCTGGTGGATCAGCGCCTGATCAACCAGGCTGTTGCTGCTGGCTGCACGCAAACCAACGTACGAGCCACAGCCCGGCTGATCAGGAACTGTCTTTAGGTGCTTGTCCAGTGCCAGCTTGAAGACTGCCAGGGGTCTGTTGGTAATCCCCCTTATGTGTGCTGGGAGGCAGTTGAACAGTCTCGGGCCCCTGACACTTATTGTATGGTCTCTTAACGTGCTAGTGACACCCCTGCTTTTCATTGGGGGGATGGTGCATCGTCTGCCAAGTCTTTTGCTTTCGTAGTGAGTGATTTTCGTGTGCAAGTTTGGTACTAGTCCCTCTAGGATTTTCCAGGTGTATATAATCATGTATCTCTCCCTCCTGCGTTCCAGGGAATACAGGTTTAGAAACCTCAAGCGCTCCCAGTAATTGAGGTGTTTTATCTCCGTTATGCGCGCCGTGAAAGTTCTCTGTACATTTTCTAGGTCGGCAATTTCACCTGCCTTGAAAGGTGCTGTTAGAGTGCAGCAATATTCCAGCCTAGATAGAACAAGTGACCTGAAGAGTGTCATCATGGGCTTGGCCTCCCTAGTTTTGAAGGTTCTCATTATCCATCCTGTCATTTTTCTAGCAGATGCGATTGATACAATGTTATGGTCCTTGAAGGTGAGATCCTCCGACATAATCACTCCTAGGTCTTTGACGTTGGTGTTTCGCTCTATTTTGTGGCCAGAATTTGTTTTGTACTCTGATGAAGATTTAATTTCCTCATGTTTACCATATCTGAGTAATTGAAATTTCTCATCGTTGAACTTCATATTGTTTTCTGCAGCCCACTGAAAGATTTGGTTGATGTCCGCCTGGAGCCTTGCAGTGTCTGCAATGGAAGACACTGTCATGCAGATTCGGGTGTCATCTGCAAAGGAAGACACGGTGCTGTGGCTGACATCCTTGTCTATGTCGGATATGAGGATGAGGAACAAGATGGGAGCTAGTACTGTGCCTTGTGGGACAGAGCTTGTCACCGTAGCTGCCTCGGACTTTACTCTGTTGACGACTACTCTCTGTGTTCTGTTAGTGAGGAAATTATAGATCCATCGACCGACTTTTCCTGTTATTCCTTTAGCGCGCATTTTGTGCGCTATTACGCCATGGTCACACTTGTCGAAGGCTTTTGCAAAGTCTGTATATATTACATCTGCATTCTTTTTGTCTTCTAGTGCATTTAGGACCTTGTCGTAGTGATCCAGTAGTTGAGACAGACAGGAGCGACCTGTTCTAAACCCATGTTGCCCTGGGTTGTGTAACTGATGGGTTTCTAGATGGGTGGTGATCTTGCTTCTTAGGACCCTTTCAAAGATTTTTATGATATGGGATGTTAGTGCTATTGGTCTGTAGTTCTTTGCTGTTGCTTTACTGCCCCCTTTGTGGAGTGGGGCTATGTCTGTTGTTTTTAGTAACTGAGGGACGACCCCCGTGTCCATGCTCCCTCTCCATAGGATGGAAAAGGCTCGTGATAGGGGCTTCTTGCAGTTCTTGATGAACACAGAGTTCCATGAGTCTGGCCCTGGGGCAGAGTGCATGGGCATGTCATTTATCGCCTGTTCGAAGTCATTTGGCGTCAGGATAACATCGGATAGGCTTGTGTTAGTCAAATTTTGTGGCTCTCTCATAAAAAATTCATTTTGGTCTTCGACTCTCAGTCTGGTTAGCGGCTTGCTAAAAACTGAGTCATATTGGGACTTGAGTAGCTCACTCATTTCCTTGCTGTCATCTGTGTAGGACCCATCTTGTTTAAGTAGGGGCCCAATACTGGACGTTGTTCTCGATTTTGATTTGGCATAGGAGAAGAAATACTTTGGGTTTCTTTCGATTTCATTTATGGCTTTTAGTTCTTCCCGCGATTCCTGACTCCTAAAGGATTCTTTTAGCTTAAGTTCGATGCTTGCTATTTCTCTGACCAGTGTCTCCCTGCGCATTTCAGATATATTGACCTCTTTTAGCCGCTCTGTTATTCTTTTCCGTCGCCTGTAAAGGGAGCGCCTGTCTCTTTCTATTTTACATCTACTCCTCCTTTTTCTTAGAGGAATAAGCCTTGTGCATACATCGAGTGCCACCGAGTTAATCTGTTCTAGGCATAAGTTTGGGTCTGTGTTGCTTAGTATATCTTCCCAGCTTATATCGGTTAGGACTTGGTTTACTTGGTCCCACTTTATGTTTTTGTTATTGAAGTTGAATTTGGTGAATGCTCCCTCATGACTAGTCTCATTTTGTCGGTCTGGGGCTCCATGCATACATGTCTGAACCTCAATTATGTTGTGATCTGAGTATATTGTTTTTGATATGGTGACATTTCTTATCAGATCATCATTGTTAGTGAAGATGAGGTCTAGTGTATTCTCCAGTCTTGTAGGCTCTATTATTTGCTGGTTTAAATTGAATTTTGTGCAGAGATTTAAAAGCTCGTGTGAGTGTGAGTTTTCATCAGAGCTGCCTCCTGGTGTTATTTCTGCAACAATATTATTTGCTATATTCCTCCATTTTAGGTGCCTTAAGTTGAAATCCCCCAGGAGCAAGATGTTGGGTGCAGGAGCTGGAAGATTTTCCAGACAGTGGTCAATTTTTAACAGCTGTTCCTGGAATTGCTGGGATGTTGCATCCGGAGGCTTGTAGACTACCACAATGACTAGGTTTTGGTTCTCGACCTTTACTGCTAAAACTTCCACTACGTCATTTGAGGCATTAAGCAGTTCTGTGCAAACAAGTGACTCTGCAATGTACAGGCCAACCCCCCCCTTTTGCCTGTTCACTCTGTCACATCTGTATAGGTTGTAACCTGGGATCCATACTTCGTTGTCCAAGTGATCCTTTATGTGGGTCTCAGTGAAAGCCGCGAACATTGCCTTTGCCTCTGCAAGCAGTCCACGGATGAAAGGTATTTTGTTGTTTGTAGCTGGCTTTAGACCCTGTATATTTGCAAAGAAGAATGTTATCGGACTGGTGGTATTGTTGGTACTGGGGGGGGATTTTTTTTCCGGCATTAGTATCTGTATCTGTTGGTTTGGAGTGGAGGCCATCGACTGTGGTTCCACTCCAGGAATGACTGGATTTGGTGTACGATTTCTGCCATTTCCTGCCAGTTTTTTTTCCTTCCTGGCACTAAAAAACCTCTCCCTCTTGAGTGGCTGTGGCTACCCAGGTTTTCCCCTGGCCTGGATGTTTTGTATCTTTTTGTCCCCTTTAGATGGTATGCCTGGCAATTTAAGTTATAGCACAGTCTTTCCTGTACTGAAGAGGTACACATTTCAGGGTGAAAAAGCTTACAGGAAGGGAGTTTGCATTTTCCTGTTTTCATATGGGCATGGCATTTTCTAGGGTGGTCATAGTTGCATGTCCCATCTGTTTTTCCAGATTTCCCATGCCAGCAGATACCAAGTGCATAGTATGTGCACAGGCTTGGTTTCCGCTTGCCTTGGGTTTCTGTGACTGTATTCCCTGTTGGTGCATGTTTCCCTGTCTTACTTCTATCCTCCCTAGCACCAACAATGGAGCTCCCACCAGTTGTTTTTGGTAATTTATCCTCACTATTGCTATTGGAGTCCTCTTGTTTGCTATTTCCTGCGGTATTTCTAGTTTGCAATATTGGTTTTATCTTATCTTTGACTACACTTGTTTCCCTACTATGGCTCCTGTCCCCTATGAGGTCATTTATATGTATTCCTTCCTGCGTATAATTCCCGACTCCCTGGACAATATCTCCAGCTTCACCATTTCTGTCTCCCAGGACAGTATCTCCAGCTTCACCATTTCTGTCTCCCAGGACAGCACCTCCAGCTTCACCATTACTGTCTCCCAGGACAGTATCTCCAGCTTCACCATTTCTGTCTCCCAGGACAGCACCTCCAGCTTCACCATTTCTGTCTCCCAGGACAGTATCTCCAGCTTCACCATTTCTGTCTCCCAGGACAGCACCTCCAGCTTCACCATTACTGTCTCCCAGGACACCTCCAGCTTCACCATTACTGTCTCCCAGGACAGCACCTCCAGCTTCACCATTACTGTCTCCCAGGACAGCACCTCCAGCTTCACCATTACTGTCTCCCATGACAGCACTATCAGCCCCACATTTACTGACTACCAGGACATCACCTCCAGCCTTACAGTTTATGACTACATGGCCAGTATCAAGGGCAGTACCATTCAGCCCAGACATTTTATGTTCCCATCTGTTGTAGAAAGCTTCCAGGTTTTCTATGAAAGCAGCTTTGATGTTGTCCTCTTTTAATACCCTTGTGATTTTAGTCCACAGTTTTTCCTCATTTGAGCATACCCAAAAACACTTCTCTGTTTTAATACTGCTTGTAGCTAGTTCTGGGATATCTGCACAAGGGGCGTGACACCAATTTCCACAAAAATGACAATTTATCCATGTGGAAGCCCGTTTGTTTGACTGACCACAGACTACACAGGGCTTCATAATGATTTGAATGGTTGATTTACTGCAATTCTACTAGCAACCTCTTGAAAATTCTATTAATAACCTTAAATGAAGCTCTAGCTATTTGTATTTCTGTTTCTAACTCTTTTTGTATATTGGACAGCTTACCGTCACGTTCCTGATTTTTAATGTTTGTGTTTATAGGGCGCCTACAACCCCATCCGTTTACAGTCTGCTTTATTGTCCAACGAAACTGTTTGAAACCAGTCCCGGGTTCGGACCAGTCAAGGGTTCGGACCAGTCAAGGGTTCGGACCAGGCAAGGGTTCGGGCCAGTCGATCTGCTCTGATCAGTGGGTCACTTATTTAAAACATACTGGTCGGTGATTTGAGCTAACACATGAAGGATCTACTGGAAATTATCTACCCGAGTAATATGTGATTTGACTGATACAAAAGTATAACTTGCGTGTTGAAGAGCCGGTGATATCTGGCAGCTCCTACAATGACGAACGGTCACCTCCTTGTTTATCAATCGCTGTATCTGGCTTTTCTCTTTTTTTTTTTTTTTTTTTTTTTTTTTTTCTTTTTTCCGTCTCCACCACAATAAATGCTATATTATCACTATAGTTGACTGGTGCAAATTTTGGAGGAAGGACGCTTTTTCTGTAGTAATAATTGCTTCTCGTTGTGTATATTGCGACTGCTGGTAACTACAGGTTATATGAAATTCACAGTAACGTCTCGTATTTCAAGAAAAAGAAACTAATGAAAGTCACTCCACTCCACTAAGTACCATTATAATACTGGTTAGTTGCTACTACAACACTGTATTCTGCTAATCACTGGTATCACTAGATTATATGCGAGTACACTGGCAAGCCAGGAAGATTATTAAAAAAACAGCTGACCTGTGGTAAGTTCTGGCGACTTCTGGCACCTGCCTCTATAGGCTTATCACTTCATTTACAAATTCACCTGTTTTCAAATGACACTTTAGCCTTTTATCATCAATATACTAGGGAGCCACTGTAGTATACACTATATACTATGTATACTCAATGTTATCAGGGAGACTTTCTTTCCTCTGACATGAAAAGTTCAATTATTATTTTTTTTTCCACACGGGACAGGCCTATGATTCCCCTCTGGCAGTAAACTCTGCTAGTGCACACTAATTCTCCTTTTTTGACCTCTGTAATCTTTTGACTACCGCCCACAGGATGGGTATGGGGTGCATAATAAACATATTAAACTAAACCCATATTTTAAAATTATACGACTCGCAGGTCGCACTACATTTAGTACAAAGCCCATTGCTAAAACTTAAGCTAGTACATACAAGTTGTGACAGTACTGCACCATCACCAATGCACGCCTACTTAACACCTACAAGACACAATTTACTCTGAGCACAGTACATACTTTCCAAGCTCACAGGCCAAACAGGTCAAAACGTGCAGTTATCTGGTGACTGTGCCACTTCAAGCAATAATGCACACACATGAATTACAAGGTATAATGCAGCATCTCTCTGAACACTTGTTTATACTCTCAGTATGCTGCATATACAGTGTACCCCTCAATCACCAACATACAACCCTGCTTGTGGTTGTGCTCTTGTACAAACACAACATCTACACCATACCTAATGAGAAGCTCATGAAACCATTCACACTTCCTATCGTTTCTCAGTCCATTAATATTTATAGAGAGACTCTTGAAGCCGTCAAAGGAGGTTTTCCTTTACGCACTGCAACACCCCTTTTCCCCTTCCTCCTAATATGTCCTTAGTCTTCATGCACCCCTCTGGGATCTCCTTTCACAGGTCCCTTTCCCCTGGACCCCCAGATCCATGCTCCTCCACATCTGCCCAAACCTTTTTACCTGAACGCTGTGCTGGAGTGAGCACATCGTCCACATCCAAGATCATGGCCGCTCTCTTCCGTGACCCTCGAGCCTTCCTCCCAGCCTCCACCCAGAAGCCATCCTCGAGCACTTCTTACACCACAGTACCAATTTGCAAACCCGCATCAACTTGGGCCTCCGACATGCCGCCCCCCCCCGCACCTCCGGGAACCACTGCAGCATCCAGGGCACCCACAAGCCCCTCAACGGAGACCTTAGCTGGGGTCCCTAACAAGTCATGGAGCACTGAGTCAATGGTGACGTCCACGGCCCTGTCCTCACTAAGCGGCACCTCACCTTCAGTCTCTGGTGCCTGCCCGGCAGAGCTCGACTTCCCCGGAAGAGTTACACACTCTCCTTCCCTCAATTCAGCCTTGTCGACCTCCACACTCCAAGCCTTGCGCAAAAGAGGCGACTCAGGTCGTGTTTCCTCCATCGTCTCCTGTTCCTCAGATGCCTCCTTACATTGATCATCTGCCTGTGAACCCTGTCGTTGAACACACTGTACAGCTATGTGATCACAGGCACTGCGCAAGCGACAAGTACGTCATTGCCCTGTGTAGGCCACCATCACTTGTGTCCTGAAGTCGTCAAGGTAAACATAGGAAGGAATGGGATGCCTCAATGTCATTTTCAAGGAGAAATTTCCCTCAGGCATCCCAGCATATGATCCTTCCGTCCACTTTCCCAATGTCGCCATGTGAACTGTCCCAAACTTCTCAAACACGGCACGCAGGTCCGCCTCATCAGCCTCGAAAGGTACGTTCCTGATCTTCACCCACGTATAATGGCGGGACACATCATGGAGCCTTACCGTCACAGCAGGATTTACTGGCACACAAAGATCCTGGAATCTGGCGACTGTCTTCGTATACACTAGCATTGCGAAACTTCACAAAGCTCCGTTATGCCCCGTTCAAGGCTACACCATACAGCTCTTCATTTGCAATGCCGTATGTGTCCCTGATGATGGCAGGTAGTAAAACTTGAGCCGAGTGGGCATACACAGCCCCACGCACCACTTCTATTCCGACAATATTAACCCGGCGTCTTGCCTGCTGCGCCATTTTGTGAAAATCATATTATTATTATTATTATTATCAGTTTCTTACGCACCAAAACCTAGTGACAAAACTCCTCACTCTCCGCCAAAGGGAAATAATTCGAACTTTGTAAAGATTACGAGCTTAAAGTCTAAAGTGGGTCGCATCCTGGGGATGCGACCCACACCAGTCAACTGACACCCAGGTATTTATTTTACTGATAGATAAACATGGACAGCAGGTATCTTATGGAAACACGTCCTTATGTTCCCACCCGAACCGGGGATCGAACCATGACCTCAGTGTGTGAGTTGAGTGCGCTAGCAATAGAGCTAAGGGACACCAAATAGTGGTAAACACTCCTGATTTAGTGTATACTCTATTATTATTAATACTGCCTGGAGGATGGCAGGTAATGTGGCTTCATATACATATATATATATATATATACATATACATATACATATATATATATATATATATATATATATATATATATATATATGTATATATATATATATATATATATATATATATATATATATATACAGTGGTCCCTCGTTGCTCATAATTAATCCGTTCCTGGAGCCGTTACTATAAACGAAATTTACGATTTACGAATCAATTTTCCCCATAAGAAATAATGTAAATACAATTAATCCGTTCCTGACACCCAGAAGTATTAAAACAAAAAATTTTTTAACATGAAATATGCATGTAGTACATAAACAATACAATGGGAAATGATGAATGAAACATTAACAGCATAACACTTACCTTTATTGGAGATTCTTCTTAGTGTATGGGAGACTGGAGGAGGAGAGAGAGTAGATTGTTTATAGTTTGGAAGGGGAATCCCCTTCCATCAACACCTCAGGTACCATTTGCTTTTCTGGGGTTGCTTCTCTTCTCTGTTTCTTAATGCCACTAGGACCACCTTGAGAGTCACTGGAGTCCTGTCTCACAAAATAACTGTGGAGAGAGCTCTGTTTCTGGTGTCTCTTTAACACTTCTCTAAAATGGCCCAAGACTTTGTCACTGTACATGTTGCCAACCTGGCTTGCAACAACCTTGTTAGGGTGATGTTTCTCCATAAAGCTTTCCATCTTACCCCACATAGTAAAAATCTCTTTAATTTCTGAAGAAGGCACCTTCTTCCATCTCTCTTCCTCCTCCTCTGCAGCAAGATTCTGAGCTGCGATGTGTTGCTCTTCCTTTGGAGGCCCAGTCCCTGGACCCATTACGTACCTCTGTAATCTGTAAATACCTTTGTAACCTGTCATGATTGTGACCAGACCTACCTGGAGTTCATTACCTTTGTAAATTGCGAGTTCATTACCTTTGTAAATTGTGAGTTCATTACCTTTGTAAATTGTGAGTTCATTACCTTTGTAATTGTGAGTTCATTACCTCTGTAACTTGCTCAGCTATCAAAACTCTGGAGTCCAGTCCCTGGACCAATTATGTACCTGGAGTTTACCTGGAGAGAGTTCCAGGGGTCAACGCCCCCGCGGCCCGGTCTGAGACCAGGCCTCCTGGTGGATCAGAGCCTGATCAACCAGGCTGTTGCTGCTGGCTGCACGCAAACCAACATACGAGCCACAGCCCGGCTGATCCGGAACTGACTTTAGGTGCTTGTCCAGTGCCAGCTTGAAGACTGCCAGGGGTCTGTTGGTAATCCCCCTTATGTGTGCTGGGAGGCAGTTGAACAGTCTCGGGCCCCTGACACTTATTGTATGGTCTCTTAACGTGCTAGTGACACCCCTGCTTTTCATTGGGGGGATGGTGCATCGTCTGCCAAGTCTTTTGCTTTCGTAGTGGGTGATTTTCGTGTGCAAGTTCGGTACTAGTCCCTCTAGGATTTTCCAGGTGTATATAATCATGTATCTCTCCCTCCTGCGTTCCAGGGAATACAGGTTTAGGAACCTCAAGCGCTCCCAATAATTGAGGTGTTTTATCTCCGTTATGCGCGCCGTGAAAGTTCTCTGTACATTCTCTAGGTCGGCAATTTCACCTGCCTTGAAAGGTGCTGTTAGTGTGCAGCAATATTCCAGCCTAGATAGAACAAGTGACCTGAAGAGTGTCATCATGGGCTTGGCCTCCCTAGTTTTGAAGGTTCTCATTATCCATCCTGTCATTTTTCTAGCAGATGCGATTGATACAATGTTATGGTCCTTGAAGGTGAGATCCTCCGACATGATCACTCCCAGGTCTTTGACGTTGGTGTTTCGCTCTATTTTGTGGCCAGAATTTGTTTTGTACTCTGATGAAGATTTAATTTCCTCATGTTTACCATATCTGAGTAATTGAAATTTCTCATCGTTGAACTTCATATTGTTTTCTGCAGCCCACTGAAAGATTTGGTTGATGTCTGCCTGGAGCTTTGCAGTGTCTGCAATGGAAGACACTGTCATGCAGATTCGGGTGTCATCTGCAAAGGAAGACACGGTGCTGTGGCTGACATCCTTGTCTATGTCGGATATAAGGATGAGGAACAAGATGGGAGCGAGTACTGTGCCTTGTGGAACAGAGCTTTTCACCGTAGCTGCCTCGGACTTTACTCTGTTGACGACTACTCTCTGTGTTCTGTTAGTGAGGAAATTATAGATCCATCGACCGACTTTTCCTGTTATTCCTTTAGCACGCATTTTGTGCGCTATTACGCCATGGTCACACTTGTCGAAGGCTTTTGCAAAGTCTGTATATATTACATCTGCATTCTTTTTGTCTTCTAGTGCATTTAGGACCTTGTCGTAGTGGTCCAATAGTTGAGACAGACAGGAGCGACCTGTTCTAAACCCATGTTGCCCTGGGTTGTGTAACTGATGGGTTTCTAGATGCGTGGTGATCTTGCTTCTTAGGACCCTTTCAAAGATTTTTATGATATGGGATGTTAGTGCTATTGGTCTGTAGTTTTTTGCTGTTGCTTTACTGCCCCCTTTGTGGAGTGGGGCTATGTCTGTTGTTTTTAGTAACTGTGGGACGACCCCCGTGTCCATGCTCCCTCTCCATAGGATGGAAAAGGCTCGTGATAGGGGCTTCTTGCAGTTCTTGATGAACACAGAGTTCCATGAGTCTGGCCCTGGGGCAGAGTGCATGGGCATGTCATTTATCGCCTGTTCGAAGTCATTTGGCGTCAGGATAACATCGGATAGGCTTGTGTTAATCAAATTTTGTGGCTCTCTCATAAAAAATTCATTTTGATCTTCGACTCTCAGTCTGGTTAGCGGCTTGCTAAAAACTGAGTCATATTGGGACTTGAGTAGCTCACTCATTTCCTTGTTGTCATCTGTGTAGGACCCATCTTGTTTAAGTAGGGGCCCAATACTGGACGTTGTTCTCAATTTTGATTTGGCATAGGAGAAGAAATACTTTGGGTTTCTTTCGATTTCATTTATGGCTTTTAGTTCTTCCCGCGATTCCTGACTCCTAAAGGATTCTTTTAGCTTAAGTTCGATGCTTGCTATTTCTCTGACCAGTGTCTCCCTACGCATTTCAGATATATTGACCTCTTTTAGCCGCTCTGTTATTCTTTTCCGTCGCCTGTAAAGGGAGCGCCTGTCTCTTTCTGTTTTACATCTACTCCTCCTTTTTCTTAGAGGAATAAGCCTTGTGCATACATCGAGTGCTACCGAGTTAATCTGTTCTAGGCATAAGTTGGGGTCTGTGTTGCTTAGTATATCTTCCCAGCTTATATCGGTTAGGACTTGGTTTACTTGGTCCCACTTTATGTTTTTGTTATTGAAGTTGAATTTGGTGAATGCTCCCTCGTGACTAATCTCCTTATGTCGGTCTGGGGCTCCGCGCATACATGACTGAACCTCAATTATGTTGTGATCTGAGTATATTGTTTTTGATATGGTGATATTTCTTATCAGATCATCATTGTTAGTGAAGATGAGGTCTAGTGTATTCTCCAGTCTAGTAGGCTCTATTATTTGCTGGTTTAAATTGAATTTTGTGCAGAGATTTAAAAGCTCGCGTGAGTGTGAGTTTTCATCAGAGCTGCCTCCTGGTGTTATTACTGCAACAATATTATTTGCTATATTCCTCCATTTTAGGTGCCTTAAGTTGAAATCCCCCAGGAGCAAGATGTTGGGTGCAGGAGCTGGAAGGTTTTCCAGACAGTGGTCAATTTTTAACAGCTGTTCCTGGAATTGCTGGGATGTTGCATCCGGAGGCTTGTAGACTATCACAATGACTAGGTTTTGGTTCTCGACCTTTACTGCTAAAACTTCCACTACATCATTTGAGGCATTTAGCAGTTCTGTGCAAACAAGTGACTCTGCAATGTACAGGCCAACCCCCCCCTTTTGCCTGTTCACTCTGTCACATCTGTATAGGTTGTAACCTGGGATCCATATTTCGTTGTCCAAGTGATCCTTTATGTGGGTCTCAGTGAAAGCCGCGAACATTGCCTTTGCCTCTGCAAGCAGTCCACGGATGAAAGGTATTTTGTTGTTTGTTGCTGGCTTTAGACCCTGTATATTTGCAAAGAAGAATGTTATCGGACTGGTGGTATTGTTGGTACTGGGGGGGGATTTTTTTTCCGGCATTAGTATCTGTATCTGTTGGTTTGGAGTGGAGGCCATCGACTGTGGTTCCACTCCAGGAATGACTGGATTTGGTGTACGATTTCTGCCATTTCCTGCCAGTTTTTTTTCCTTCCTGGCACTAAAAAACCTCTCCCTCTTGAGTGGCTGTGGCTACCCAGGTTTTCCCATGGCCTGGATGTTTTGTATCTTTTTGTCCCCTTTAGATGGTATGCCTGGCAATTTAAGTTATAGCACAGTCTTTCCTGTACTGAAGAGGTACACAGTTCAGGGTGAAAAAGCTTACAGGAAGGGAGTTTGCATTTTCCTGTTGTCATATGGGCATGGCATTTCCTAGGGTGGTCATAGTTGCACGTCCCATCTGTTTTTCCAGATTTCCCATGCCAGCAGATACCGAGTGCATAGTATGTGCACAGGCTTGGTTTCCGTTTGCCTTGGGTTTCTGTGACTGTATTCCCTGTCTTACTTCTATCCTCCCTAGCACCAACAATGGAGCTCCCACCATTTGTTTTTGGTAATATATCCTCACTATTGCTAGTGGAGTCCTCTTGTTTGCTATTTCCTGCGGTATTTCTAGTTTGCAATATTGGTTTTATCTTATCTTTGACTACACTTGTTTCCCTACTATGGCTCCTGTCCCCTATGAGGTCATTCATATGTATTCCTTCCTGCGTATAATTCCCGACTACCTGGACAAAATCTCCAGCTTCACCATTACTGTCTCCCAGGACAGCATCTCCAGCTTCCCCATTACTGTCTCCCAGGACAACATCTCCAGCTTCACCATTACTGTCTCCCAGGACAGCACCTCCAGCTTCACCATTACTGTCTCCCAGGACAGCACCTCCAGCTTCCCCATTACTGTCTCCCAGGACAGCACTATCAGCCCCCCATTTACTGACTACCAGGACATCATCTCCAGCCTTACAGTTTCTGACTACATGGCCAGTATCAAGGGCAGTACCATTCAGCCCGGACTTTTTATGTTCCCATCTGTTGTAGAAAGCTTCCAGGTTTTCTATGAAAGCAGCTTTGATGTTGACCTCTTTTAATACCCTTGTGATTTTAGTCCACAGATTTATCTCATTTGGGCATACCCAAAAACACTTCCCTGTTTTAATACTGCTTGTAGCTAGTTCTTGGATATCTGCACAAGGGGCGTGACACCAATTTCCACAGAAATGACAATTTATGCATGTGGAAGCCCGTTTGTTTGACTGACCACAGACTACACACAGCTTCATAATGATTTGAATGGTTGATTTACTGCAATTCTACTAGCAACCTCTTGAATATTCTATTAATAACCTGCTAGGTGGTGCACAACGAAACCGTTTGAAACCAGTCCAGGGTTCGGACCAGTCAAGGGTTCGGACCAGTCAAGGGTTCGGACCAGTCTATCTGATCTGATCAGTGGGTCACTTATTTAAACCATACTGGTCGGTGATTTGAGCTAACACATGAAGGATCTACTGGAAATTATCTACCCGAGTAATATGTGATTTGATTGATACAAAAGTATAACTTGCGTGTTGAAGAGCCGGTGACTGCTGGCACTCCTACAATGACGAACGGTCGAGCCTCCACCTTTGTTTATCAATCGCTGTATCTAGCTTCTCTATTTTTTTTTCCGTCTCCACCACAATAAATGCTATATTATCACTATAGTTGACTGGTGCAAATTTTGGAGGAAGGGCGCTTTTTCTGTAGTAATAATTTCTTCTCGTTGTGTATATTGCGACCGCTGGTAACTACAGGTTATATGAAATTCACAGTAACGTTTGGTATTTCAAGAAAAAGAAACTAATGAAAGACACTCCACTCCACTAAGTACCATTATAATACTGGTTAGTTGCTACTACAACACTGTATTCTGCTATTCACTGGTATCACTAGATTATATGCGAGTACACTAGCAAGCCAGGAAGATTATTAAAAACAGCTGACCTGTGGTAAGTTTCTGGCGACTTCTGGCACCTGCCTCTATAGGCTTATCACTTCATTTACAAATTCACCTGTTTTCAAATGACACTTTAGCCTTTATCATCAATATACTAGGGAGCCACTGTAGTATACACTATACACTATGTATACTCAATGCTTTCAGGGAGACTTTCTTTCCTCTGACACAAAGTTCAATATTATTATTTTTCCACACGGGACAGGCCTATGATTCCCCTCTGGCAGTAAACTCTGCTAGGAAGTGCACACTAATTCTCCTTTTTTTTACTCAGTATATAATGTTTTCCGCCCAAGATTGGTTCCAGGCGCTAGAGGGATGTATCGTATAGGATTGATGACACAAATTAAAGTTCTAGCACGTAAGAGCGACCGTGAAAACACCAGAAAAACCGGGAGCACAACGAGGCACGCTGACACTGAACCATGATTTATGTTTTATTTCCCCTCTGTAATCTTTTGACTACCACCCACAGGATGGGTATGGGCTGCATAATAAACATATTAAACTAACTAACTGCTGAAGCTCTTGCAGCTCCTCAGTGGTGAGCTCTTCATTGTGGTCTTCCACCAATTCTTCCACATCCTCCAAACTCACATCCAACCCCATGGAACTCCCCAGTGCCACAATTGATTTTACAACAGACATAGGCTCATTAGGGTCAGTCCCAAATTCTTCAAAATTCCTCTTGTCGACACAATCTGGCCACAATTTTCTCCAGGCAGAGGTCAAAGTTCTGGTAGTCACTCCCTCCCAAGCCATACCTATAAGGGTTATGCAGTGGAGGATGCTGAAGTGTTCTCTCCAAAATTCCCTTAGGGTCAAGTGAGTGTCTGTGGTCACAGTCAAGCACCTGTGAAACATTGCTTTTGTGTAGAGTTTTTTAAAGTTTGCAATAACCTGCTGGTCCATGGGTTGGAGGAGAGGAGTGGTATTCGGGGGCAAGAACTTTACTGTGATGAACCCAAACTCCTCGAAAATTAGGTCATCCAAGTTTGGAGGATGAGCAGGTGCATTGTCCATTACTAGCAGGCACTTGAGATCCAATTTCTTTTCCAGGAGATACTCCTTCACACTAGGGCCAAACACTTCATTGAACCACTCGACGAAAATTTCCCTCGTGACCCATGCCTTACTATTAGATTTCCAAAACACACAATTTACTCTTCATAACATTGTTTTTCCTGAACACTCTGGGATTTTCAGAATGGTACACTAGTAATGGCTTCACTTTGAAATCCCCACTAGCATTAGCACAGAACATTAGCGTCAGCCTGTCTTTCATAGGCTTGTGTCCTGGCATTGCCTTTTCCTCTTGTGTAATGAAGGTCCTCTTTGGCATTTTCTTCCAAAAGAGGCCTGTTTCGTCACAATTGAGCACTTGTTCAGGTTTCAGTCCTTCAGCCTCTATGTACTCCTGGAATTCATGCACATATTTTTCAGCCGCCTTGTGGTCCGAACTGGCAGCCTCACCATGCCTTACCACACTGTGTATGCCAGTACGGTTCTTAAATCTCTCAAACCAGCCTTTGCTGGCCTTAAATTCACTCACTTCACCACTATTTGCAGGCAATTTCTTTACCAGATCTTCATGCAACTGCCTAGCCTTTTCACAAATAAACGAAGTCATAAGAGTATCTCCGGCTAATTGTTTCTCATTTATCCACACCAATAATAACTTCTCAACCTCTTCCAGTACTGGTGATCTCATTTTTGGCAGCATAGTTACTCCCTTTGCAACAACAGCATCCTTTATTTCATTTTTCTTGGCCACTGTGGAACATAAGGTTGTGTAGGGTTTCTTATACATCCTGGACAGTTCGGCCACACTTGTACCACTTTCATATTGTTCAATGATGATTTTCTTAAATTCAATCGTATTTCTCACCTTCTTTACCACAGGCTTGGCACTAGGAGCTTTCTTTGGAGCCATGGTAGCTTATTTAGTACTTGCAAGCACTAAAATAAATGGAATATTATGAAATATTTCGCTGGAGCACGTGAGGGGACCTTCGCTCACTGGTAAACAATGCAAGACTGGCTGCTGCCCTGGCTCATGCCGTGGGTACGCGTCCCGGACGAACTACGACTCGCGAGTCAACCTATGAAAAGCGAGTCCATGTTTACACGAAAATACCTCTATGATTGGCGAATTTTACGATTGCCGGGAACTACGAAAAGTGGAGGACCACTGTATATATATACATATATATATATATATATATATATATATATATATATATATATATATATATATATATATATATATATAAACACTGATCTCTGGCTGAAGGACACTCGAACCTACGAACCTTGGAACAAGGTACGCAGTGCTTTACCAATCTACCCACACTGGACAATACCTTGGAGTCCAGCTTGCACTAGACTTTGATCCAAGGCAGCCAGCTCTCAGGGAGAAGGCTTACAGCTTTTCATCTCATCCCCTGCATGCATCAGCCTTACTAGAGATATTAACAATGCAAGGAATTCGCAAGAGCAGGCGAAATATACACAAACACTGATCTCTGGCTGAAGGAGACTCGAACCTACAAACCTTGGAACAAGGTACGCAGTGCTTTACCAATCTACCCACACTGGACAATACCTTGGAATCCAGCTTGCGCTAGACTTTGATCCAAGGCAGCCAGCTTTCAGGGAGAAGGCTTACAGCTTTTCATCTCATCCCCTGCATGCATCAGCCTTACTAGAGATATTAACAATGCAAGGAATTCGTAAGAGCAGGCGAAATATACACAAACACTGAACTCTGGCTGAAGAAGATTTGAACCTACAAACCTTGGAACAAGGTATGCAGTGCTTTACCAGTCTACCCACACTGGACAATACCTAGGAGTCAAGCTTGCTCTAGACTTTGATCCAAGGCAGCCAGCTTTCAGGGAGAAGGCTTAAAGCTTTTCATCTCATCCCCTGCATGCATCAGCCTTACTAGAGATATTAACAATGCAAGGAATTCGCAAGAGCAGGCGAAATATACACAAACACTGATCTCTGGCTGCAGGACACTCGAACCTACGAACCTTGGAACAAGGTACGCAGTGCTTTACCAATCTACTCACACTGGACAATACCTTGGAGTCCAGCTTGCGCTAGACTTTGATCCAAGGAAGCCAGTTTTCAGGGAGAAGGCTTACAGCTTTTCATCTCATCCCATGCATGCATCAGCCTTACTAGAGATATTAACAATGCAAGGAATTCGCAAGAGCAGGCGAAATATACACAAACACTTATCTCTGGCTGAAGGAGACTCGAACCTACGAACCTTGGAACAAGGTACGCAGTGCTTTACCAATCTACTCACACTGGACAATACCTTGGAGTCCAGCTTGCGCTAGACTTTGATCCAAGGCAGCCAGCTTTCAGGGAGAAGGCTTACAGCTTTTCATCTCATCCCCTGCATGCATCAGCCTTACTAGAGATATTAACAATGCAAGGAATTCGCTAGAGCAGGCGAAATATACACAAACACTGATCTCTGACTGAAGGAGACTCGAACCTACGAACCATGGAACAAGGTACGCAGTGCTTTATCAATCTACCCACACTGGACAATACCTTGGAGTCCAGCTTGTGCTAGACTTTGATCCAAGGCAGCCAGCTTTCAGGGAGAAGGCTTACAACTTTTCATCTCATCCCCTGCATGCATCATCCTTACTAGAGATATTAACAATGCAAGGAATTCGCAAGAGCAGGCGAAATATACACAAACAGTGATCTCTTGCGAATTCCATGCATTGTTAATATCTCTAGAAAGGCTGATGCATGCAGGGGATGAGATGAAAAGCTGTAAGCCTTCTCCCTGAAAGCTGGCTGCCTTGGATCAAAGTCTAGCGCAAGCTGGACTCCAAGGTATTGTCCAGTGTGAGTAGACTTTTAAAGCACTGCATACCTTGTTCCAAGGTTCGTAGGTTCGAGTCTCCTTCAGCCGGAGATCAGTGTTTGTGTATATTTCGCCTGCTCTTGCGAATTCCTTGTATATATATATATATATATATATATATATATATATATATATATATATATATATATATATATATATATATATATATATATATATATATATATATATATATATATATATATATATATATATATATATATATATATATATATATATATATATATATATATATATATATATATATATATATATATATATATATATATATATATATAATACAATATGATAAAAGTCGCGTATTATCAAACACGGAACTTCCGCCCGCAGATTAAAACATCCGTCGTGTCGACTGTCTTGAAGATTTCAGCTTCAGTTCTTACTAAAAAATATGTCTTAATAAAAACATCCGGTTTAATGAAGCAATAATTGATATTTGAAAACACAAATATATTTAGAAATTATAGCAACTAATTGTATATGAATTAAAAATATGCAGGTTGTCCTTGACATATAATTATACTGAACTTCAAGTATATCAGGTTAGTAATACCAGCATCTGGCCGGGAAATTATCTTTTAATCTTCTGTTTAGGGGTCTTATATTCTCAAGCAGTCAAATATTGTCGGTTTAAGCTTAAAGCTTATTGACGATACGAGAGTCACTGAGGTAGCTAGTTACTTGGACACCTCCAGTACGAGAGTCACTGAGGTAGCTAGTTACTTGGACACCTCCAGTACGAGAGTCACTGAGGTAGCTAGTTACTTGGACACCTCCAATACGAGGGTCACTGAGGTAGCTAGTTACTTGGACACCTCCAGTACGAGAGTCACTGAGGTAGCTAGTTACTTGGACACCTCCAATACGAGAGTCACTGAGGTAGCTAGTCACTTGGACACCTCCAATACGAGAGTCACTGAGGTAGCTAGTCACTTGGACACCTCCAATACGAGGGTCACTGAGGTAGCTAGTCACTTGGACACCTCCAATACGTGAGTCACTGAGGTAGCTAGTCACTTCCACACTTCCAATACGAGAGTCACTGAGGCAGCTAGTTACTTGGACACCTCCAATACGAGAGTCACTGAGGTAGCTAATCACTTCCACACTTCCAGTACGAGTCACTGAGGCAGCTAGTTACTTGGACACCTCCAATACGAGAGTCACTGAGGTAGCTAGTCACTTGGACACCTCCAATACGAGAGTCACTGAGGTAGCTAGTCACTTGGACACCTCCAATACGAGAGTCACTGAGGCAGCTAGTTACTTGGACACCTCCAATACGAGAGTCACTGAGGTAGCTAGTCACTTGGACACCTCCAATGCGAGGGTCACTGAGGTAGCTAGTCACTTGGACACCTCCAATACGAGAGTCACTGAGGTAGCTAGTCATTTGGACACCTCCAATACGAGAGTCACTGAGGTAGCTAGTCATTTGGACACCTCCAATACGAGAGTCACTGAGGTAGCTAGTCACTTAGACACCTCCAATACGAGAGTCACTGAGGTAGCTAGTCATTTGGACACCTCCAATAAGAGAGTCACTGAGGTAGCTTGTCACTAGGTGTTGCAACCCCTGAATGGGTTGCAATGATTAATATGTATATATATATATATAATTATTACCTTTTCATATAATTTTATATTGCTTGTATTTGCGATAATAGCTAAATCGTAAATGTATTGCTTTATATTGTTATTTGACTTAGCTTCCTTTGGTTAGGTAGGATGTAACATATTATGTGCTCAGTTCAAGTCTTGATTGTCTAACTACTGTAATTATCGCTCTTTGCTCGTTAGAATACCGGCTTCTGTTTCTGAGCTGCAGCTGTCCACGGAGCTATCACGTGATCGAGGGGGAAGGTGTCCTCACCTCGCCTGAAGTATTCAGTCTGGTCTAGACTCGCTGGGTGGTTGGACGTATTCTAGACAAAGTGCCTAAATCTCCCTTATAGGCCCTTGTTGGAAGATCGTCTCTTGTCTCATTATTATTAGTTCTGGAGACTCTGTTCACAGAACATTGTATAGACTTAGTGATTTTCGAAGTTGTACTGAGGTTGTGTGTCTCATAGACACTCTGAGAAACTCAGGTCCTGAGCTGTAGCTTCTGACCTAATTTGTACTGGTATCTGTATATTATCACAGTCGGGGATTTTCTTAGATTCAGTAGTATGGGAGTTTTGTGACTTTTGTGGAGGATCTGCAGATGGTCCCTACTTAGTGTAGTTATATTATCTCCTTGTTCCTGATTCTGTGTCACAGTTGCTTGTTATATTGCTATTGGGCTTAGCATTCTTTTTGTTGTTCAAGCAGACTGTTCTGGTTGCCAGTCGGTCAAGAAGTTAGTTTATTTGAGGACTTTGTCAGTCACTTGTTTAAGTCTAGTCGAGTCGTGAGACATAGCGAACTACTTAGAGCACTTACACACATACATACACACTTGTACATATTTGTAATATCTTATTAAATGTTAATGTGCCAGACGGTACTTAAGAATTATAAATGTGATATGTGCTTTCAGCACAATACTATTGTATACGAGAGAAGTGATTATTATTATTTTGTTGATTACTGTGATTAATTTAATTTAATTTAATTTGATAATATACCTCTAGACTTAATAAAGTTATTAAATTTTAATTTCTCTGGTTAGTAGCCTACCAGTTGTAATCCTGAAGCACTATTGAAATACACTGAATTCTAATGGATAATAGGACAAGGATACTGACTACTTGTTACGAAAACCCAGTAACAGGCTGGATGCTAGAAGGGCAGTCCTTTCTAGTATTACCTGGAGATCTCTAAGCTTTTAGAATCGCGTTTTTTGTAACACTAGGACACCTCCAATAAGAGAGTCATTGAGGTAGCTAGTCACTTGGACACCTCCAATAAGAAAGTCATTGAGGTAGCTAGTCACTTGGACACCTCCAATAAGAAAGTCATTGAGGTAGCTAGTCACTTGGACACCTCCAGTAAGAGAGTCACTGAGGTAGCTAGTCACTTGGACACCTCCAGTAAGAGAGTCATTGAGGTAGCTAGTCACTTGGACACCTCCAATACGAGAGTCACTGAGGTAGCTAGTCACTTGGACACCTCCAATACGAGGGTCACTGAGGTAGCTAGTCACTTGGACACCTCCAGTACGAGAGTCACTGAGGTAGCTAGTCACTTGGACACCTCCAATAAGAAAGTCATTGAGGTAGCTAGTCACTTGGACACCTCCAGTAAGAGAGTCACTGAGGTAGCTAGTCACTTGGACACCTCCAATACGAGAGTCACTGAGGTAGCTAGTCACTTGGACACCTCCAATACGAGGGTCACTGAGGTAGCTAGTCACTTGGACACCTCCAGTACGAGAGTCACTGAGGTAGCTAGTCACTTGGACACCTCCAATACGAGAGTCACTGAGGTAGCTAGTCACTTGGACACCTCCAATACGAGAGTCACTGAGGTAGCTAGTCACTTGGACACCTCCAATAAGAGAGTCATTGAGGTAGCTAGTCACTAGGACACCTCCAATAAGAGAGTCACTGAGGTAGCTAGTCACTTGGACACCTCCAATAAGAGAGTCATTGAGGTAGCTAGTCACTTGGACACCTCCAATAAGAGAGTCATTGAGGTAGCTAGTCACTAGGACACCCCCAATAAGAGAGTCATTGAGGTAGCTAGTCACTTGGACACCTCCAATAAGAGAGTCATTGAGGTAGCTAGTCACTAGGACACCTCCAATAAGAGAGTCATTGAGGTAGCTAGTCACTTGGACACCTCCAATAAGAGAGTCACTGAGGTAGCTAGTCACTTAGACACCTCCAATAAGAGAGTCACTGAGGTAGCTAGTCACTTGGACACCTCCAATAAGAGAGTCATTGAGGTAGCTAGTCACTAGGACACCTCCAATAAGAGAGTCATTGAGGTAGCTAGTCACTTGGACACCTCCAATAAGAGAGTCATTGAGGTAGCTAGTCACTAGGACACCTTCAGTAAGAGAGTCATTGAGGTAGCTAGTCACTAGGACACCTCCAATAAGAGAGTCATTGAGGTAGCTAGTCACTAGGACACCCCCAATAAGAGAGTCGTTGAGGTAGCTAGTCACTTGGACACCTCCAATAAGAGAGTCATTGAGGTAGCTAGTCGCTAGGACACCTCCAATAAGAGAGTCATTGAGGTAGCTAGTCACTTGGACACCTCCAATAAGAGAGTCATTGAGGTAGCTAGTCACTTGGACACTTCCAATAAGAGAGTCATTGAGGTAGCTAGTCACTAGGACACCTCCAATAAGAGAGTCATTGAGGTAGCTAGTCACTTGGACACCTCCAATAAGAGAGTCATTGAGGTAGCTAGTCACTAGGACACCTCCAATAAGAGAGTCATTGAGGTAGCTAGTCACTTGGACACCTCCAATAAGAGAGTCATTGAGGTAGCTAGTCACTAGGACACCTCCAATAAGAGAGTCATTGAGGTAGCTAGTCACTAAGACACCTCCAATAAGAGAGTCGTTGAGGTAGCTAATCTCTTGGACACCTCCAATACGAGAGTCACTGAGGTAGCTAGTTACTTGGACACCTCCAGTACGAGTCACTGAGGTAGCTAATCTCTTGGACACCTTCAATACGAGAGTCACTGAGGTAGCTAGTCACTTGGACACCTCCAGTACGAGAGTCACTGAGGTAGCTAATCTCTTGGACACCTCCAATACGAGAGTCACTGAGGTAGCTAGTAATTTGGACACCTCCAATAAGAGAGTCACTGAGGTAGCTAGTCACTTGGACACCTCCAATAAGAGAGTCATTGAGGTAGCTAGTCACTTGGACACCTTTAATAAGAGAGTCATTGAGGTAGCTAGTCACTTGGACACCTCCAGTACGAGAGTCACTGAGGTAGCTAATCTCTTGGACACCTCCAATAAGAGAGTCATTGAGGTAGCTAGTCACTAGGACACCTCCAATACGAGAGTCACTGAGGTAGCTAGTCATTTGGACACCTCCAATAAGAGAGTCATTGAGGTAGCTAGTCACTAGGACACCTCCAATACGAGAGTCACTGAGGTAGCTAGTCATTTGGACACCTCCAATACGAAGGTCACTGAGGTAGCTAGTCACTTGGACACCTTCAATACGAGAGTCACTGAGGTAGCTAGTCACTTGGACACCTCCAATACGAGAGTCACTGAGGTAGCTAGTCACTTGGACACCTCCAGTACGAGAGTCACTGAGGTAGCTAATCACTTGGACACCTCCAATACGAGGGTCACTGAGGTAGCTAGTCACTTGGATACCTCCAATACGAGAGTCACTGAGGTAGCTAGTCACTTGGACACCTCCAATACGAGGGTCACTGAGGTAGCTAGTCACTTGGATACCTCCAATACGAGGGTCACTGAGGTAGCTAGTCACTTGGACACCTCCAATACGAGAGTCACTGAGGTAGCTAGTTACTTGGACACCTCCAATACGAGGGTCACTGAGGTAGCTAGTCACTTGGACACCTCCAATACGAGGGTCACTGAGGTAGCCAGTTACTTGGACACCTCCAATACGAGGGTCACTGAGGTAGCTAGTTACTTGGACACCTCCAATACGAGAGTCACTGAGGTAGCTAGTTACTTGGACACCTCCAATACGAGGGGTCACTGAGGTAGCTAGTCACTTGGATACCTCCAATACGAGAGTCACTGAGGTAGCTAGTCACTTGGACACCTCCAATACGAGGGTCACTGAGGTAGCTAGTCACTTGGACACCTCCAATACGAGGGTCACTGAGGTAGCTAGTCACTTGGATACCTCCAATACGAGGGTCACTGAGGTAGCTAGTCACTTGGACACCTCCAATACGAGAGTCACTGAGGTAGCTAGTCACTTGGACACCTCCAATACGAGGGTCACTGAGGTAGCTAGTCACTTGGATACCTCCAATACGAGAGTCACTGAGGTAGCTAGTCACTTGGACACCTCCAATACGAGGGTCACTGAGGTAGCTAGTCACTTGGATACCTCCAATACGAGAGTCACTGAGGTAGCTAGTCACTTGGACACCTCCAATACGAGGGTCACTGAGGGAGCTAGTTACTTGGACACCTCCAATACGAGGGTCACTGAGGTAGCTAGTCACTTGGACACCTCCAATACGAGAGTCACTGAGGTAGCTAGTCACTTCCACACTTCCAATACGAGAGTCACTGAGGTAGCTAGTCACTTGGACACCTCCAATACGAGGGTCACTGAGGTAGCTAGTCACTTGGACACCTCCAATACGAGGGTCACTGAGGTAGCTAGTCACTTCCACACTTCCAATACGAGAGTCACTGAGGTAGCTAGTCACTTGGACACCTCCAATACGAGGGTCACTGAGGTAGCTAGTCACTTGGACACCTCCAATACGAGGGTCACTGAGGTAGCTAGTCACTTCCACACTTCCAATACGAGAGTCACTGAGGTAGCTAGTCACTTAGACACCTCCAATACGAGAGTCACTGAGGTAGCTAGTCACTTGGACACCTCCAATAAGAAAGTCACTGAGGTAGCTAGTCACTTTGACACCTGCAATAAGAGAGTCACTGAGGTAGCTAGTCACTTGGACACCTCCAATACGAGAGTCACTGAGGTAGCTAGTCACTTAGTCACCCGAAATCGAAAAATAGTTTAAACCTTTAAATGGGAAAGAATATTATACGCATTCACACACACACAAGTGGGATGTCTGAATGTGCGTGGATGTTGTGAGAATGATAAGAAAGAGATGGTTGTGGATGTTATGAATGAGAAGAAGCTGGATGTTCTGGCTTTAAGTGAAACAAAGCTGAAGGGTGTGGTTGAGTTTCAGTGGAGAGGACAATCTATAAAATAAATTTGATAGAGATATGGGAGGAAATGTAAAGTAAGACCAATGAGGAACAGGAGGGCAATGGACACAATAAGGGAACACTGTAGCAACATTCGTGGCCCCAGATTATGCAACGTCTTACCAGAAGATATCAAAAACACAGCTGGAACAAGTGTAGAAGCCTTCAAGAGGAAACTGGACAAGTATCTTCACCAAGTGCCAGATCAACGAGGCTGTGATGGATATGTGGGGCAGCGGGCCTCCAGCAGCAATAGCCTGGTTGATCAGGCAAACACCAGACGAGCCTGGCCAATGGCCGGGCTCGTCTCTCGAAACTCATCAAAGGTATGGTATTGATTCCAGTTTTTTGTATCCAACGGTTTGAATTTTACTCACAGAGAAGTTAATTTATTACAGTACTATCTCTCTTTTGTATTTTAATAATGAAACACTTATTAAGTTTTGTCGGTTACTACTTCTCAACTTAAGAACTTATGGACTAATTATTGACGGTATACTATTATGTTCCTTTACAGCTTGTTCAGATTGATGAAAAAGTGAATCAGTTCGAGGAAGTGTTCGTGCTGAACGTTGGTAAGCTGCAGCTACACCCTGGGGTGTGTAGCTCTGTATACCTGTACCATGTTACGAGTGTCTGGTACACAGAAGTCACAGCTGGCAGAGACAGGGACGCACCATGCCCTCGTAAGAAGCTTCACTTGGACAATGTCACCATTAACTACGTGCCTCCTGATCTCCACACCTTCGTCATGCAAAACTCCTGTATCACCCACACCTTCCTCTCACAGCCGCATATCAACAAGATCAGGATAACCACTTCCTCGGTGAATGAGCTCCGTCTGGACTTTCCTTTGAGGAGAGATGGCGACATCCATATTTTCAAAGTCAACATCTCCTCCCTCACCAGCTTGCAACTGGTTGATCATGCAACACTGGTGATAGCAGACTCTGTGATAGAAACAATGCCAACATACCTCAGTCTGCATGACAGTGCCACTGTGGAGATCATTCGCACTGTCATCCTCCAGAAAGAGGCTCTCATCATTCAGAATCACCGGAACACCAGTATTACCATTGATAATATAAAAATTATTTACCAGGAAGAGGCAAAACGTAACAGTAGACAAACTGGTGTGACGGTCAGTGCAGCGAGTCATTGTATCACCGTCACAGTAACTGTGAAGTTTGTCATCTTTTTAAGTAACTTTTTTCTGCTATACAGTCTGAGCCATGAATAACTATGCCCCGTAAAATAATGGATTACTTAAATTATTACTAAATTATATTTATGTGGAAGCGCTAAATTCGTAGCCTCGTAGTTAATTACTACTATCATATTCACGGGGAACTGCTAAAACACTTATAAAATCATACAGTATCTAGGAAATTTTAGGTAATTAGATTTGATCTAATTTATTATTACAGTCATAACTAAACGCTAAACCCTCAAGGGTCATATAACAGTTAATTCCTTGGTTCAAGAATCCTTCAGCAGCAACCAGGAACCACCTTGAAGGACAACATGAAGTGAAAATACAACACTGACAACAACCAACTAATATTCCTTTACTACTTTCTGTAACGTTAATACTTTATTAATGTAATATAAAAAAGTGCTAAACCTGTATGGGTTATAGAGTGTTGCCAATGTTTCATGTATAACTTGAAACTGGAGGGAGACAAAAATACGTGGTAAATCCTGCGACTTGCGAAGGAATGACTTTCCTCATGTCCAATTTGCTCAGATCTGTGCAACATAATTGTCCTCAAAGATCTGTTAAGTTATACCATGAATTAAGGAAAGATCCTGGACTTCACCTTACGAAACAGATAAAGCAAATGCGATAGTAATTATGGACAAGGTAGATTATAGTGGAAAAATGAACATGTTAAGAGTGATCGTTGGTGATGGCTGCTAATAAGCTGTGAATGCTGACGGATGTCGTAGTGTGAATTAAACACTCTTGTGTCATGATAGACAATAGATATTGTGGATCACAAGACAAACGACTACGCTGCGCTGGTCGTCCACCGTCAGCTGCCAGTCAAAGCTCCAGCTCTGGGTCATCATACGACTAAGACCTGCATCAGAAAATACTTGTCCTGTGTAGAAATTTACCGAGTCCAAGAAATTCCACCGGTCGGGTTTATTTGTAAACAAAATCAAAAGTACCAGAAGTTACATGTACTAAACGTTAGATTTACACTTTAGGGTTGGTTTAAATAGTTAGCAATTAATGTTAGAATTAATAATGTAGTTTTAGACCTTAATATAGAGTTAATATCAGGTTGTGTTGAGTATCCTTACTCAACACAACAGGATGCTATCCTTCCTATGGTGTATAAATATACCTAGTTGGACGACTTATTGTAGTCAGCTGGCCCAGTGGCTAACGCGTCGGTCTGGAGTTTTACGACTCACCGTGAGTTCAATCCCCACCCGTACCGTGGTTTCATTACTGTTTTTTGCCCCTAGTTACGTGACCACTAAATACTGAGGGGAAACACAGGGATAGTTAGCTTACGGTTAATAAGCTGGACCACGACCTTCAGTCAGGTGATTTGTGGTTAAAGGCCACTTGTGAGACTGAGACGCTTGGAATCTTCCAGTATCTATGTCAACAGTACTTACCAGAGGGCGCAGCCTACAAGGAGCCGGATTACACATTTTTACATACTGTTTCCTAGTAAATTTTACCTAACCTAAGAATTGCATAACAGCGTCGGTCGTTATTATAGTTAACATTTCGCTCATTAGACGCTTTATCTAGTTATCATATAATGAAACTCTTTAGTGAAACATTGTTATAATGACGGGTTATTGAAGTTTCATGTGTATCAACCACTAGTCAAGAATAATTCACTCCTTAAAGTAGGGATTAAAGTAAATAACCAATGTTTATACACTGAGAAACATGCACATCATGATATATACATCCTTGACTGTTTACAATCGAGGTCAGGTAAGAATTGACAGAAAACAGGACAAGTGTTTACTCATGATAACCCTTCAGCTGGAGCTTTTGGTCATTTGACTGAGGCCTTCCGCTAGCTCACCCCTTTAAAAATAAGGTTACAACTATAATCATAGTTTATATGGTTATAAAGATGGATGGTGTTTGTTATTTGCATCTTCTCCAGTACCTCGCATCATCCTTCTACCAATGTAGTGACACTTTTATATTTGCCCAAGATGACGCGCAGACAAAATTTAATATTACAATAGAATATCTGTTGTAATTCAGAGTCGTAATTCTCCATAAGTAAAGTAAATTATCTTAATAATATTGATAACAAAATATTTTAATAATTATAATGAAAGCAGATCTGAAGTAATGAATATACATATTTTAATAATTATAATAAAAGTAGATCTGAAGTAATGAATATATATATTTTAATAATTATAATGAAAGCAGATCTGAAGTAATGAATATATATATTTTAATAATTATAATAAAAGTAGATCTGAAGTAATGAATGGATCGACACCATGCCTAACCCTTCTAGGGTAGGGTAGGTGCCTGAGCCCGAGCGTTTAGCTCATAAGACTGTCATTCCCATTAGCCCCCTTGTTTACCTGGAGTTTACCTGGAGAGAGTTTCGGGGGTCAACGCCCCCGCGGCCCGGTCTGAGACCAGGCCTCCTGGTGGATCAGAGCCTGATCAACCAGGCTGTTGCTGCTGGCTGCACGCAAACCAACATACGAGCCACAGCCCGGCTGATCCGGAACTGACTTTAGGTGCTTGTCCAGTGCCAGCTTGAAGACTGCCAGGGGTCTGTTGGTAATCCCCCTTATGTGTGCTGGGAGGCAGTTGAACAGTCTCGGGCCCCTGACACTTATTGTATGGTCTCTTAACGTGCTAGTGACACCCCTGCTTTTCATTGGGGGGATGGTGCATCGTCTGCCAAGTCTTTTGCTTTCGTAGTGGGTGATTTTCGTGTGCAAGTTCGGTACTAGTCCCTCTAGGATTTTCCAGGTGTATATAATCATGTATCTCTCCCTCCTGCGTTCCAGGGAATACAGGTTTAGGAACCTCAAGCGCTCCCAATAATTGAGGTGTTTTATCTCCGTTATGCGCGCCGTGAAAGTTCTCTGTACATTTTCTAGGTCGGCAATTTCACCTGCCTTGAAAGGTGCTGTTAGTGTGCAGCAATATTCCAGCCTAGATAGAACAAGTGACCTGAAGAGTGTCATCATGGGCTTGGCCTCCCTAGTTTTGAAGGTTCTCATTATCCATCCTGTCATTTTTCTAGCAGATGCGATTGATACAATGTTATGGTCCTTGAAGGTGAGATCCTCCGACATGATCACTCCCAGGTCTTTGACGTTGGTGTTTCGCTCTATTTTGTGGCCAGAATTTGTTTTGTACTCTGATGAAGATTTAATTTCCTCATGTTTACCATATCTGAGTAATTGAAATTTCTCATCGTTGAACTTCATATTGTTTTCTGCAGCCCACTGAAAGATTTGGTTGATGTCTGCCTGGAGCTTTGCAGTGTCTGCAATGGAAGACACTGTCATGCAGATTCGGGTGTCATCTGCAAAGGAAGACACGGTGCTGTGGCTGACATCCTTGTCTATGTCGGATATAAGGATGAGGAACAAGATGGGAGCGAGTACTGTGCCTTGTGGAACAGAGCTTTTCACCGTAGCTGCCTCGGACTTTACTCTGTTGACGACTACTCTCTGTGTTCTGTTAGTGAGGAAATTATAGATCCATCGACCGACTTTTCCTGTTATTCCTTTAGCACGCATTTTGTGCGCTATTACGCCATGGTCACACTTGTCGAAGGCTTTTGCAAAGTCTGTATATATTACATCTGCATTCTTTTTGTCTTCTAGTGCGGATCAACATACATGATAGATTTAGTACTAACATACAGGACATTCACTTGAGTCCTTATTGACAACTCCGACTTCTGTTGATAGGAGCTTGGACCAGGTGCCAACCAGGAGCCTAGTCCATATACACACAATACCAGTCTGGCCAACATTAACTCTTCAATCCTCGTCTCTGTCCTTCTCGCCCCATTCTTCTTTCCCCGCATTCTTCTAGTCAGTTTATATACAATCCCAACACTGAGTCAGCAGTTCCGACCAATTAGAACTTATATTGTTAATACCCGTGTCAGGAGACACTTGTTCTGTCTTGATGAATACAACCGTGTGATTCAGCGGTGGTTACCTGGAGTTTACCTGGAGAGAGTTCCGGGGGTCAACGCCCCCGCGGCCCGGTCTGTGACCAGGCCTCCTGGTGGATCAGAGCCTGATCAACCAGGCTGTTGCTGCTGGCTGCACGCAAACCAACGTACGAGCCACAGCCCGGCTGGTCAGGAACCGAAACATCCAGCGGATAACAAGGAGGGAGAGGAGAGGTATGCCTCGTAGCACTCCTCAGAGGGAGGTATTCCTCAAGGTATCCCTTACTGGGCGGTATCCACTAAGGTATTCCTATAATGTTATTCCTGTCCCATAATTTCTTAAATACCCACTTGGGCCTGTTTCACATTATCTTAGATTGAGGTTTTAGTTAGTTTAATATGTTTATTATGCACCCCATACCCATCCTGTGGGCGGCAGTCTAAAGATTACAGTGGTACATAATTGGTCCAGGAACTGACTCCAAAGTTTTGATAGCTGAGCAAGTTACAAAGGTAATGAACTAGATCTGGTCACAATCATGACCAAGTAACAACGGTAATGAGCTCCAGATAGAGTTGGTTACAATCATGACAAGTTTCAAAGGTAATGAACCAGATCTGGTCACAGTCATGACCAAGTTACAAAGGTAATGAACTCCAGGTAGAGCTGGTCATAATCATGACAAGTTTCAGAGGTAATGAATGATAAACATGTCAAGACATGATTATAATCATGAACAAATTACAGAGTAATGAGCAGTTAACAAACATAGTAGGGAATTCATCTATTGCCCCAACAACAGATGTTGCTAAGTGCCTGTCCCTCCTCGGCAGACAGCCAGACAGCCATTGCAAACAGCAGCAAATTGCGCCGGGATCTGCTGCTTGCAGGAGCACTATCGACCCTCCCCAAGAGGTCCAAGAAGCATACGACTTCGCTAGCAGCTCGAGGGAGAGCTGCCCTAGGGACATGTCAACGTCCTGGTGGGCGCCAAGTTGATTGAAGATCCCAGGCCCTCGTGTGCACGGATGTTGAAGCTTGAGGAACTGAGTACACACTGCCTGTGGCACACCTGACAACTGCCTCGCGGTCGAACTCCACTACGCTGTCCCTGCATCGCTGACATCGTGGGCTGGGAGGGGAGAAGTACCCTCTACAGTTGGGGTGGCGCTGGGAGTTGGGTGGGAAGAGGGGCAAGGGTGAGGCTTTATGAGAGCTCACTTGAGGGCCGGCGCGTAGGTGAGCCGACGCTTCCAGTTAGCACAGGACAGCAGACTCGGCCAACCTCACGGCAAGACTCCCTCTTGAACCTGGTCCTTGACTTATCTATACTGTTGATCTTCCTAAGTCAGTGGTTCCCAAACTGGGGGTAAATTACCCCCTGGGGGTAATTTACCCCCTGGGGGTAATTTAACCATTTTTGGGGGGTAATGGAGGGGTGACAAAAAAGTTATGAATTCTGAAAATCAAGAAAACAATGCGGTATCCGGTATGAGGATTATTGTTAACTTTGTCTTAGTATATAAAGTTGTAAAGTAAACCTATTATAAGTAAGTAATAAAGTTAAACCAAATAACAATAAACATCAAAAACTAATATACAGTATTAGAAAAGAAGAAATATATAGCTAAGTGTGTGGAAACCCAAAAGTATTTTGACAAGTATGCTTCAGGACAAAAGTCACTCAGTAGCCCAGATCGACCTGTCCAGTACGCGTCACTCACTTCCTGAGGCTGCCTCTATTTCACACTGTCAGTTTATCTGTGAGCATCAGCCGAGGTAGACATAAGCTGGTATGTATGTGTACTGCCCTGTGCAGTATATAGTTAGTATTTACCCACTGTTACTGTGAATTTGTAGCTATTATTAATTTTATATATAATGTATGTGTGGTTCTTACGTTTTCAATGGTTTTGCTAGGATTAGCAGAGTATGCGAGGCTGTATACGTTCACTGTAGTCTCGCGCTACACGGTGCTCTTGTGCTGACAAGCATGATACTTGCAGCCTGACAATTTTGAATGTATGCGTGTGTGCTTGCATCAGTGAACTTGTGTTAGCTGCCATGCGAGAAATTATGTACCTTGCGTTTTGCAGTGTATGCTTGGATATTCTTCTTTTTCTGCAGATTGAACAAGAAAATGTTCAAAAAGCGCACCTACACTGACGCCCTTCTTCGCCATGGCTTTGTGAATTTAACTTCTGGTGGAGAGGATCGGCCACAATGTGTGGCATGTCACAAAGTGTTGACAAATGAAAGCCTCAAGCCATCAAAACTCTCAGCTCACCTCCAGAAGTGCCATCCAAATCTTCAAAATAAGGATCAGGCTTATTTTCAGCGCCAGGCTGAAGTGTTTTAATTTAGCCATATATATCAATAATAACAACATTTTGTGAAAGGGGTAACATGCTTTATGTGGCATGTTAAATTGGGTAACAAGCTGAAAAAGTTTGGGAACCACTGTCCTAAGTAAACTCTGGCAAATAAACCTTATTCTAGTCACTAATGATCTGATCTATCTTACACTGAACCTACATGCCCACTACCTCTAGAAAACCCTCACAACAAAGGGGTAACATTCCTCACATGCACATGCCAATAGGTGCTGTGGAAAATACTGTATATTTTCTGGAAATACGGTAATTTATAGGTAAATAGATGGCCTATATTGTATTTAATAAAAATTATGTTATAAAAAAATGGGAAACTCTGTGCCTGTGCAGAGCAGAAGAGACTCGCCATGTTTGAACTAGTCAACACAAACGTTAGTGAATAATCGGAAGAATTTTCGTGCTCTAGAGGTTAAATTGGTCTGACACCTCTCAAATAGGAGCCGAAATTGTTGGATGTGCATTCCTGCATAACTTGAGATATCAGGCGACTGGACAAGACAGCTCCAGGAACCTCAGATAAGCTATCTAAATTGCGTTGTAATTCTGGTTAGTATTATCATCATAAATTTGGTTAGAATGAGGTTTCTGAGTATGATACACATTAATCTCCAGTCAAATTGGTGAGTGATATTAAGATATATTCTCCTTCTGTTATATAAATGTGTATAAGTATCATTAATTTTAATATAGTCCACAAATTTATATATTTACCAGAATTCCTGGTGATGCATATTTCATTTGTAATTAATAGGTCTAGAGCAACTTGTGGTTATGACAGTTGTAGGTATCGAAGGGGGACATTTTTTTGTGACCTAGGTGTCCCAAATTCCAACTTGTCTATGTAACTTTGATAAATAATAATTATCTTTGTTATGATTTACTGATACGTATATACATTATGAGTTACATCCAAATAAATCAAATTTTCCACAGGTGCATGAATCTTGCTCTTGTCATCATGCACCAACACTGATAATGTGAGGATAATTAGATGAGGACCCTCACACGTTATGATCGAAATAAAAACGAAAAGATGAAGAGAAAACGAATATATTCAGGCAGCTGCCTGAAAGTCTGTCTTTGGGGCTGTCTAATAAAGACTTACTTTTTATAGTGTGTCTTTATTACCATAACCTTCAGACACAAACCGACAGTCACTGTCACCATAAAAAAAAATATAAAAATGTGAAAAAAGTGCATTAACAATATGAACAGATATATTTGTTATAAGTCTACAGTTTTTCTGACTAAGAAGGTAAGAAATACAACACTGAGAGGTCATTCTTTACTTGAAAAGTGACACTGGATAGAGTCCTACAGTGTACAACTAGGACACCAGCTGGAGTCCTAAAGAATTCGAATGGGACATCTACTGGAGTCCTTTTAGGTTCGATTAGGACACCTGCTGGAGTCCTTTAAGTTCGATTGGAACACCGGCTGTAGTCTTACTGGGTTCAGTAAGACGCCGGCTAGTCCTACTGGGCTTGACTGAGACACCAGCTAGTCCTGCTGAGTTCAGCGGGACACCGACTGGACCTCTACTGGGTTTAAGTAGGGCACCGCCTAGTGTCCTACTGGATTCAGTAAGGACATGTGTCAACTCAAACTACACATAAACTTACTGTAAGAGATAAAGTTGAAACGGTTAAGATTTTTCTCATTATACTACTGGTACTTTTTTACGGAAGAAACTTTAATTGAACGATACAATTCGTGCTCTGACACAATATTTACAACAAAAAATACCTACAAGTTGCATAAAAGAATGCCTCAGCTCAGAATGTGAGCTCTACGCGGCTACAGCGCCCATATTCAGGGCTCTACCAGGTGGAGCGGCGGTGGAAAAAGACTTGCTAGGCAGTCTTTCACTGTTCTACACACAGCAAGTAGCACGTTTTCACTCTTTTGATTGACTTTTAGGAAGCAGCAGTAATATTAGTAGCATTTTAATGTCATGATTGCCTTTCAAGGGAGCAGCGGTAACGACAATACTTAGGAATGTTCTTGTCAGTTGAAGTTGAGGAAGTAAGTCTTGATTGCTTTCCACAGAACAAAAAGTAATGGAAATTGCAACATATGTTGTATAAATTAGCCTTCAGGAATTAAGAGACTGTCAGCAGCATGTGTTGTTTAGTTAGAAAAATTAAGCAGTGATAATGAGAGTAACTTGCAATATGCACTGAGTTTCAGGCAGCAGTCAGGTCATAGAGTATTAATACTTCTTTAGTGATCAAGTACATCCACTGGTGACGGCGACGCTGTTGGAAGCAATCATAAAGATGTAAGTTTCGTTGTAGAATGATCATGAGAGGCAGGACGCTGGGCAAGCCAAACAAAAGGCGGAAGGCAGAATGTGAAACACTTAATTCGTGAGTAATGTGAAGCTTGGGGAAACACGAAGATACCCGTGAGCCAGGGAGGCTTCAAGGTGCGGACATGACAGGCATGGTTACACATTACTTGACAAAGGGACAGTATGGAAGTTGTAGGCTAGCTCCAGTGTTATGATTATGACAAGTTACGCGAGACCATGATCAATTCAAACAATCTTAAGTATATGTTGATGCCTGAATGAGCCAAGTTGTCTTGGTGTCTCTAAACCTAAGTTGGAAGGAACTCAGCGGCAGTAGATGACTCGGCGTGACGGCATGAGGACGAGTGCGTAGTAGCAACCCGGCGGGGTGTTGGTGCAGGTCCTCAGGCAGCCAGGAGACCGCAGTCAGCTATGGTAATGGTCTTGGTGGGACGATAGACGTGGGTCGAATCCCCCAGCTGCGTCATCCTGAAGACACACTCAAGTAAGTCACTACATCAAAAAAAGCTATTTTTTTTTTTTAGTCAGTCAGTTAGGCGGGTGACGTAAAATTAATATTTGTGTTAGAGAGGTGGTATTCAGGGGTGAGTTGACACGAGATATATGGTGTTGATGTGTCGTAGACACGAGATATATGGTGTTGATGTGTCGTAGACACGAGATATATGGTGTTGATGTGTCGTAGACACGAGATATATGGTGCTGATGTGTCGTAGACACGAGATATATGGTGTTGATGTGTCGTAGACACGAGATATATGGTGTTGATGTGTCGTAGACACGAGATATATGGTGCTGATGTGTCGTAGACACGAGATATATGGTGCTGATGTGTCGTAGACACGAGATATATGGTGCTGATGTGTCGCAGACACGAGATATATGGTGCTGATGTGTCGTAGACACGAGATATATGGTGCTGATGTGTCGTAGACACGAGATATATGGTGCTGATATATCTTAGACACGATATATGATGTTGATCTGTCGTAGATATATGTACAGTGTTGATCTGTTTCAGAGTAGAGCGAAAAAAAAGGTTCTCTACTACTTAATAGTGCATTAAGTACAACAGATAAATAAAAGTGTTTGTGGGAATGTTATAAAATACATGCCTTAATGAAGATTAATTTTTTTTAATAATAATAAACACATTTGAATTACGTAAGTTAAAACAGGTCATATAAAATATATAGGAGATCCCCACATACATAATAGTTGCATTATTGGTGTTTCAACTTGGTTGATTAATTGGGCTTAAAGCCAATCGACTACTCAAAGCGCCATTAAGGCTGCATGTAACCTGTTTACCACCGGTCAAGAATACTTTAACCCCTAAAATACGAATTAAAATAAATTCTCAGTATATATACATTGATATATATACACCTTATGATGTATATATCCTTGTTTCAACTCGGAAAGAACTACTTATATCAGGTTTGTACTGCGGATCTGTGGTTGTAGAAATGGAATGA
Source organism: Cherax quadricarinatus (assembly GCF_038502225.1). NCBI lineage: Eukaryota > Metazoa > Arthropoda > Malacostraca > Decapoda > Parastacidae > Cherax > Cherax quadricarinatus. Next base: position 20,131,394 of record NC_091346.1, read on the forward strand.
GTTTCCTCAAGTGTCGTAAAAGTGGATATTTGTAATTTAAGGCGTTTATAAGCTGGAGACCTGTATATAAATGTTCAAGTTTTTAGACAGTGCAGAGAAACTTATTTATCAAAGGTCAAGGTCAAGAGAGTATAGGTAAGACCCTTGTGGGGTGAGATGGCAAGTGGGGATAGTGGAAGATAGCGAGAGGAAAAATTGTGTGAGAGGGATAGTGCCAGAGTTTAGCCCAGTAGCTAAAACGATAATGGTACAGGAGACTGGTCATGGCAAGGATTGATAAGGCATACAGGCAGGTGAACGCCGATACGCACCTGTGCAAGGTGTAAAAGGGTGGAGTAAGGGGATATGGGAGGGAGGGGAGCTTTAAAAAGGCACGTCTCTAAGGTCCACTTACTTATCAACTAGATCGAGGCCATCTATAACGTAAGCGAAGACGTGGGTGTAACTGTACTTCTTGACGTGTATGAAGAACTGTGAGCCAACCATCAGCTTACCCTTCTCATTGGTTGACATACACAGCATCTCCACGGCGCCAGGACGAGGCTCCAGGTCTGACGGAACAAGACAGTGTCATGGGATCATTAAGGCTTTGTGTAAACTGTTCACTATCAAGAATACCTTAATTCCTAAAACTGGCATTAAAGTAAGCTCTTAGCATACATATAGTGTGAAATGGGGATTGTCAAGTTCCACCTAAGAAAGGAGAGAGTAGAGGCCTTCACCAGCATCAAGGTGCTTCCTATGAAGGGCAAAGTGTTAATAAAAGAGAAACACAAGAATGGTTGTAATACGGGGTAATGGAACTCAGATAAAATCAATAATTCATCGCAAGCCTGAAAACCTTCAGATAAACATGAAGTCGTGTATGTTCATGAAAGAACAGACTACCTTAGGGACGCCTCCTTAAGACACCTGCTCACCTGTCAGTAAAATAGGTACCTGGGTGTTAGTCGACTGGTGTGGGTCGCATCCTGGGGATAAAAATTGACCTAATTTTCCCGAAATACTCTGCATAGAAAGGGGCTTTCTATACAGCAGTATGTCATTGCTGTCAGCTAGGCCTGTATACCTTGCACATGTACTGGCAGAAATTAAAATTATTATTATAAAGGCCTATCTATGAACTACACACAAGAGAACAAGTTACCCCATAAAATCACACTAGGAAAATATCCTGACGAAACGTTTCTCCTGCGCTGCAGGCTTCATCAGTGTGATGAAGAGATGAATCACACTCCTGCAGACATTAATATTAGTCGAAGACGAAGTAGATAAAGTGAAGAGGTAGTTGTACGTTATTAGTTGATCACCATAGGTACAAGATGATCAGTCTTTGGCTCAAGCATAAGCAGTTGGTCAGGGACAGATATACAGGAAGGTGAGGTGTAGCAGCTTGGAGATGAAGTCACAGATGAGATGGCCAACTAGTGAAGTAGGTCATACTATAAACAGTTGTTAGCAAAAGAGTTACTGAAGACATCTTTTGTACCATGATACCAATTTGTCGAAATTGTGTACCGTTTATGTTACTTGTTCTTCGCTGCAAAACGATGGTATCTTAGGAAATGGATTTTTAACTTGTTTAGCATGACTTACCTCCACTAGTGGGCACAGCTGTCCTGTACCCTCATCTCCAAGCTGCTACACCTCACCTTCCTGTATATAACTTTTCTCCAACTGCTTCTGCTTTAGGCTAAGAGACTGGTCATCATGCACCTAGGGTGATGGACTGATTACATCAAACTACCTCAATACTTCGTCTTCCACCAACGCTGATGTCTCCAGATGTGAGTTTTTCATCTTTGTATTCGACTGATGGAGCCTGCAGCGCAAGCAAAACTTTTCGTCAATAAAGATTTCTAGTGTTGTAAATGTTTCTTACTTATTAAAATCACAGGGTTAAAATTGCTAAAGAATTATTAAGGCTGCATGTCATCACCATTCCATCCTAGTCTACTACACAAGGCTGGTAATAATAATGATCTCCTGTTATTTAGTTGTCCTAATTCATTTCCAACAGACGTCGATATGACTGACACAGAGTTATAATCAATAGATTTTGGCAGTGGAGCCTCATGTAAAGACCAGGAGAGCAGGGATTCGAGTTAATGATTATTACATCTTTGGGAGGTTTCAAAGCAGGGATCATGTAACGCTTGAGGAATGGGAAGTAATCAGTTTTGATCAAAGGGAGACTAGATCCAAAACAGTGGTGATGATGTCACGACATGGGAGATAGGTTCATAGCTTCAAATAACAGACAAATCAGCTGAACCTAAATTGTGAAAAAAATGATGGAATCAATGATTGAGGATGCAATTCAAAGCCAACTTAAAAGATAGAACTTTATCAATGAATCTCAACACAGTTTTATAAGGGGGCATTCTTGCCTTATGCATTTACTAACCTGTTTCACTACGCTATTCGAGGCAGAAGACCAAGATATAGAATACGATTTTGCGTATATGAACTTAAGACCTTTGACAAAGTCCAGCAGTGACGAAGAAAGTTGGGGACACACGGTGTATATGAAATTATCTCTTGGGTTAAGTCATCGCTGACTGATAGACAACAGTGTGAATAAATAGTGGGTAAATAGAAATGGGACTTGTTACAAGTAGTGTGTCACCGGGGTCAGCATTGAGACCCTTGTTCACAGGCAATCTCTGTGTCAGAGGACTGGATGTAGATTACATATGTGGCAGGAGTGGAGTCAGGTTACCTGTGTGTGTGTGTGTGTGACGAGTAGATGCAGAGTAACTGTGTGACGAGTAGATGCAGGGTAACTGTGTGACGAGTAGATGCAGAGTAACTGTGTGACGAGTAGATGCAAGGTAACTGTGTGACGAGTAGATGCAGGGTAACTGTGTGACGAGTAGATGCAGGGTAACTGTGTGACGAGTAGATGCAAGGTAACTGTGTGACGAGTAGATGCAGGGTAACTGTGTGACGAGTAGATGCAGGGTAACTGTGAGTCAGTAGATGAGAGAGTTTACCTGTGGTCTCAGCGCTGATGAGTTCATCATCACCAAGGGCAGCACGACCACCTTCACCATCGTTGGACTGGAAGTCACCACCCTGGAGCCACCAGCCAGGCAGGCAGCGGAACACCTGACTTCCACGGTAGCCGAAGCCTCGCGCCCCAGTGCATAACAACGTAAAGTTTTCACACAGCTGAGGAGCCATGTCAGGTCGCAGCTCGATCACCACACGAGCTGTTGGCTGTGCAAGGAGAGGTGAACTGGGAATGTTCAACGGTTTACAACTATCCCACGCATTGGAAATGAAAACTGGACGATGTTCAGTTCGTTGTAGCACGTGATGTTATCACTAACGGCCGGAACGTTGTCCAGTAGTTCCTTTCAAATTTGTGGTTTAGTGATTTTTAATTACTCCATCAACGTTGTGGTCAACCATTTTATTTTTACATTTCTGATATCAGTAATTGGTGTTTTATAGTTTTCTTATATAACACTTTTTTGGTAATAGTGAACAATATTCCTGTTGGTATTAAAGAACGAATTTATGCTATACTGTCACTCGTAAGTACGTACAACTCTTATGTGGTTATTCTACCATGCAAATACTGTTAAATTATTTACCTGCTTTATATATATATATATATATATATATATATATATATATATATATATATAAATTTACTCAGTTATTGAGACCTAAATATGAGTTGAAATTGATCTCGTGCAGAAAAGTTAGTACTAGCCAGACTGGCATCTATGTGCCTGTCACCCATAACAACAACTGTCCTATTATAAGCGGTATACCTGATATACGACTAACTCAGGAAGCCTTGCAAGACTTGTATGAGACATTGCCATCCCTGACCTTGTAAAATGAAAACCCACCTGAAAAAAGGGTTAATAATAAAGACTAGGAATTGTTTAGGTGTTGGAGCCTACCTTGATGCCCTCGATGTTGAGGTCGAGGTAGACTCTGGTGAGTGGTTGGATGGTGGGCATAGGTGCCTCCAGACTGAGGGCAGGCCGCAACATGGCCACCTTGCTGGCCCGGCCATTATGAGCTAGGCGTCTGCTGCTGTAGTGGCCAGCCAGGCTGTGGCTGCGACGGTCCACACACCCGCGGGCGGGGCTGCTGGGGGACCTGCTGCCGACACCAGCCTTCTCACAATTATACCTACCCACTTATCACAATAATAACATGAAATCATGCCTTAAACAATATATTTAAAATCAGTTTAATACTTGAATGACATGATTTATGTGTTGGTCAATTCTATACTCACTCTACTTAAAAAAATTGGATTGGAACGTAATTGATTACCCAAAATTTCTGGATGGAAGCGACCATTTGATCATACCAAGAGCAAGACCTTGGTGACAAGCTTTCTTACTGTTATCATTATTACAAAACGAGCTAGACAAATTCTGTAACATGCTGTAAATTCGTAATTATCAGCGATCCACAGTATGATAGCTGCTTTTAAGAAGGTAAAAACATCCACGAGAGGAGACGGGCGAGGCCTTCATAGGGTGTACCCTGGCCGCGCCATGATGGATGTCCACACCAACACTTCCATTATAAAACACTCTGTGTCTCAAGAATTTGTCTAGCATCTAAATTAAGATGTGCGTAACATTTATATTAATTACACTACTCAGTAAAACAATAATTACTCAAACTATATAAACCACGAGTAAATTAGCACAAGAATGCATCTAGTGGAGTGTGTGAATGGCGGTGCTGATGCACTGACTCAAGAAACGTTGTTACGTGGTAACAGACGCTAGAGTAATGCAGAAAAGACTACACGTGGCGCGTGAAAAAAGATGCAGCCATAACTATCGCAGACTAAGAGTACAAGTGAAGCACCAACGATAGTGGTCAGGTGACTAGTGGTACTCAGCGGGCGTCTCAGAGGTTCAGGCACTGTGCCACGTCAAAGTAATGGTCAGCTACAATAAGAAGAAACTAATCACCAGCTCGGATGAATTTAGGAAGAAAGTAGCTAGAATAAAATTAGCTCGATCGTTTGTATTTATTACGAGACAACTCCGACCGAACATCAGTCACAAGGATGCTACGAGGACGGACTTTCCAGTTGTCAACGTTTTAGGGTGATTGGTAACTCTCGCCCTTCATCAACTGACCAATCATCGCACAGCTAAATACCTCTGTCAGGCTTGAACACTCAGTCAACGAAAAAGTTCACTGACAACATTATTGACAGACATGACCAGCCAATCAACAAGCAGATACTGACAAGATTAATTGCCAGACATGTCTAGCCAATCAGCGAATTCTCTGACAACAGTGTAAGGTCTGACCAACCAGTCAAGCAGCAATTGCTCTGACAACACTGCTGGCAGGTAGTCTTGGCGAGGTAGTGGAGCAGTTGACGAGGACGGGATGAAGGAATGACGGGCGAGGCTAAGCTACCTCTGCATAATACATTATCTCACAAACGAAGATAAGAGAACGCACCAAGTGCCGGTACAGAGTCTAAGTGAACAACTAACATTTATAATTATATCTTTGAGCTGATACTTGCCAGCCAGTTTCGAGTTGCGTTCTCAAATCTTCAAGGAAAAACAAATAAAGTACGTGTTTTGAAGAGTCTTGGGTCCTGCATCCGACGAAGTTGGTAACAGGTACAAGGTCGGGAGGTAGGGAAGGAAAGGGAGAAAGAAGGATTGTGACAGTGACAGAAGAGCTTGTGAGTGTGGGTGTGGTTTCAGCGTGCTGGTAGAAGGCTGAAAAGTCTTGCACCATGGATGTTGACAGTGTTCTTTAACTGTCTACGGTCATTCGTTATTAGGTTAATTCTACATTCCACCATGTATCTCTTACTCCAGAAGTGATTATGGGAGTGTGTAGAGTGAGGACATGACCCATGAGTATTTTCCATGAATATTAGCAGATATCTCCCTCTTTTCCGTTCTAGACTGCTTTGAGGCGTTTACCAGTACAGTAATTTATATATTTTTTTTATTGACAATGCGCAGTAAATCGTCTCTATTTCCCAGCTGTGAGTTATCTCCTGACCTAAAAGAATTTATTGCTATCGAACATTATTGACGACGCTTCCAATTTTACCAACACTGAGAAGATCTCTCTTGTTTTGAAAGTTTTTCATAATCCAGTTTGTAACTTCCTTAACCTCTGTCACATTAACTTAACTATCCTCTAGTGTCTAACATTATTACTCTTAGGTCTTTTAAGTGTTTCCTCCGCTCTATGAAAAGTTGTATCGAAGCAAACGAGAGAAAATGTGCATTCACCACCGCCAAACATTTTGTTTCCAAATGGAAAAGTTTGTTATTAACCGTTTGTAATTTTTCCATTTCTTCCACACAGGCGAATTTCATGTTTATTTTGGCATCGTCCGTAAAAAATACAAGCGAAGCTGTAGTTAATTTTTTTTTTGTCTAAGCTTTGGGAATGTTGATGATACCAACATTATGTTACTTTAAAACCACGATAACATGGTTACTCTAAAACCACGATAACCTGGTTACTCGAAAACCACGATAACCTGGTTACTCAAAAACCACGATAACCTGGTTACTCTAAAACCACGATAACCTGGTTACTCTAAAACCACGATAACCTGGTCACTCTAAAACCACGATAACCTGGTCACTTTAAAACCACGATAACCTGGTTACTCTAAAACCACGATAACCTGGTCACTCTAAAACCACGATAACCTGGTTACTCTAAAACCACGATAACCTGGTCACTCTAAAACCACGATAACCTGGTCACTTTAAAACCACGATAACCTGGTTACTCTAAAACCACGATAACCTGGTCACTCTAAAACCACGATAACCTGGTTACTCTAAAACCACGATAACCTGGTCACTCTAAAACCACGATAACCTGGTCACTCTAAAACCACGATAACCTGGTCACTCTAAAACCACGATAACCTGGTCACTCTAAAACCACGATAACCTGGTCACTCTAAAACCACGATAACCTGGTTACTCTAAAACCACGATAACCTGGTCACTCTAAAACCACGATAACCTGGTTACTCTAAAACCACGATAATCTGGTCACTCTAAAACCACGATAACCTGGTTACTCTAAAACCACGATAACCTGGTTACTCTAAAACCACGATAACCTGGTTACTCTAAAACCACGATAACCTGGTCACTCTAAAACCACGATAACCTGGTCACTCTAAAACCACGATAACCTAGTCACTCTAAAACCACGATAACCTGGTCACTTTAAAACTGCGATAACCTGGTTACTCTAAAACCACGATAACCTGGTCACTCTAAAACCACGATAACCTGGTCACTTTAAAACCACGATAACCTGGTCACTTTAAAACTGCGATAACCTGGTCACTTTAAAACTGCGATAACCTGGTCACTTTAAAACTGCGATAACCTGGTCACTCTAAAACCACGATAACCTGGTCACTTTAAAACTGCGATAACCTGGTCACTTTAAAACTGCGATAACCTGGTCACTTTAAAACTGCGATAACCTGGTCACTCTAAAACCACGATAACCTGGTCACTTTAAAACTGCGATAACCTGGTCACTTTAAAACTGCGATAACCTGGTCACTTTAAAACTGCGATAACCTGGTCACTCTAAAACCACGATAACCTGGTCACTTTAAAACCACGATAACCTGGTCACTTTAAAACTGCGATAACCTGGTCACTTTAAAACTGCGATAACCTGGTCACTTTAAAACTGCGATAACCTGGTCACTTTAAAACTGCGATAACCTGGTCACTCTAAAACCACGATAACCTGGTCACTTTAAAACTGCGATAACCTGGTCACTTTAAAACTGCGATAACCTGGTCACTTTAAAACTGCGATAACCTGGTCACTCTAAAACCACGATAACCTGGTCACTTTAAAACCACGATAACCTGGTCACTTTAAAACTGCGATAACCTGGTCACTTTAAAACTGCGATAACCTGGTCACTTTAAAACTGCGATAACCTGGTCACTCTAAAACCACGATAACCTGGTCACTTTAAAACTGCGATAACCTGGTCACTTTAAAACTGCGATAACCTGGTCACTTTAAAACTGCGATAACCTGGTCACTCTAAAACCACGATAACCTGGTCACTTTAAAACTGCGATAACCTGGTCACTTTAAAACTGCGATAACCTGGTCACTTTAAAACCACGATAACCTGGTTACTCTAAAACCACGATAACCTGGTCACTCTAAAACCACGATAACCTGGTTACTCTAAAACCACGATAACCTGGTTACTCTAAAACCACGATAACCTGGTCACTCTAAAACCACGATAACCTGGTTACTCTAAAACCACGATAACCTGGTCACTCTAAAACCACGATAACCTGGTTACTCTAAAACCACGATAACCTGGTTACTCTAAAACCACGATAACCTGGTTACTCTAAAACCACGATAACCTGGTCACTCTAAAACCACGATAACCTGGTTACTCTAAAACCACGATAACCTGGTTACTCTAAAACCACGATAACCTGGTTACTCTAAAACCACGATAACCTGGTTACTCTAAAACCACGATAACCTGGTCACTCTAAAACCACGATAACCTGGTCACTCTAAAACCACGATAACCTGGTCACTTTAAAACTGCGATAACCTGGTCACTTTAAAACTGCGATAACCTGGTCACTTTAAAACTGCGATAACCTGGTCACTTTAAAACTGCGATAACCTGGTCACTCTAAAACCACGATAACCTGGTCACTTTAAAACTGCGATAACCTGGTCACTTTAAAACTGCGATAACCTGGTCACTTTAAAACTGCGATAACCTGGTCACTCTAAAACCACGATAACCTGGTCACTTTAAAACTGCGATAACCTGGTCACTTTAAAACTGCGATAACCTGGTCACTTTAAAACTGCGATAACCTGGTCACTTTAAAACTGCGATAACCTGGTCACTCTAAAACCACGATAACCTGGTCACTTTAAAACCACGATAACCTGGTCACTCTAAAACCACGATAACCTGGTCACTTTAAAACTGCGATAACCTGGTCACTTTAAAACTGCGATAACCTGGTCACTTTAAAACCACGATAACCTGGTTACTCTAAAACCACGATAACCTGGTCACTTTAAAACCACGATAACCTGGTTACTCTAAAACCACGATAACCTGGTCACTTTAAAACTGCGATAACCTGGTCACTTTAAAACTGCGATAACCTGGTCACTTTAAAACCACGATAACCTGGTTACTCTAAAACCACGATAACCTGGTCACTTTAAAACCACGATAACCTGGTTACTCTAAAACCACGATAACCTGGTCACTTTAAAACTGCGATAACCTGGTTACTCTAAAACCACGATAACCTGGTCACTTTAAAACTGCGATAACCTGGTTACTCTAAAACCACGATAACCTGGTCACTCTAAAACCACGATAACCTGGTTACTCTAAAACCACGATAACCTGGTCACTTTAAAACCACGATAACCTGGTTACTCTAAAACCACGATAACCTGGTCACTTAAAACTGCGATAACCTGGTCACTTTAAAGCCACGATAACCTGGTCACTTTAAAGCCACGATAGCCTGGTCACTTTAAGGCCACGATAACCTGGTCACTTTAAAGCCACGATAGCCTGGTCACTTTAAGGCCACGATAACCTGGTCACTTTAAAGCCACGATAGCCTGGTCACTTTAAGGCCACGATAACCTGGTCACTTTAAAACCACGATAACCTGGTCACTTTAAAGCCACGATAGCCTGGTCACTTTAAGGCCACGATAACCTGGTCACTTTAAAACCACGATAACCTGGTCACTTTAAAGCCACGATAGCCTGGTCACTTTAAAACCACGATAACCTGGTCACTTTAAAACCACGATAGCCTGGTCATTTTAAGGTCATTATAACCTGGTCACTTTAAAGCCACGATAACCTGGTCACTTTAAAATCACGATAGCCTGGTCACTTTAAGACCACGATAACCTGGTCACTTTAAAGCCACGATAGCCTGGTCACTTTAAAACCACGATAACCTGGTCACTTTAAAACCACGATAACCTGGTCACTTTAAAGCCACGATAACCTGGTCACTTTAAAACCACAATAACCTGGTCACTTTAAAACCACGATAACCTGGTCACTTTAAAGCCACGATAGCCTGGTCACTTTAAACCCACGATAACCTGGTCACTTTAAAACCACGATAGCCTGGTCATTTTAAGGTCATGATAACCTGGTCACTTTAAAGCCACGATAACCTGGTCACTTTAAAACCACGATAGCCTGGTCATTTTAAGGTCATGATAACCTGGTCACTTTAAAGCCACGATAACCTGGTCACTTTAAAACCACGATAGCCTGGTCATTTTAAGGTCATGATAACCTGGTCACTTTAAAGCCACGATAACCTGGTCACTCTAAAGCCACGATAACCTGGTCACTCTAAAGCTATGATAACCTGAGAAGTTTACTTATCACCAATCAGTTTAATACAGACATATGTGAAGGTGTTGAAACTGGCGACAGTACAAGATAACGTAGACTTGTGTGTTGATGTTACTGTGACTCGTCTGGAAGTTTTTGGTCACCACCTCATTACTTCCCTTGTTGAGCGGAGGTGTTGCGGATTTTATGGCGTCTGGGGTTATCCTAGATGGCTAACCCTCCCTAACCTGGGTTATCCTAGATGGCTAACCCTCCCTAACCTGGGTTATCCTAGATGGCTAACCCTCCCTAACCTGGGTTATCCTAGATGGCTAACCCTCCCTAACCTGGGTTATCCTAGATGGCTAACCCTCCCTAACCTGGGTTATCCTAGATGGCTAACTCTCCCTAACCTGGGTTATCCTAGATAGCTAACCCTCCCTAGCCTGGGTTATCCTAGATGGCTAACCCTCCCTAGCCTGGGTTATCCTAGATGGCTAACCCTCCCTAACCTGGGTTATCCTAGATGGCTAACCCTTCCTAACCTGGGTTATCCTAGATGGCTAACCCTCCCTAACCTGGGTTATCCTAGATGGCTAACCCTCCCTAACCTGGGTTATCCTAGATGGCTAACCCTCCCTAACCTGGGTTATCCTAGATGGCTAACCCTCCCTAACCTGGGTTATCCTAGATGTCTAACCCTCCCTAACCTGGGTTATCCTAGATGGCTAACCCTCCCTAACCTGGGCTATCCTAGATGGCTAACCCTCCCTAACCTGGGTTATCCTAGATGGCTAACCCTCCCTAACCTGGGTTATCCTAGATGGCTAACCCTCCCTAACCTGGGTTATCCTAGATGGCTAACCCTCCCTAACCTGGGTTATCCTAGATGGCTAACCCTCCCTAACCTGGGTTATCCTAGATGGCTAACCCTCCCTAACCTGGGTTATCCTAGATTGCTAACCCTCCGTAACCTGGGTTATCCTAGATGGCTAACCCTCCCTAACCTGGGTTATCCTAGATGGCTAACCCTCCCTAACCTGGGTTATCCTAGATGGCTAACCCTCCCTAACCTGGGTTATCCTAGATGGCTAACCCTCCCTAACCTGGGTTATCCTAGATGGCTAGCCCTCCCTAACCTGGGTTATCCTAGATGGCTAACTCTCCCTAACCTGGGTTATCCTAGATGGCTAACCCTCCCTAACCTGGGTTATCCTAGATGGCTAACCCTCCCTAACCTGGGTTATCCTAGATGGCTAACCCTTCCTAACCTGGGTTATCCTAGATGGCTAACCTTCCCTAACCTGGGTTATCCTAGATGGCTAACCCTCCCTAACCAGGGTTATCCTAGATGGCTAACCCTCCCTAACCTGGGTTATCCTAGATGGCTAACCCTCCCTAACCTGGGTTATCCTAGATGGCTAACCCTCCCTAACCTGGGTTATCCTAGATGGCTAACCCTCCCTAACCTGGGTTATCCTAGATGGCTAACTCTCCCTAACCTGGGTTATCCTAGATGGCTAACCCTCCCTAACCTGGGTTATCCTAGATGGCTAACCCTCCCTAACCTGGGTTATCCTAGATGGCTAACCCTCCCTAACCTGGGTTATCCCAGATGGCTAACCCTCCCTAACCTGGGTTATCCTAGATGGCTAACCCTCCCTAACCTGGGTTATCCTAGATTGCTAACCCTCCGTAACCTGGGTTATCCTAGATGGCTAACCCTCCCTAACCTGGGTTATCCTAGATGGCTAACCCTCCCTAACCTGGGTTATCCTAGATGGCTAACCCTCCCTAACCTGGGTTATCCTAGATGGCTAACCCTCCCTAACCTGGGTTATCCTAGATGGCTAACCCTCCCTAACCTGGGTTATCCTAGATGGCTAACCCTCCCTAACCTGGGTTATCCTAGATGGCTAACCCTCCCTAACCTGGGTTATCCTAGATGGCTAACCCTCCCTAACCTGGGTTATCCTAGATGGCTAACCCTCCCTAACCTGGGTTATCCTAGATGGCTAACTCTCCCTAACCTGGGTTATCCTAGATGGCTAACCCTCCCTAACCTGGGTTATCCTAGATGGCTAACCCTCCCTAACCTGGGTTATCCTAGATGGCTAACCCTTCCTAACCTGGGTTATCCTAGATGGCTAACCCTCCCTAACCTGGGTTATCCTAGATGGCTAACCCTCCCTAACCTGGGTTATCCTAGATGGCTAACCCTCCCTAACCTGGGTTATCCTAGATGGCTAACCCTCCCTAACCTGGGTTATCCTAGATGGCTAACCCTCCCTAACCTGGGTTATCCTAGATGGCTAACCCTCCCTAACCTGGGTTATCCTAGATGGCTAACCCTCCCTAACCTGGGTTATCCTAGATGGCTAACCCTCCCTAACCTGGGTTATCCTAGATGGCTAACCCTCCCTAACCTGGGTTATCCTAGATGGCTAACCCTCCCTAACCTGGGTTATCCTAGATGGCTAACCCTCCCTAACCTGGGTTATCCTAGATGGCTAACCCTCCCTAACCTGGGTTATCCTAGATGGCTAACCCTCCCTAACCTGGGTTATCCTAGATGGCTAATCCTGGCCAGTGCCAGGACCTGCTTTCACTATATTTTAGAAGTTTATTGATAAATTAGACACATGTGCAACATTTGGGTATCTTTACTGAGGAAACGTTTCGCCACACAGTGGTTTATATACTGTCTACAATATATAAGCCGCTTGTTCGCACATATGCTGTCTTCTTCTCAAGACTGATGGACTGATTACATCGACTCAAGGCTGAGGGACTGATTACCTCAAACTCCTTCTGTTCTTCACCATTCTCCTGTGTATGGATTGATGAAGCCACTGTGTGGCGAAACGTTTCCTCAGTAAAGATACTTAAGTGTCGCACATGTGTCTAATTTATCAACTTGTCGGTTTTCTGAACCATTCATGTACATAAGTTTGTAGAACTTGCGTTAACATCAATTATGAAATTTGAGGTGATAGCCTCTTGTGGGCGAAACGTAGCAATAGTGAAATATATCTTTTTTTTTTATCTTTTTGCTATACGTGTCTTTTTAAACACCTGACTGGATTTATACAAAATAATATGTCTGGGTCTTCTGAATCGTGGATTCAGTGTTGCATGACTTTACTCATGTCTTTTTGTATATATTCCTCTAAGTAAGGACAAAGATTAGGTTAAGCCTAGAGCCTAACCTAATCTGGGATACGAAATAATTTTTTCGTATTTCTTCTATGACTCAGTTATGCTTGTATTTCCTCTGTCTTGAGTGTTATAGCTTCCACTCCATCTCGCTCTCTCAGTTATTACTCTCTCTCTCTCTCTCTGAGCTCTCTTTCCCTTCTCTCATTTGCGCTCTACTGACGTCATTGACATTTGCTGGAGTGTGTGTGATAGTGGTGAGGGTGATTGTGGTAATTCTGGTAGGTGATGATGATGCAAGAAGTGTTGGTGATTGTGGTAGTGGTGAAAAGGAGTGAGAGTGGGGTTCAAGGCTGGGGTTCAAGGCTGGGGTGAGGGAGCGGCACATACCGGCCCTCAGGGGTGCTCCTGCCGCTGGATGCTGCCGCCTCCATATTAACACTGAGTTTCGCTGGTGATGCCTCGGCCGATCCTCTGTGATCATCACACTCTCAGTACACCCAGTACACACAATACACCCAGTACACACAATACACCCAGTACATACAATACACCCAGCACACAATACACCCAGTACACAATACACCCAGTACACAATACACCCAGTACACATAATACACCCCGTACACACAATACACCCAGTATACACAATACACCCAGTACACACAATACACCCAGTATACACAATACACCCAGTACACACAATACACCCAGAATGCACAATACACCCAGTACACACAATACACCCAGTATACACAATACACCCAGTACACACAATACACCCAGAATGCACAATACACCCAGTACACACAATACACCCAGTATACACAATACACCCAGTACACACAATACACGCTACCTCCTCCCTCCCCTCTTAACATAAATTTCAACTATCCATAAACATTCCCCCTTAGAAATCCAAGTCGCATTGAACGACTGGTTTTGAATAAACAAGAATGAACGGATCCTCTAACCACGGTCCATATGTGTGGCAAACCCAGCTCTGGGGTATGAGAAGACACGCACAACGAAAGCTAGGGATGTGGGATGAGACAGTAGTGTCACGGTTGGTGGCGAATGATACAACCACGACATACTACTCAAGACAGCAAGGGTTACACCAATATATAAAGGTGGTGACCCTACAGACGTAAATAACTATAGACCAATATCAAACTTAACATTGCTATCCAAAATCTTCGAGAAACTCGTGCACAGGAGACTATATTTATTTATAACGTCACAAAACATACTCAACCCTTCCAATTTGGATTCAGGAAAAATAAAAGCACTAATGATGCAATTATAAAAATGCTAGATTGCTTTACACAGCATTGGAAAATAAGGAATATCCGCTAGGAATTTTTATTGACCTAAGAAAAGCTTTTGACACAGTAGACCACAGCATCCTACTCCACAAACTTGACCACTATGGTATAAGAGGCCATGCGCTTGCGTATTTTAAATCCTATCTTTCTAATAGGTATCAGTATGTCACCATTAAAAACACAGCCTCATCAATACGGCCGCTTGATACTGGAGTTCCGCAGGGAAATGTCCTTGGACCCCTGCTCTTCCTCATTTACATATCCCAACACCTGAAACCCATTCTCTTTGCTGACGACACGACTTATGTCATCTCCCACCCTAATCTTGCCACCCTCAACACCATTGTTAACGAGGAGCTGATCAAAATATCGACTTGGATGACAGCCAATAAACTTACACTTAACACTGGCAAAACCTACTATATTATGTTTGGTAGCAGAGCAGGTGTTGCGCAACTTAACATTAAGATCGACAACACTCTAATTGCTAGACATAATGAGGGCAAATTCCTTGGCCTATACCTAGACAACACCCTAAATTTCAGCACCCATATCCAACACATAACAAAAAAAAAGTATCCAAAACGGTTGGGATCCTCTCCAAGATACGATACTACGTGCCGCAAACTGTCCTTCTCACACTATACCATTCACTTATATATCCATACCTCACCTATGCTATCTGTGCTTGGGGTTCAACTGCAGCAACGCACCTAAAGCCAATAATAACTCAACAAAAAGCCGCAGTAAGAATAATCACTAAATCCCATCCCTGGCAACACCCCCCCCCACTCTTCATAGATCTAAACTTACTCTCTGTTCAGAACATCCACACTTACTACTGTGCAATCTGTATCTACAGGACCTTAAATTCCAATATTAACCTTGACCTAAAACGCTTTCTTGATAGTTGTGACAGGATCCACAGCCATAACACCAGACACAAACATCTCTATGACATTCCCCGTGTTCGACTAAACCTTAACAAAAATTCAATGTATTTCAAAGGACCTAAAATCTGGAACACCCTACCTGAGAACTCTAGAACTGCAGACACATTCATCACTTTCAAAACTACAGTTAGAAAACATCTTATCTCCCTGATACACCCCGTCAACTAACTACATGTAAACCATCTGGTGGTTCACAATTACACTCACTCACCCATTGACTATAAATCCAGAAATACTAATCTTAATCTTAAAATAATAAATCCTAACTAGTCATAAGTTTGCCTAAGATACTCCAATATAGACACTTTATATTGTGCCAAAACAAAAGCATTCACATTGCTAAACTCACAAATGATAATGTAGTCACTTAGCCTTAATACCATAATCTGTAAGGGTTTAATGTTAAGAATTAATCTAAGTCTGCTCGAAATGCCTAGCCATGCTAGGTGTCCTAGTGGCCCTCTCTGTAATTAGTATTTTATAACATGTAAACCACACAATACCCAAAACTTGTAAACCCCACATTGTAACCCTTATAGAGAATAAACTTGAATAGAAGTTGCAAAATCATCTTATTTGTAACTTCTGTGCCTGAATGGTGCACCTCTGGGCCTGCCAAAAGCGTGGACTAGGGTTCGAATCACCGTCCATTCTTTTGTCTATTCGTTCTCTCTTATATTGTATATAATATCTGGAACACATCTACTGAAATCAATAGGAGCTTTTCAAGAAACATGACTCTGCTGAACGTACCCACTAGCGGCAGACCTTATGTCGATGGCATCCAGGTCATCCTGTGAGCGGTTGAGCTTGCCCAGGGTCAGAAAGGAGTCGGCCAAGACGGCCTTGGCCGTGACCAGGTCCTGAGAGAGGCGGCTCACCATGGAGCCAGCTCGCTGAGCCATCTCGTGCAGACCAACCAGGGAAGTCTCTATCTCAGAGTCGGTCTCTATGCGGTCTAGGCGGCCACGGGTCTGTGGGGAGAAGACTCGTCGTGAGCATAACAGTTTTATTATGCAGCCCATGTTTATACTGTAAAGTAATTACAAAAGTACATAAAACGTACATTGACTGGACCCCAACCTACTTATCCTATGCTGGTAATAAAATGATTACAAAGGTACATAAAGGGTACAGCGACTGAGTCCCCGTATTGTTTTGTTGTGTGTCCCCTGAGCATTATATAATAGCTTCAAGTTTTCTTTCTTGAAAAGTCTGGCACATACTAGCAGTTCTGTGACTCTTCGTCTTCGTTTGTAGAGGGACCGTCATTTTCTTTTTAGCTTACTTTATCTCTCTTCACAATTAATCCCATTTAAAAGAGGAAACTTTTGACTACGTCCTGGACCATTGTCAAGTCAAAACTGCGCGAGAAAAAGCAGAGAAAACCAGAAAACAAATCGGAAAGAGGGATGAAAAAGGAAGAAGGTTGAGTTATTTGTGAGTATTTCCAGCCATGGTATTGTGTCTTAGTGGGTTATTTGTAAATTGTTCCAGCTATGGTACTGAGTTATATTCATTATCTTTCACTTCTCCCTCTCTCATGTCGTAAATGATGAATGCATTACCAGTGTCACAGTATTCATCCTCAAGGCTCTTCCTCAAATTCATATTATTTGTACAAGATGGCCGCGCATCCTTAAAATTCTCCTCTAAAGAGAACAGAGCTTGTCAGAGCATTCTGCAGCCTGGTAGAGCATTCTGCAGATTTCTAGAGCATCCTGCAGCCTACCTGAGCATTCTACAGCCTTCCAAATCATTTTGCAGCCTGCACGAGCATTATGTAGCCAGCAAGCTTATCAATGCAGTCAATTGGGAAATCTGGCCTTAGACAGGTACGGAAGAAAATGAGTACATGAGTACAAATAGGTGAGTACAGATAGGTCATGAGTACAGGTAGGGCAGATGAACACAAGACACACTCACCTCATCCTTCTTCTCGTTGTCCAGACTCTTGAGCTCCGACTTGAGTTGCTTCTCGTAGGCGCGTGCGGCGTCCAGCTGGCGCAGCAGGTACTTACGTTGGTCGTGCCGCAGCCTCCGCGTCTCCTGCAGGAGGGTGCGAGCCTCGCCTACCGTGCACCGCACCTCCGCCCGCAGCACTGCCACCGCCTGGTCGTGGTCACGCACCTGACAACACAGAAATGTAGATATTATGGTATAATGTAAGTCTTTATTGTAAATAAATAGTATAAAATACCGACACAATGGAAACATAAACACATAAGCAGTATAATGTGATCCTTTATCGATACCGTTTCGCCCACACAGTGAGCTTTATCAAGTCACAAACAGATCTA